>NC_137210.1:23269695-23312195 GCF_960531495.2 Zeus faber
GGTGGTGTGATTTAAGCAGCCGCACCTGTCTTGTGTGTAGTTAACTGGGCCCGGGATCAGGGGTGGCTGCACACCTGTTGCTCACCAGAGCAATTGATGAGCACAGGTTAAATCACCCGTCCCCCCACACACACTGAAGGGGAGCTCTGGTCATGACACTATTCCATCTGCTCCTGGCATATTACATCCTGCCAATAAACCTGTTTGTCCTTCACATCCTCGCCTGTGTCTTTGTGTCGGGGAGACCTGGAAAAGCCACCTGGGTGGTGTGTGGCAGGGGAACTGCCACGCTGGCCAAGACAGGTGTGGCTGTTTAAAGCACACCACCCCCACACCACAGACACTGTCAATGTCTTATGTATTGAAGACCTCTTGATATACCTTTCCAAGGGTGTGGGGGTAAAGGAAATAGAGTTGAGTGTCATCTGCATAGCATGGTGCAAGGAGACCACACCACCATGGCATGTATTGTAGAAGGAGAACATCAGAGGAGCCAGGACGGATCCCTGAGGGACTCTGGTGTTTAGAGTGCATCGCCTGGACAGGGATCCTCTCCTGGTACGACTGACTCTGATGCAAGTATGACGTCACCCAGCAGTGCGCAGATCCTGTACTTCCAAGTTCAGAGAGGGAAAACACTTTTTCTTTGTACCGTCACATTTTCATGGATTACTGGATGCAACCCCACCTACTGATGGAGCTACAAACCATGTCTTTGGTTCTTCTACCCTCACTACACAAAAGGTCTGCCAGTGGAGTTCAACAGTTCAGCTGTGACTCCAGTCTCTACTCAGCGTTACGTAGCTCCACAAAAGAAAACGCAGCAAAAAGAAAGTGTTTTCACCGCAAATGCCTCTGTCACACTTCACCCAATTATAGCTTCTATGCACTGGTTGCTTACTGCCGCTCCGCTGCTCGCGACGTGAGGAATTTCAAATGACCCTCTGCAGCTCAGCAGGGTCGACGGTGGGGAGGAGGGCAGAGACAAGTCATTACCTCCCAATACTTTACTTTAGCAGCGACAATGATCCAGGGAATACTTCTCTTAGTTCTGTAAGGTCGACGACAAACAACGTGTTGCTTCTAGGCTCTTCCTAGAAGCTTCTGGCTCTGCTCCAGGGACTGGATTTGAATAAAGAACTGACCATGACGATTTAAACTTTGGAACAATTTGCCCTATTGTATGTGGCACAGCGGAAAAAAGACATTAATCATATTTACTGGTATTATGATATCATTATGTAAAAGGAAAAGTCAAAATATACTGTACATTTACATTTCCATTTAATCATTTAGCAGATGCTTTTATCCAAAGCGACTTACAAGGGAGAATAATATTCAAGCTACATTGCGATAGAGACATTAGTGTAACAATAAATACTGCTAGGTAGTGCTAAGTAATTGTAAGTTAGGAGAGGAGGTACTTTCTGAAGAGATGGGTCTTCAAGTGCTTCTTAAAGACAGAGAGGGAGGTCCCTGCTCTGGTCATTTTTGGCAGCTTGTTCCACCAACGTGGAACTTCAAATGAGAATAACCTGGATTGCCGTGGTTGTACGGCCGGCAGAGCCAGGCGATGCTCATTTGATGAGTGCAGCATCCGGGGGGCAACATGTGCTTTTACAAGAGCATTGAAGTAGGTGGGAGCATTCCCAATGTAATATATCCACTGGTTGACATTATTTGAGGAAGTTCCTTATTTTTACTGTGGTCCACTGTGGACTGTGGACTTCAATTCAATAATAATTTAAATTTGGCAACATTCAATTATAACACAATAATATAGATTATGTAGATTAATGTCATCTATTAGTGGTCTATTATTATTGGTTCCAACGAGACCCCTAGAGTCAGAGACCCTCATAAGAACGTCACAGACATCTTGTGGTTCAAGTTTCATCCATATCGATCCACATACAGTGCAAGAATTATTGAAATACCGACAAATGTTGACTGGAGGTAGTTGAGCGTTCGTGCGTCACTGACACGCCAAGGTTGTAAAACTTCCTGTCGGGTGGTAAGGCGAGATCAGTTTGTGGAATAAGACACTTTGTGACATCATCATCCAATTCGCTAAATGTGCATGTTGTGGCTACGAATGCACATTGGCACCTTGCGAGCCACGTGGTGTGGACTCCATTGCTCCATAGTGGTGACGGACTGCGCATTTGTGTGTGTGTTTGTGTCTTTGTGTGTGTCCATCTAACTGTAGCAGTCGAAAAACAGTCCCAAACATATTCCATGTTTGTGTCCTCATACATGGAGTTCACTTGCAGCTCCAGAGCAACAGGTCCGAATCGTGTCCGTTTTATTTTAGTCCCAAAAGTTTAAAAAGTCTGAGGGAAGTGCAGTGTTCAATCCGTTTAAATGTAACCGTGTTCTGGGGAACTTCCACACAAAGTTATTTCCTTCCACAGAGACACCGTGAGGCAGAGCTCTGTGGATTACAGGTAGTAGACAGCCACCTTCAAATTTTCTAGGATAAAGTCATAACACTTAACAAGTGTATCAGCTTGTATTTGTTACAACCAGGGCTAGGGGGGACTCAAACGCATGACACAGAGACAGCTGGCAGACGGGGTTTAACAAAGGAGCTTTATTGTGAGTCACTGGCGTGGCGAAGGGTGAGACCCGGTCGGGCAGGATCGGGCGGACGGGTCCTGGAAGGCGGGACCGCTAGACGGGACGAGGCCAGACAGGGCAGGGACGGCCTGGACGAGAAAGGAGGGATCCATGTTCCGGACGGGGGGACAGGAAGCCATGCTTAGCGAGGCAGGACGGGAATGGCTTGGACGTGGAAGGGAAAAAGGCAGGTGAGCACGGTGACTGCACACACAAATTCTCAGAACTTTAGAAGGAGCCACGAGAGGTACTAACTGAGTTTGATTAGCAGACGATCTGACGATGGGTGGATGGAAGGCCAGGGAATAAATACTGCAGGCTTTGATGACCTCAGGTGTGTGGCACGGTGCAGGAGGAAGGAGTGGCAGAGTGAACCAGGAAGGGTTTAGCGCCGGGCGACCTGTCCATGATAAAAGAGACGAGCGGACCCTAGTGGGGCGAGGAGGCTGTGGGCGTGACAGTATTGGTTGTTCTGTGTGTCACAGGACTCACGTCATTACGTCAGCCGATGCTATGTTCAATGGAAACTTGGAAAATTTAACTAGTTTTAGACAGAATACTGATGTAAAGATGAGCAACAGCACAAACTGATGCTACGTTCCATGGGAACTCGAAAATTTGTAATTGTAATTGCCTGCAGCTAAATTTGTAATTATTATTTCCTTACCTTATCTTGTTATTAACTTGTCTAAGAACGAAAAAAAAGGAGGTTCTCAATTAGTATTATACTTTTGCACTGTATCAAGGGTATTTTTACACTCAATGGAGGCAAGTAAACATATCTTCACCTGGAACGGCATTCGTAACTTCTCGAGAGGAGCGGGACTTAAGGAGTTCATTATTTGAGATGGTTGTGATTCACAGCATGTGAACCATATTACAAGCAGCCTCAGGACGCCGTCACCTGCAATTAAAATCAAAAACACTGAGCTCAGTGTTTTTTCATTTTGCATTCACTCGATCGGTTTCCATGGAAATCTATGTTTTGTTACTGAGAAAGCACTGTATTCTTCTTTTTGAGATTATAACAGTAGTGTTTTAAAATATATAGCTCAGAGTTGGAGGGTAAACAAAGTTAGTGATAATAATAATAATAATAATAATAATAATAATAATAATAATAATAATAATAATAATAATGAATACAAATATTAAATATATATTTAAATTTTTGTATAATTATGTATTTTCAACATTTATATTTTTTATTTAAATGCATTGTGTTATTCAATATATAAAAATCTAATCTAAAACTAAATTTCAATCAATCATAAAACTTTTTTTTTTCAAATCACACATCTCGCAAGATCTGGGAATACATAATGATTAATTTGATTGCAAATACCCGAACACCCCTACAACTTAAAATTTACACATGTAAATCCCAAATCATAAAAGGTCCCATAAAATGTGTGCCCAGTGCAATCCATCCCTTTAATCCAGACCTGATTATAGCGCTGCATTGCCCCTGTCTACCCGTCATCGTCTGAGAGCACGCTTTTCAAAATTTCATGTACATATTTTTCCCTGGGCCTTCCTACTTTATTATTCAGTGAGCAGCAGTGAAAATAGGACAGAAGAGGAAGAGGAGGAGAAGAGATGGAGCTGGAGTCAAACATAGACCTCCAATGTGTTTTTCCATCTTATCCCTCAAGCGGACACAAAATTACTCAATTAAGCAATTTTCGACTGAATAGACGGAGGTCGCTGTGATGGACGGCTGGAGTTCCTACTGCTGGGATCTGGAACAATGGATTACAAGAGAGCGAGAGAGAGAGAGAGAGAGAGAGAGAGAGAGGGAGAGATAAATCACCAAAATGCAGTGGCCTGCACAGAGCATTTTAGCATCAGAAAAAGAGTACCCCCTGGGGCGCCAAGTCTCCCCCCCAGACCCACCACAGCAGAATTTGTTGTTGTTGTTGTTGTTGTTGCGATCCGGCTGCTAGGACAGAGGGCGAGTCGAAGCCACCGCCACCATTAAGCCACCAGGTCCCCTTCACGCCCTCGGGGTGCGGCCTTTCAAAAGCTCACCAGACATCTTCAATCCTCAACCAAAGTTCTCATCCAACAGCTCTTTGAGCCGCTGAGTTTCAACGAGCTCAGTCGTCTCCGCCATCATCTGATTAAAAGGAACAGGAGTTGGCGAGGAGTCGAACGCCTGAGTTCTCATCCAACAACTTATCTCTGTGAGACTCATGACGCTTGGTCGTCTCCTCCAGTCATCTGATTAAAGGAACAGGACTTGGACCTGGGACGGCAGTGCACAGGCTTGGCATCCGAACCCGTCACACCACAGAACCCTGATAGATGGATAGATAGATTTGTTTCGTTTGACGTCGCTTTATGGTGGAATTTCCCTTTAAATAGCCTTCCAATCTCCAAATGTATATGTTAAACTTTTCAAAATCCTCTCCAGGACGAGGAGGCGCTACTGTCCAATCGACACCCCCGTCCACCAACCACCCACCCCTCCATCATCCCACCAACAGAGGAAATTATGGGGAAGGGAGGTGCGTTTGAACCCAATAAACTTCTTGCCGTCTTGTGCTGTGAAGTTTTCCTCAGAGGGCACAGAGAGATAGAGACATTGAGAGAAAGAGAGAGAGACAGCGAAAGAGAGAGGAGAACAGACGAGGAGGAGAAGAGACAGTTTGTTTTTCTACGGGTAAAACTAATGTTGTTTTTGGGAGTACACTCGGAGGGAAAGTCTCCTCCAGTGAGCCCAGAATGACTGATAGTCCATTGATTTACTAAACTATACTAACAAAAGCCAAAACGTCTCTTAAAGGCCATTTATTTTCTAGAAGGGAGTTGTAAGTTGTCTAAGTAATGACTGAGTTCAATATATCTGTTGGATAATCGTTTTTTTCTATTTTTCTAGGTTCATTTGCCCGCATAGCTTCTTATGGCTCATTGCCTGCGTAATATGGAAACCACACAAGTTGTTATCCTTCAGTAAAATATCAGAATGGCATTGCGACATATCAACATGAAGCCCCATATTAATCATGACACTTCAAGGTAGATGGTCTCACTGAGCCCAATCTCTAACAGTGTTGGTGCCATGAACTATACTGATTTAGCTCCACTAGACCATGGATGGCAGAATAGCTTTTTTTTGGTCCCCCCACTTTCAGGTATTATGGAAAATATTTGTTGTGGGGGAGAACGTCTACGCCAGGTATGTCAGGATCCTTCCCTGTGTTGGTTTTCATGTTACCTGTCCCTCTCTAGCTCCCTCTGTCTGCCTCGGGTTCCAACATCCCCCCCGCTGCACAACTGTCCCCATTCTGCAATCTCGCCACCTGTCCTCACCTTCCTTGACCTGGTCACCGTTCACTCTGTCTTTGCCAGATCGTCACGTGGTATTCTCTGTCCGACCCCCTCGTTCGTAACCATGGTGTTGGTATCCCTGCCAACTCCGCTGGATGCCTGATTCCCCAGGCACGGATTGTCTGCCTGTTTCCCTGGACCCTGGTTACCCGTCCGTTCCCTACCGTAAAGTTTGCCTTTTGAAAGTTCCCCTGGTTTTGACCCCTGCCTGTTCTTCAAGTAACCTCTGATCCTTGCACCTACTCCTGAGCCTTCGTGGAGTCCTGCGTTTGGGTTCACCAGACTAAATCCCGACAAGGCATTGCAGTAATAGAACGTTGGCGATAACGTCTAAAGTCTGTTGCAATTGTTTGCGGCCACACGATGAGCGTGTGTTCCTCGCATCGCCTTGTTCCTTACACACTGTCCTAATAAAAACCTTGTGTTTTTATTTTAAATGTATGTTATTGTGTTCTGTTTCATTGTTAAAGGTTTCCTTGAACAACAGACAATTCCTCAGTCCAAACCACAGCCTGGGTCCCAGTGGTTGGATGACCACCTGCCCTTGGAACTGTCTGCTGTGCATCTGGCCGTGATGCTTCCACAGCGGGACGCCAATGCCATGGATGACGCGGGACAGGTGGCCGAAGGCTAAACGAAGACAAATTAAGTTTCTCTCTTTGTCTCTACCTCATTTACACCAGCAAATTGAAGGGGCACCCTAGATGACAGAGCTCCATCGGAGGTATGAGTGAGGCGCTCTGGGCACCATGTTGTTGTTGGCTCCACGTGGTGACCCAGGAAATTGAGCTGCTTTCTTCCTGAACACTGCCAAGGCCTTTCAGTGTCTCCCCGCCCCCCACCCCCATCTCCACCAACTCTATCTTTCATCCCCATCACATCCTGCTTTCTCTATTTCCTCCCTTCCTCTCCCTCTTTTGTTCTCTCCTCTCTGAAGCGTGTTCTCCTGGTTTGTTTTGGGGGGAGCTGCATAACTAGGTCGGCGTTTCCCTCCGCTGTAGCTTTGTCGCTGAAACGAATGAATGAACGCCAGGATTCCTGCGTTGGTCCTGGTTTGTCAGCCAACCAATGCAACGAGGATATTTTGGGAGGGCTAAGAAAAACAGCTGTGCATTGAAGTCATTGGTTCTTGGCTTCATGGGAACTTCAGTTTGGGCCACAACCCATGGGCAGTGGAAGACCACGTAAATGGAGAAAATGCTCCTTTCCCTTGCCATCCTTTCCTCCCTGTCGCCAACCTGTCTTTCTCGCAGCCTCTAGCAGGTGCATAGCTGTGGGTGGGCCCAGGTGGGCCTGGGCCGACCACACCACCGCCAAGTTTGATCAAAATACATCTGGTTACAAAAAATGTTTAATTTGACTCCTGATTAAAACTGAAGTGTTTAAACAAGTTTTGGGAGGTCTCCGTCTCTCTGGAACCTAACGGGTTGCTCCCTGGCACAGTGCTCTCTGGCGGTCAGCCTCACACGGGTTCACCCGCCGATATGCACCTTCACAGCCTGAGTGAGTTTTTTTCTAACTTTCTCTTCGTTTTTCTTTCTACTTTTGTTTTTTTGTATTCCTTATGTTTGCAAACTTTATTTTGCGTATTGTGTTGTTTGTGATCGTTCTGGTTTAGTTTGCCTGTTGCGGTGCAGCTTATGCTGGCAGCTGCTCCCTGGAGGCGCTGTTGAATTTGCTCCCAGAATGAGCAGCATGTGGTGATTTTCTGGACAGTGTGTATATTGTTGTGGATTGTTTTCATTCAACTGATTTCCTTAGGTTGCAAAGCTCCTCAGCTTAAACATGTCTTTTAGTTTAGAAGACAAGTCTTAATGGTTTTTAACCATACAACAGAACTGAAAATAACATTGAAATACAGAATCGAGGAGATGGATTACACTGTTTATGCCACATCGGACACCTCTAAGTGCTTTGGGTGTGGAAGTAGATGGTCATTTGAACAGATACTTCCCAGAGTAGAATGTCAGCAGGACAGACCCCCCTCAGCCCACACCTCATGAACCCCAAGCCCCCAATGAACCCCCAGTCCCCGCTGAACCCCCAGTCCCCCCTAAATCCCCAGTTTCCACTGAACCCCCCAGTCCCCCCTAAACCCCCAGTCGGAGATGGATTACACTGTTTATGCCACATCAGACACAATGAAATGCTTTGGGTATGGAAGTAGAGTAGGTCATTTGATCAGAACCTTCCGAGAGGAGAATGTCAGCAGGATAGACCCCCCCTGAGCCCACACCACATGAACCCCCAGTCCCCTTTAACCCCCAGTCCACACTGAACCCCCAGTCCCCTTGAACCCCCAGTTCCATTGAACCCCCAGTCCCCTCTGAACCCCTAGTCCCCCTTGAACTTCCAGCCCCCCACTGAGACCCCAGTCCCCCTTAACACCAGTCCCCCTTTACCCCCAGTCCCCCCTGAACTTCCTATCCCCCTTGAACCCCCAGTCCCCATAGCCCCCTCTGTACTGTTATTTCCTTTATAGACTGAGCTTTGTTGGCTGAGAATGTTGTTTATTCAGTGTTTTGCTGTTAGTGCTTTTGGAATGCAGGATGTTCAGTAAGTAAGATAAGTAAGATAAAAATAAGAAGAAAGTAAAATTGTCGCTGTCTTTTCAGTTTGTCTTTTTTTGATCAATTTTATACTTCTTAGTTTAAAGTATTTTTTTTTCTGGGAAACCATGGCCCCGCCAATATTGTCGCGGCCCCCACCAAAATACATTTTCTGCCTACGCCACTGGCCTCTAGTTTAACTTTGCCCAAGTCACCCACACCCTGTATCCCATCAGGGGCCTCTGTGGGATCACCAGCAGGACAGGTGTTGATATCTGAGAGTATGGAGCTACTGCTTGGTCGCCTCCTCCACCTCCTCACCAAACCATGTGGAGTGGAGTGGAGTGAGGTGGGTAGGAAGAGGCTCCCATACCATTCTTCGGGAAACACCCTGGGGGCGTCGGTTTACAGTCAGTGATACCCCCCCTGAAATAAATCTTATCCAAGGCAAGTTTTTTTTGTTTTGTTTTTAACTCTGGGCGCGGGAAACTGTAACATGCTGATGACGCACGATACTGTATATACATTCACAAAATATACATTTCTGCACTGCCGCTGCCAGTGAAAATGGAATCATTACTCATGATATATTTAGTTTTGTTTTTATAAAAAATCCTTTTCTAATTTTTTTAAAATTCACTTTCTTTTCAGCTCAGATTACAAAATAGAGCTGAGGGTCGGCGTATTCAATCACCGGAGGTACATTTTTGTTTCCTTCATGTTTCAAAGGCACTGAATTTCAATTACAAAGGTCTACAAATTTCAAAGGTCTAAATTGAAGTAGTAGTGTGAACAGGGATATGGTAAAGATTCAAGATTCAAAATATGTATTTGTCACAAACATATGGTACTGTACAGCATGTCGTGAAATGCTTTTTGGCAAACTCCAGAGACTGTGCTGGGCAGAGAAGCAAAACATAATGAAATAGAATTAACATTAAAATCTACTGAAATATAAAAGGTATACTTCCTATTGAACATCGATATACTGCAATCAAATTATACTAACAACAGACACTATACATATATTTTTATGTACATTGTTCAATGGAACTGTTTGATAATGGTTGATAAGGACCATTAAAATGCTTTCATCCACCTCAGTCATCATTCATAATTAATTCATCCATAATTTATTCACAATTATATTAAAAAAAAATTATCAGAAAGGCACCGAGCGCCACCATCACAACCTCCACCAACATGTTGATTTACAGTATAATTGATAGATCACTGCCCGTTTTTAGGTCGCAAAGCCACCATATTGGCTCTGCCGGTCGGCCAATTTCGATCTCCCATGAAATATACAGGAGCCTTTAAACTATGTTTGCATAGTGAGGTCAAACCCAGATTTATAGTCTCGACATGGTGGGGAACCAATGAAATAATCTTTATCATTATCTCTTGACATTGATGGCGTTTGGAGACCAAATGTGTTCAGCGTCTTCTGAAATACTGACTTATATGACGCTAATAAATAGTTTTAATGGCGTCTGATCAGGGGACGGAACGCTGATAAGGAGCCCTTCAAGCGACGGAAAGCTTCTGACTGTTTAGAGGCCGACTGTTGGGGTGTGAAGACAGGTGTATCCTGGCACTGGAAAGTGAGAATAGAGGGGATTAGGATTGGTCATTGGCTGCTTCTGTGTATGTGTGTGTTTGGCAGTGCACGTCCATGCCAGTATGTGCACGTGTACTCATGTCCTTGTGTACTTTGTGTACTCTGTGCGCGTGAAAGCAAAGAGGCAAGTGTGTTTGAACCATTTCAGGCGCAAATGTGTCTCTGCAGATAAACGTTGCGCGGTGCATGCTGGCACGTTGTGTGTGCGTCGCCATGGCGACTGCCCTCCATTACTCATATGCTGCTAAAACAGTCGGCGCACCTCTTCCACCTCCTCCTCTTCGTCCTTGGCTGCAGAGGACCGCAGGGGTCTCTGTTTGGGGGTCCGGGGGAATTTTGCACGACGCTATATCTGTCCGCCGGCATCCGGAAAAAAATCCCTTCGGTCAACTGACACCGACGGCGAGCGAAGATTAGCCGCCCTGGATTGATATTGTTTCCATTCTCAGAATCCCCTTTGTCTCTCCCCGGCCAAAGTGACATCCCAAACTAGAGTCATTTAGCGCCTCTCCTTGTAGTAGGTGCCAGTGCTTTCTGCCAATAGCTTCTATTTCTTTTAACAGTTTCATCTTCACAAATATTGTAATAATAATAATAAAAAAAACAAAAACATCAGAATCAGTTTATTCTGGAAAGGTATATTTTGAAATAAGCAAGGATTGTGTCGCAGCACTACAAACAATTTGCATAAAATGTGTGACAATCTAAAGAGATAATTATTATTAATAATAGTAAAATTAAAAACAGCCAAATACACAGACATATCTAAAAATACAGAACATAACATCATAAGCATTATAAATGTGCCATGTTGACCCCAATCACTGGTCCATAATTCAAATTATGTCTGTGACACTTGCTCCATTTATTTTTTGCAAGGCTTTTTCCAAACCACAATTATTTCCATGTCAGCTCCTGAGTGTGGGGCACTGACCAGAATAACACAGATAAGCCTCTCTTCCTTATTCAGCAACTCAGATGTCACAGCGGAGTCGCCTTGTCCTTGCCCCTGGGAGCCGGACTCAGGCCCCCAGGGGCGAGGGACTCAGATCTGTTAAGAAGGAGAACCCCTTATCTGGCTCTCAGATAAGCACGTGTTTTGCTTTGTAATCCAGTTATAAATCTGTGTCGGCCGTTTATTTATCATTTTGATGAATAAGCCAGTTGAGTTCTAATTCTCAACCCGCAAAGCCAATCTTTAATAGTTATCAGAACCATTAACAATAGCTCCAACCTTTGGATGACCTGTGGTTTGAGACAACATGCATTTGAAAAAAATGGAACAACAATGACTGAACGCGGCCAATTCCCATGACAACTACATCAATAAAGGAGAAGAAAGAAAGAAAGAAAGAAAGAAAGAAAGAAAGAAAGAAAGAAAGAAAGGAGAAAGACATAATCAGGAGGGTATTCAAGGGAGTGTGTGAGGCAGATGCTGGCTGTGTGTGTGTGTGTGTGTGTGTGTGTGTGTGTGTGTGTGTGTGTGTGTGTGTGTGTGTGTGTGTGTGTGTGTGTGTGCGTGTGTGTGTGTGTGTGTGTGTGTGTGTGTGTGTGTGTGTGTGCGTGTGTGTGTGTGTCTGTGTGTGTGTGTCTGTGTGTGTGTGTCTGTGTGTGTGTGTGTGTGTGTGTGTGGGTGTGAAACCCGTCCCCACTATGAAATGATGAATGAATGAAAAAAAAATCGAATTCTAAATTGAATTTGTTTTTGTAAGTCTTCATCAATTACATGTATTTAAATGTAGATATAAAATGTATGTTGTACAATGTAAAATGTGGTTAAGCCTACATGATAAACGAAAGTGTTTCAAATTCTCCTGTGCTGTGATCGATTCCCTGGGGGAATTTAACAACGGGGTTAATTGGAAAGGTTTTTCTGTCTATTTAAGGTTGCGTTGACAAAAAAGTTCGGCGTGAGGATGTGGCTCTCTTTCACTCTGCAGGATGCTATGACAATGCTGCCAATAAAACAAATGACCCCTAAAAATAATAATTATGTTATTGTTTAAATAAACACGGCTCTGGATTCCGGATCTCTGTGTAAACACTGACTGGTTTATATTCACTTACAATGCACTTTCCCTTTCCTGTTTCCAGAGAAACATAATCTGCCTCCTGTTCCTTCCATCGTCTGCTCATCTCTCCATCAGAACATTCTAGACACAGGATGAATTATTTTCTGAATTCATTTTTGTTTTTATAGTTTTGTCTTTCTTAGCCTTTAACGCACTTTGCCCAAATTCAAAAACGTAATTGTCTGTAATGCAATCAGGGGTTTAATTAGGGGTGGATGCGTACAGGGGTGCGTGGACAGCATCCACCCGCCTTAGGCAAATAGATACAGTGGGGCAAAAAAGTATTTAGTCAGCCACCAATTGTGCAAGTTCTCCCACTTAAAAAGATGAGCGAGGCCTGTAATTTTCATCATAG
Source organism: Zeus faber (assembly GCF_960531495.2). Taxonomy (NCBI): domain Eukaryota; kingdom Metazoa; phylum Chordata; class Actinopteri; order Zeiformes; family Zeidae; genus Zeus; species Zeus faber. Next base: position 23,282,245 of record NC_137210.1, read on the forward strand.
GTACACTTCGACTATGAGAGACCGAATGGGGGGAAAGAATCCAGGAAATCACATTGTAGGATTTTTAAGGAATTCATTGGTAAATTCCTCGGTAAAATAAGTATTTGGTCACCTACAAACAAGCAAGATTTCTGGCTTCACAGACCTGTAACTTTTTCTTTAAGAGGCTCTTCCATCCTCCACTCATTACCTGTATTAATGGCACCTGTTTGAACTCGTTATCAGTATAAAAGACACCTGTCCACAACCTCAAACAGTCACACTCCAAACTTCACTATGGCCAAGACCAAAGAGCTGTCAAAGGACACCAGAAACAAAATTGTAGACCTGCACCAGGCTGGGAAGACTGAATCTGCAATAGGTAAGCAGCTTGTTGTGAAGAAATCAACTGTGAGAGCAATTATTAGAAAATGGAAGACATACAAGACCACTGATAATCTCCGTCGATCTGGGGCTCCACGCAAGATCTCACCCCGTGGGGTCAAAATGATCACAAGAACGGTGAGCAAACATCCCAGAACCACACGGGGGGACCTAGTGAATGACCTGCAGAGAGCTGGGACCAAAGTAACAAAGGCTACCATCAGTAACACACTACGCCGCCAGGGACTCAAATCCTGCAGTGCCAGACGTGCCCCCCTGCTTAAGCCAGTACATGTCCAGGCCCGTCTGAAGTTTGCAAGAGAGCATTTGGATGATCCAGAAGAGGATTGGGAGAATGTCATATGGTCAGATGAAACCAGAAATAGAACTTTTTGGTAAAAACTAAACTTGTCGTGTTTGGAGGAGAAAGAAAGCTGAGTTGCATCCAAAGAACACCATACCTACTGTGAAGCATGGGGGTGGAAACATCATGCTTTGGGGCTGTTTTTCTGCAAAGGGACCAGGACGACTGATCCGTGTAAAGGAAAGAATGAATGGGGCCATGTATCGTGAGATTTTGAGTGAAAACCTCCTTCCATCAGCAAGGGCATTGAAGATGAAACGTGGCTGGGTCTTTCAGCATGACAATGATCCCAAACACACCGCCCGGGCAACGAAGGAGTGGCTTCGTAAGAAGCATTTCAAGGTCCTGGAGTGGCCTAGCCAGTCTCCAGATCTCAACCCCATAGAAAATCTTTGGAGGGAGTTGAAAGTACGTGTTGCCTAGTGACAGCCCCAAAACATCACTGCTCTAGAGGAGATCTGCATGGAGGAATGGGCCAAAATACCAGCAACAGTGTGTGAAAACCTTGTGAAGACTTACAGAAAACGTTTGACCTCTGTCATTGCAAACAAAGGGTATATAACAAAGTATTAAGATTAACTTTTGTTATTGACCAAATACTTATTTTCCACCATAATTTGCAAATAAATTCTTTAAAAATCAGACAATGTGATTTTCTGGATTTTTTTTTCTCATTCTGTCTCTCATAGTCGAAGTGTACCTATGATGAAAATTACAGGCCTCTCTCATCTTTTTAAGTGGGAGAACTTGCACAATTGGTGGCTGACTAAATACTTTTTTGCCCCACTGTAGATGGATAAATAGATATATAGATGGATGGATAGATATATATATATAGATAGATAGATAGATAGATAGATAGATAGATAGATAGATAGATAGATAGATAGATAGATAACATACAGGTGACCAAGTCCCTCTTATCCAAGTCACAACCTGCAGTTTTTCTGAAGAAAAAAGACAAGGTATTAGTTATTATTATTATTATTAGTATTATTTGTATTATAATTATTGATATTCGGTGAAATAACGTAGTCAAACAAATACATTTATAAAATCGTATATAATTTATTCTCAATCAAAAAAATTCCCTCCCCATCACTTTAAAACAGTGAAATACTGACAGCCAGACTACAACGTCAGCCTTTGTTACATTCTGCCCCTGTCTGTCTGCCTGTTTGCAGAATACAGGTACTCTTCACGAAACAATCGATCTGTTTAACGACCGTTCGGACTTAGGACCAGCTCTCTGACCAGTCTGTATTGTACACTGCATACAATACCAAGCATCTCATCTCATCACCCTTTATATACTATATACTGTATACTATATACACTACATATACTATATACACTATATATACTATATACACTGTATACATCTCATGTCATCACCGTTCTCAGTCTCATTCCCACAGTCTGTCAGTATTCACTACACTAGCGTTTGTAATCGCCACGCCCCCTTACCGTAAAATTACACTTTAAACACTAAATACACAATTTATCTAATATATACTATATACACTATACATACTGTATACACTATATACACACCCCCTTACCGTGAAATAATACAGGTCCTCAATTATCGACCAATTCGCTTAACGACCTGGTCCTAGGAACAGAACTCGGTCATTAAGTGAGGAGTACCTGTATCTCAACAAGTTATGAACAGATCTACACAAATTGATTTGATTGAATGAAAATGTTTGATTGAAACTTTTGAATCCGAAAGTGATGAGTGTTGGCACAATCGAGGCCGCCATGATGATCTGATCTGATCGTACTGTGTGTGTAACCAGCGGGAGGCCAACGAGTGATTCTCATTAGAAAAAGGTCAGATAGCGAGGAGTTTGACTGACAGGGTGGTCATCCAATCAGGACGATGCCCAGTGTGCGCTCGCATACCGGGGTTAAACTGACAATTGTAATGTAAGCTTGGACAACATTTTCATATTTTATATTTAATATTTTGTGTTATGGCTGTGCATTATGATGATATATATTGTAAGACAATAGAATAAGCGTATCATCTGTATTATATTTACTATATAATACATCTATTATACAATTATATTATATTTACTATATAAACAATTTTTTTGGAGCCTGACCGGTGCCAGATTTTTGGGTCCGATGCTGATTCCGATTTTAGAAAGTCCTATCCCACCAATTACCAATGTTCCGCCCGATATTTTGTCAAAAAGTGCAACATTTTTTAATCAATAGAAAAACTTATATTTTATCAAAGTTTCTATATTTGAGATTTTTTTTTACTTCTAACCAAATAAATCAATAAAAATAAACACACAAGGAAATTTTTGATGGAATAAAAAACAAAATGTAAAAGGTGATATAAAATCTCCTTTTTGTTTTTTTTTTTCCATTCATTCATACTTAGATAGAGAGATAAATACATATATATCTTTATAGATAGATAAAAAATAACTAGATATATAGATGGATCGATACATAGATAGAAAGATAGATGGATGATGGATGGATGGATTGTTTGTAATGAAGATATTGATTTAGTATTTTATTTTTGAGCCCTTTCTCCGAATGGATAAACATGGTTTATGTTAAAACCTTGGAACTCTTCCAACACAACGGAGCTGTGACTCATCATAACAGTGACTAACGCGACCCGCAGGCCCACTTCAGTTCGCTGCAAATAGACCCTCGCTCACTAAATAATGCTGCTTTTTGGGCAAAAAAATGATGAGAACAGGCTGCAGTAATACAGCCCACCCACAGGTATACAGCTAAAAAATATATATATATTTATATACAAAAGTACTCGAACGCAGGTTTCCGGAGTTGTCCAGCCGCCCTCATTCAACAGTCACTTCAAGTAATGCGTAAATTCCCACACGCATAGAGAAACACTGACGACTTCATTCTGTGTTTTCATTTTTATTTTTATTTTTTTATATGAGTCATGGAACATCATTCGGGGCATAAAACAAAGTAATCAGCATGTCAATATGCTGAACAAAATAAACACAACAACAACTAGATGATGGGAAAAAAAACACTTGAAATACAGAAGCAACCCATTCATATGAAGTACTGTTTTGTACTGTTACATAACAGTTGAATACCCAAACTGCCACATAAAAGAAAACAGCTCCAAATGCCCCAAAAAACAATTTGGATGGGTTTTGTGACATAGTTATATGTATTTGTCCAGCTTTACGGACATTAAATTATCAATGACCTGAATCTGACGACAATCCTGTGTTGACTGTCATTTAAGAATGTCACTTAAATGACGGGAGAGGGGGATACTGGGGAAACTCAATGTCTGATACTTAAAGTATGCCTGCTGCAGTTCCTTTGAGCAAGGCAATGGATTTAACTCGTTCCTAATGTAGCTGCGTTTAAAACAACCAACTCACGAGAAGATGTATTGCTGACCTGACTCAGCTTGTGAGATGCCGGAAGGTGTATTTCCCCAATTTCACAGGCGCTAGGTTGGCTGAACCCCTCTGTTGCCATGCATCGAGCTAACACAGTTCGGATGCAGCCTGTTGCCACCTTATTCGTGGACAACCAGGGATGGAATTGGTGCTGACCTTCTCGTCTGAATTCGGCAAGGCTCGACAAAAAATAAATAAAATAATAAAAAAAAAGATATCCCAAGTAAATGGATTAACCCTTTAAATGCCACGTATGCTGTCGCTCACATCATATTTTTTTTTGCCTCAACTGAACCATCAGTGAGTTCAGTGGTTTGAAACTCGTGAAGGTGTCTTTAAATCTCTCGATGAGATATGGATTATTCCAAGTGATTGATTCTGGGGCTGTGGCTGTCCCCGCTTTTCCCCTGCCGTCGGGGATCGTCCGGGTCCACACTGGAGACTGAAATCCTGAAATCGTTCTCCCCATTTCCTGCTATTGTTTTCTCCGCGGGCCCGGGGAAAGAGGCGGACTGTCAAAGTCCAGCGTTTCCTCTCAAACCGCACCGTCCCTGCCAAACGCCACAGTGGGGAAAATTCACCCGTGACCCGGACGGATTGCGGACAGAACTCGATCAACATTGCACAGTGTGGGAGATGAGACATGAAATTGTGTTTTATTAACCTCTGAATGAAGCGAAGCCACTACAGGACACAGCAAAGAGGAACACGAACGAACCGGCAATAAAAGCATCATTTTAAATGCAGGATTGTTATACAACACATTTCATACACAAGGGCAATTCAAATAGCTTTACACATGGCATGAAATAGATTGGGTAAGGCAAAGCAAAAGCGTAGAAATAAAAAGGCTAAAAACAGACAAAAGACATGATAAAATCACAGAGATCTGAACAATTTAAAGAGCAAATAAGAAACACATTTAAACAACGGGACTCAAACCTACACTAACTTTTCCCATTGTGATTTTAGCCCATTATAATTAAAAGTAGTGCAGCAACATTATTTCTACAATAAATAAGATCCAAGATAATATTATATAATAATTTTATAATAATTTCTTATAATATTTGTAAACGTTTTAATTTAAACTAAAAATTTGAAATACATATACAGTATATATATATATACAGCCATTTACAAAACACTCAAACTTTGAACACCATGTTTTAATATGAATCAGACCAATTAAATAACATTTTACCAAATAAAAAAATGTATCTTTTTTTTGGTAAAATGTTATTTAATTGTTCTGTAACCAACACCACTGCAGCTGTAACATTATCCATTGTTAATTTTCGAAATGTAAAACACATCTTAATCTACGGGACAAATCAACTTTTCTCCAAATGGAGACGCTGAGTGGAATGTTCCTTTAAGGGGAAATAGAGGAAGTACTAAAAGCACTAAAAGCAGTGAACTTGATGACTCCTAAACGGGCGATACGTGGGCGCGCCCGTAAAAGGAAAATATGAACAGTAACCTTAAGAGCAAGATGACTTCGTCACATAAACATACTCTATCCGTGAAAGGCGGAGGGTGTGGTGGTGTGAAGGAGAGAGAGAGAGAGAGAGAGATTGCATGGGGGAAGGGCAGCAAGGATAGATGGATAGATTGATCCAATGAAGGCTCACGGCTCAAATCTGATATTTATTCTTTAACCTAAACCTACTTTCCAAGTGATTCCACGTGCCAAGGGATTGGAAACGCAATTTGTTTCAGTCAATCAAGTATGGAGAGAATAGCTTCTGCCGACCACATAGTACAAAATGTAATACATACTACGATGGGGCAATCATGACCATGTTCTTCTACATCCACGTTACTGGATCAATTTAAAAGACTGTGGTGCTCAATCACTGCAGTCGACTCCCGATGATAGAAAAATGAGGTGGAGCTTGCGGAGTCAGTTCTGTCAGACAACTTGACGGCGCCACACGGCGGCCGCGCTCCCTCCCTCGCATCCACCTGTTGGGCTCTACTCTTCTGTCCAATGAGGGGATTCGAGGGGATTCATTCCAATATTTCTAGCTCACAAAGTTCAGATGTTTGTTGTGCTCGTCGAGCAGTAGAGCAGTAGAGCCCTGAAGCCCAACTCAAACGATGTCCAATACCGTATTGACCCGAATCTAAGACGGCCCAGATATTTAGACCACCCCCCCTTTTTTAAGACAATTTTTTGGGGGGGAAAAATACTTCTGAAGATCAAATCTTGTTTTTGTGAAGAAAATCATTTTATTCGAAAGTAATGATGCAGCACGCAGGCATACGGAGTGTGCGAAGATTGATGAAAGTAATGTGGAACCAAATTTCACAAGCGCGAGTACCACCCGGAAGCCGTCACGCGCCGAGCTTAGCTCACGCCGACTGGCCTCTGACGCACAGCATGACGCCCAATGGAGAGCGCAAATGAGTTTGACACGCAGGCGGAAACAGATTGGAACACTCCCTCCTAATGCACTTCGTTTTATTTTTTATTATTCTGCTGTGTATTGACATTTAAAAGTCTGCACCCCCGAATATGAGACGACACTGCTTTTTCAGACGTATTTCCAGGAAAAAATATCATTATTATTATATTCAGTTCAATACGGTACATAAAGATAATTTTAAAGAAAATCTAAGAGTCGTCTGTCAGAGATTAGATTTAGGTGAATAGAAAGTTAGGTTTAGGCTGGAGAAAAGTTGAGGTTTAGATAAAAAAAAAAAATCCCAGAATATATTTTTTTTCCTTTGGGTCTACCATGCAGTACTGGCCGTCACTTGGCTCCCTCTGAGCCCCCACGGGCCATGACCCTGAGATTGGCCGCCCACCAAAGTGCACTAGAAAGAACCTGTAGGGAAGTGGCTCGTTTGGCCAAATGATGTCACCCGGCCAGCTATCAGCAGCCAGATACGAGTACCGGGAGCGAAAGAGACGACCGTAGAAACTTCCCACGTGTGTTCGGACGAGTCGCCTGCCCATGCCCTCGTTTTTTGGAAATGGGAGCCCGTTGGCTTTCTTCCTTCCTTTCTCCCTTTTTTCTCAGAACAGGCCCCGCCCTAGGACTCCCCGTCCTTGGACCGCTCTACTTGGGAAGTCCGTGTTTCACCCATCCATTCTGGACACTCCACCCTGACTATGATTTTTATGTCTTCTTCCCAGATGTAGTTTTTATCTCCAGCCCGCTGTCCTGCGTTGTGGCACCACCTACAACGGCGGTGAGTTATGTCCCCAGTGAAACCACGCATGCCGAACGTGCACGTGTTCCAGGTTCATGGTTCATGGTTACGCAGCTGCAATGTGAACCAGCCCAATGGCATGGGTCACATTCTGTAAAACAAGTGGCTTTACAAGCAAAGACATCCCCAAACAAAGCCCTTAATGCGCTCTTCATTGCAGCAATTTTTTTTCCCATAAACCTGCAGAACAAATTTCCCCCCAGAAGGATTATTAAATTTAAAAAAATACAAAAATAGCAGATACAAGGGGAGGAGCCTGCAAAGAGTTGACCAAAAGCTGGCCAAATAAAGGTCCTGCTTAGTCGTGTTACCTGGGGTTTAAGAGCTACTGTAAAGCCTGGCAGGGTTGTGGTTAGGTTAAAACGAGGGCTACTGAGCGCGCTCGCAAAGTCATGGCAGAGCTGCAGGGACATGAAGTATGCCAGTTTCCCTTTTTAGACTGTGTGTGCGTGTGCATATGCGTGTGTGACCCTGAGGCATTTACTACTATCAGTTTGAATAATTACTGTGAGGGAGACGCAGATATGGGCGGAGGGAGAGGGCGATGTCATGCATGTAGCGTGCCCTGTGTGTGTGCAAGGTGTTTAAATCGATGGTCTGTGTGTATGTGTGTGTGTGTGTGTGTGTGTGTGTGTGTGTGTACAGTATACACACCACGTGCATATGTGCACGCACACACCTGCGTGTGTGTATGTGTGCGTGTGCAGTTTAGCCCTATGTCCACTCCAGTGAGCAAAGCGGTGTTGGCTGCGGTTTGATGTTGTGGAAAATCCACCCAGACACAGTGAGAGTCTCGTTGGGGGCAGTGCTGTTTCTATCTCGAGATGAAGTACGATCAAAGTGGGACGATCATTGCGGCGAATGAGATGATCATTTGCAATTGATCAAACTAGTGCGACGTACAGGACTTAAATGTTATAGCTCTGGTCTGTTTGCATCCATGATTAACGCCGGATGTGCGGACGCTGTGAGAGATGAGAGATCAGTGTTTGTCCTGAATTGCGGCCAAGCGGTTTGTTTGATGTGGTAATGAAGTAGATCAGAGGAGAGCGATAACAGCCATTAAATGAACACAGCAAGGAGTTAACCATCTGTGTTCATAATTCAAACAAGAGCGAATGCAAATGCGTACACGTTTACGCAATTAAGGGCTGAAAGAGCAGGCGTTTTGTCTCTTAAGTCGGCTATTAGTAATTGGGTGTATTACAATATCTTGGGCTGCAGTATACAGACGTCAGGTTGTTGTTTTGAAGGCTGGAACACAACCGATCTGTTAGGAAGCTTTGTGACAGTAAGTATAAGGCCACGCTGAAGCGCTTTGAACTGCGGTTCAGCCGATGGCCACTGGATGGTGCTCCAGAAAACCATCAGACTCGGTGGAAGTCAATGGAAAAAGAAGTACATTTTCGCTAGAAAGTCAAACACATTTCAGTCGCTTTGGGCATTGGTCTCGTGACATTGGTCTCTTGTCCTTATTTTACTTCTTATAACGGGTGCGTTTGGTGCTCATTTTGAATAATCCAGAACAATGTCCCAGTGGTGGTTTCACCGAAATAGCGTCCACACACACACGTACGCCTGCGTCGTGTGACTTGACAGTGAGTTCCGTGTCGCAATCGTCTATGACCAGATGCAATCCGCACAGACGGATACCTCGCTCTCGTATTCACAGAGGGGGGAAGGAATTTAAATCAGTAACATTGTGGATTGCATGTTTTCAATGAATCATCTCACATTACATGCGCTAACCTGTCTTTTCTTGGGAATAATGCAGTATTTATCTGAGCTGAGTGGCAAGGGTCCGCTGAAGCTCCTTTTTTCCACCAAAGGAAACTTGGAGTTCCTGGCTTTCAGTCTCCACCGCGGGGATTTGCTCTGTTGTTTCAAGAGGAAAGAGCAATTTTGAGATTTGAGAAAAGATTGTGTTATTTGCCCAGAGGATGCAGGTCTTAGTGAGGTGGCTTGGACAAATAACATAGTCTCAGAGCTCTTTTGAAGCCTTATTGAAAAGCATGATCCCCCTTGTGTATAGGTTATCATACGACAAGGAAATAAAATAAAGAAAGGCGGACAAAGCTAGACATCGCATGACAGCGCTGCACTTAGTAAATAATACTTATAATATTACATACCGGAGTGAAATCCGGGTTTTTTTTTAGGTTTTGAAAGGCCAATGGACTAACGATATTCCAAATCTCCAACGCAGCAAAATAGGGCGGGTTTCACGTTAACAAGAACATAATTTCCCGGCCACAGAGATACTAATTAGAGTTTGTCCCCAGGGCGAAAGGAAGAGGCTGGTTTGAATTAAGACCCTCGGTTCCCTGGCCTTAAGTCGTGCTCCCAGAGTGCGCGGCCTGACCTTTGACCTCTGGAACGGAGACTCCAGATGTCTGCGCTTGGCCCGGCTCCATCTCCGGCTCTAATGCTACGGTTTCCAGGGGCCTTGAATCTCAAACTCCGGATCCTTGTGAATTATGAACCCTGTCAAAAAACGGCAATATAAGGAATTCTGACATGCTAATATTACAGCTGTCACTGGACTAATGTGAGTACAGTTTGTGTTGTTTTGGGAGGCGATGTTCCAAATCATGGGAATATTCAAGGGATTCTTTTTAAAAGACAACTTGCATTTTGGCAATTGGAGCAAGCAACGAGTGATTTACTTGATAGAGAAAATATTGTTAAAATGTATCATAATAAAAGATAGAGCCAATTGAATAAACATATAATAATAATAATAATCATCTTCATAATAATAAATAATAATAATTATAATATTAAATAAGCAAATAAATAATTCATAATGATCTGGATCTTAATTATTTTTTATGCATTCCACAAAACACTTGATCATTTGTTTTAGTCTGAGTGACATGAATGATTAACGTGAATGCCCTTTGCAGTAGGTAAGACCTGGAATATATATTTTTTTGCCTTCAAAAAAGCAATCAAATATCAAATACATACAAAAGCAATCAAATACATTTTGAATAGCATTGACTTTACATAACATTCAGTAGTAGGGTTAGGGTTAGTGATCAGTGGAGTGGAGAAGTGGAAATATAAGTATTAGTGTTATGCTATTATTTCTTATCGGCTTAAACGTTGCATGTAGAGGTCAAAAGTCTGAATACTGTCATTGTTTTGTGGCACCATCACCAAAATAGCACTTCTCAGTATCCAATAGTAGCTTTGACAGCTGCGATAAAATCTGTCATGGTCTTTTATGCTACGGTTTGTCAAAAATAGATTTTCTGATCTCATGGGAGAGAGTTTTCCAAACATTTGGAAAATCCCACTAATGGTATTAGCGATATGGAGGAAGTCGACGTCAGCATCGTGATGGGACGGTGATATGTCTACACACCGCTGAACTTCCTCACATACACAGAATAAAAGGTCCATTCTCCCTGGAGACATTTCTTTGGAAAGTGAAAAGAGAATGGGAAAAAAAACCTCTTCTAACTGTGAAACATCTGCAGAGCGTTCAGAGTGATCAGTCGAGGTATTAGTTAGAAGTTATCTAGAGAGAGGTTTGGAAGTTTTATCCATAAATGGTTTGCAAGCGTTGTTATGTCATTTCATAAACACCACTTGAGACAACTGAAAAATATGTTGTTTAGAGCATCTCGGTTGTTTTATTACACAAGGAGAAATTTTTAAATAACTTATATTCCTGAGGCACCCACCGAATGGAGCAAGCTTTCTGTTGTAGCTCATCAGGAATTCCCGTCAACACATCTTAAAAATACTGGAAAATTACGTGTGCTGCAGAAAAGGTATTTTTAGAATGAGACAGAGAGAGAGAGAGAGAGAACATGCTTTATTTCCTCAATACCGGGGACCTCCCTCTCTGTCTTTAAGAAGCACCTGAAGACCCAGCTCTTCAGTGAGTACCTCCTGTCCTAATCTACAATTACTTTGCACCACCTTGCAGTATTTATTGTTACACCAATGTTGTTGTTACACTAATCTCTGTCGCAATGTAGCTGAATGTTATTCTCCCTTGTAAGTCGCTTTGGATAAAAGCGTCTGCCAAATGACTAAATGTAATGTAAATGTAAAATACATGTACATCAGTTAAATTAATACTATAATTTTCAACCATCAGCATACTCACACTGTGAAGAAAAATTAAACAGTTTGACAAGGATGTTTCCTGCCATTTATCGAGGGCATCTACATCCATTATCTACAACTCAAGTATATCCATTTACTATACATTACTTTAGTGGCTACACAGTCTGATTTATTATTGTTCCATTTGTGTTTAATGTGGTGGAAATGCAGCGTTGAATGATTCCATAGTTGTAACTGTAGCTTTAAAGGACAAATCTGCATTTGATCTGATGGAACAAACCACAGCTTTACAGTCTGAACTTCATTAGTCCCGATGTGGTGTTATAGACAATGGGAAAGTGCGTTACTGGCTCAGGTTCAAATTTGGATGCACGCATCTTGAGTCAAAGATCTCGGGAGTGTGTTATTTTCAAATCACATTGACCGGTTTATTTTGTGGATTATAGGTTGAGGAAATCTATGAAGTTATTGCTTCTTCATGCACAGATGACTCTCCATTAGAGGGCCATAAACATATTGTATCTATCCTCTGTACTGACAGGTCATCGAAGGAAAGAAAAACATATGTAAAACAATAGGCAGGACAGAATGCCCAGAAGTTGAAGGCCAAAAAGATGAAGGCCTAAGAGTTGAAACCCTAGAGGTTGAATATCTAGAGGTTGAAGTCCTGGATGTTGAATGTCTAGAGGTTGAAGGCCTACAAGTTGAAGGCCAAGAGGTTGAAGGCCTAGTGTTTGAAGTCCTTGAAGTTGAAGGGTTAGGGGTTGGAGGCCTAGGGATTGGAGGCCTGGAGGTTGAAGGGCTAGTGGTTGGAGGCCTAGAGGTTGGAGGCCTGGAGGTTGAAGTCCTAGAGGTTGAAGGCCTAGAGGTCGAAAGCCTAGAGGTTGAAAGCTTAGATGTTAAGGCCTAGCTGTTGAAGGCCTGGAGGTTTTATGTCTAGAGGTTGAAGACCTTGAGGTTATAGACCTATAGGTTAAAGGCCTAGAAGTTGTATGCATAGTGTTTGAATGCCTATAGGTAAGTTGAGGGTCTAGAGGTTGAAGACCTAGAAGTTGAAGGCCTAGTGTTTCAAGGCCTAGAAATTGAAGGCCCAGAGGTTGAAATGCCTAGAGATTAAAGGCCTAGAAGTTGAAGACCTAGAGGTATGAGGCCTAGAAGTTGAAGGCCTAGTGTTTGAATGTCTATAGGTTGAAGACTTAGAACTTGAGGGTCTAAAAGTTGAAGACCTAGAGGTTGAAGGCCTAGAGGTTGAATACCTAGAAGTTGAAGGCCTAGAGGTTGAAGGCCTAGATGTTGAAGACCTAGTGTTCGAATATCTAAAGGTTGAAGACCTAGAAGTTGAGGGTCTAGAGGTTGAAGGCCTAGAGGTCGAAGGCCTGGAGGTTTAATGTCTAGAGGTTGAAGACCTGGACATTATAGCTATAGATTAACCTATAGGTTAAAGGCCTAGAGGTTAAAGGCCTAGAGGTTAAAGGCCTAGAAGTTGAGGGTCTAGAGGTTGAAGGCCTAGAAGTTGAAGGCCTAGTGTTTCAAGGCCTAGAAATTGAAGGCCCAGAGGTTAAAATGCCGGGAGATTAAGGGCCTAGAAGTTGAAGGCCTTGATGTTGAAGGCCTAGTGTTTGAATGTCTAAAGGTTGAAGACCTAGAAGTTGAGGGTCTAGAGGTTGAAGGCCTAGAGGTTGAAGGCCTAGAGGTTGAAGGCCGAGAGGTTGAAGGCCGAGAGGTTGAATGCCTTGAAGTTGAATGCCCAGATGTTGAAGGTCCAGAGGTTGAAGGCCCAGAGGTTGAAGATCTAGAGGTTGAAGACCTAGAGTTTGAAGACCTGGAGGTTGAAGGCCGAGAGGTTGAAGGCCTAGAAGTTGGCATGCAGAGGTTCTAAGCTTGTATCATGACTGGCCAGACCCGCCTTCTGTCATCCAAAAGAGGAAAACAAGCAAAGAGAACAATAGAAATAGAAAGTGTGGAAGTGTTACTCCTTCCTGTTCTCCTTTGGTCTCCTCCTGTGCTGAGAGAGATGCCATCGTGGTCTGGGACCATCCATTCCTCTATGTGCTGTGTTGTTTTTTTAAGGGGGTTAAAGAGCGGAGGTGGTGAGAGGGGTTAAACATGCCACCACAATCTTTTTTAAATCTCAGGAAACCGGAGCAAAAGACGAAAAGGAAATGTTGCGCAAAGCAGACACCTCAGTCCAGCAGCCTGTTTGTCTTGCTTGATGGCGGGTAAACAAAACATCATTGTTAATTTGTGTTTGGAGTGGACCATTAGCGGATGGAGGGGGCTGAAGAAAGCCAGTGGATAAATACAGGAAGGAAGCTCTTGTTGGTGCCGACCGTCTGCCAATGTAGACTATTCAAATGGTCTCCTGAGTGTTCTGCAATAACCATTTTGCAATTATCCTCCATCAACCCTTGCTCACTGCAACCCCAGATCAATATTTATGATGACTAATGACAAATTATTACAAAAGCACCCCAATCTATCGTTATTAGGCTTTTGGAAAGAGATCTCAGATTATTCACCTATATACAGTATGTGAGTGTAATGGGTAATACATTTTTAATTCCAATTTTCATTTCCAAACAATTTAATTATCTATATTTTTTGGTTTCCTTTTAAGGGTTTCAAGCGAACGTGCGTATAATATAATCTAATACATTTTCAAATCCTTTTTTTTTTCTTGTTTCTTTCTGAAGGATTCTCCTCTGGAAAGGACTATAAGCATGTAAAATGTGGAGTTTTCTAACCCTTTATTTTATACAGTACTGTGTGTTTATATCAATTTCCGTTGTTTCCTGAGAACGGTCCCATTTCAATAGGTTCACATGTTGTAGCGAGGATTATTCACAGCCAGATATTGGCTGTGAGAATTTTTGGTGTAGCGTTATCGTAACACATTGCTCTGTTCCCTCCTTTTTTAATGGATTTGGACTTTCTAGAATAGTTGCATCACATCACATCACATAACAAGAAAGGTCAGTGAGTAATGGCTCCACACAAAATGGGATGAAATCCAGATGTTACCACAGAAAAAACCCCACAATATTTAAGGGGAAATGGACACACAGAGAAAGCAAACTACTTATAAATAAAGCAAGATGTCCTTGTGGCATGACATTTTAAAGAGCTTTCATGACATGAAAACATACATTTTACAAGGTCAATTTATAATGGCAAAGCTGTTTTTTTTTCATTTAAAAACCGTCATTTGACCATCTTTGACTTTTAAGCACTTATATTAAGAGTTAAATGAAAATGCTGTGTTTGTATGTCAACATAGTGTGGACCATACATTAGTAATTTCGCCCTGGGATTATTAAAGTATTTCTGATTCTGATTCTGATTCTGACCATGAGCTTCGAGTAGAGTAGTACCACTCATGTAGTATATCATGCTTTACAGCGAAATTTCACGTCGTCACATCCAAAGAATGGAAAAAGTCATAATAATTTTAATAAGTTAACACCTGATGCTCTGAAAAGAAACAAAAAACAGCCCCAAAACAAATCTGGGTCGTGTCAGGAAGCGGAGTCACCAAGGCACTGGCTGACCCGCTCCCATGTGCTGGGTGAACTCTGGCCCCGCCCCTTCCTGTTCGGCCCGGTCGTGGTGTTGGGCTCCAGCCGAGAGGGAAACAAACTAGGATTGGGCAACGTCTGAAACACGGGGACACTGAAATGGTGAGAGTGCTGAAGGATGAAGGATGAACTTCCACTGGTAGTTTATGTGTAAATTCTCAGGTGAGTCAAAAACGCACTGTAGGTGGTCCACGAAAAAATAACCGTAAAATTGGAAAACATATAAATGCTCTTGCAATCACAAAATTATAACAATTGAGTTTTCTTTTGCTCGTAACTTTTGTAAATTTTTACACGATCATTTTACGCGATTAAGTTTGGGTTGTTATGTAGCTACTATTGGTTTCATACTCAACACAGTGTTCACAACTGTTTGCAACTTGTTTTAAATATTGGACAAATGTTTGTTTGTTACACTGTTTTTAACACTGTTTTAAAACTGAACATCCACAACAGCTAACTGTTATAAATCACACATAAATAATATAGACCCTAATAAAAATATGGGATACCTTGTTCTCTTTCCAGCTACTGTAGGTGCTAGATAAGTTATTTCAGCCAAAGTAGTGTCACGATACAATCGAAATGACCGCCTCGATGAATAATTAATTTAATTAGACTTAAAAATAGACATAATAAGACATAAAAATTGATGGCAAGAAAATAACTGTTGAGTCAAAAACTTATTTCTGATCATGCACAATGTACATTCAAGGAAAGTAAAACCAAATAGCCGGCATGTTTTGTTTGCTTTGCTTTTACAATTTGTTTAGAAATGAAAATATTTATTTGAATTATATTTTCATACAACAATTTCCTCAGTCTACCATTCATGTACTGTATTTCCCTGCAAATGGAAGTTCACACAAAGAAACATTTATACCCATGCAACAATAGAATTTCCCATCAATGACAATACATTTTGATAATGAAAAAACACTGAGAAAAGCAAGATCATTTTAGTTATTAATTTGAAAATAATAAATGACCTCGGGGATGATGATCTGTTTGATTCAAGATTCAAGATTTTTATTTGTCACATACATATACATACTTCCATACATATATGCAGTGAAATGTAATGGTTATGGAGGTGAGTTGTCGTGATTAGATTAGGGGGGTGGAGAGTTTGGGTTACGGGGAAGGAGAGTTTGGGTTATGGAGGTGGAAGGTTCGGGTTATGGAGGTGGAGGGTTCGGCTTATAGAGGTGGATGGTTTGGGTTATGGAGGTGGAGAGTTTGGGTTATGGAGGTGGAAGGTTCGGGTTATGGAGGTGGAGGGTTCGGCTTATAGAGGTGGATGGTTTGGGTTATGGAGGTGGAGAGTTTGGGTTATGGAGGTGGAGGGTTTGGGTTATAGAGGTGGATGGTTTGGGTTATGGAGGTGGAGGGTTTGGGTTATAGAGGTGGATGGTTTGGGTCACAGAGGTGGAGAGTTTGGGTTACGGAGGTGGAAGGTTTGGGTTATGGAGGTGGAGGATTTGGCTTATGGAGGTGGAGGGTTTGGGTTACTGAGGTGGAGGGTGGAGGCTGAGGCTGCTTGTCGACCCTAATATCTGGAAGAATGAAGCAGCTGCACCATGTCGCACCATGCAGGAAACAGCTTTCAGATGCTGCGCCATGGGGATTATTTTCGGGGTCCTCTCTCTCTCCGTTGTCTCTTCCCTTCTCTATCTCTCTCCCTCAAAATATATAATAAAAAACATCATTCTTTATCTAAAAATCCTCCTTGAGAAGTTGCCTACATAAGGGCCATAGAAAAAAATATATATATATTAGTAAAAAAATAAAAGTAGTAGTAAAGAATACTGTATAATGTCCATATAATATCCATTATGTATACTATATATATTATGGAAATAAATATATATATATTTTTTCAAATCAATACAATTTTTTCTCGATCTAATTCTGTTTTGTTTTCGCCAGGTACATTTTCATGTATGAGGAATTTCTATGCGATTTGGTGCACTCCAGTACAGAATCGTTTTTTAATCATAAGAACCTATTCTGATTACACAATTGGGCAGCTCGGCTCGCTGGATGAACGTGGGGAGATGACAGCCGGTCCGTCTTATTAACGGGGCCCCAGCCCAGTCATTTCAACTTGTTCTCCATTAACATGGTTAGAAATGAGATTGAAGTTTGTTTGAAACTTCTGCTCTTCGTCACAAACAGTGACAACCTGACCCCCGTGGATGGATTAACGGGCTATTTCAGTTCACATTTCACCTATTTTGTCCTTCATACTCATTTACGTCATTCCTGTGATCCGTCAATTAATAAATAGAGTTTTCTTCTAACTTTTTTCCAGGTAGGATTTATGTAATGACCTCAATGATTAAATGATGTCTAAATGTTGTAGGAGCAGGAATTCATTGAAGGTTGTATGATATTTTATTCATACTCAGTGTCAAGAGTATGCGGAAATTTGATATACACACCATCAATGCTGGAGTATTACTTCAACAAACATCCAACCGTCATTAAGAAAGATTGGTTATTATGGGAGACAGGGCAATCAGCTAAGAGCTTTACAGTATTAAGAATTAGTTGTCTAAAAGTTAAGTGCTCACATAAATTTTAAATGTAACATCTAATGAAATGTGTAATATGCGTTTCCTCATCTTTTCCTTACATTCAACTACCTACATTCAGCTACACATTTTAAACAGAAAGAGTCCAAGCGCTGGACTTAAAATAAAAAGTCGGTGGTTGAATAAATGAATACACTCAAAACATAATACATATTGCAAACAAAAAAGCAGAGAAAGGATAATGGCACCATATGCAAAGCGAAGAATCCTGTACAAAGTTGAATATGTCCCTTGAGGACGGGGGGGGTATATGAAAAACAGAAGTGGACGTTTTTAGGATATGCCGTGCAGGCTCCAGGATCACAGCAGGCCTATGGGAACCGCTCTGCTGCAGACATGACACATGAAAAATGTAAGGGGGAGAAAAAAGAAAAAAGGATGAATATATGAACCTACAGGAGGAACATAAAATCGTGAGAAACTCTTATGGATTATTGAGCTTTGTTAAAGAGACATTCCACAGAGGATGCTGCTTAGTACATGAGGGGGAATTAACAGCAGATACATTTACATACAGTATCTAAAAGGGATAATGTACAGTCAGCTGGTCTTAATCGCAAAATAAACCCCTTCAGAGGAATAGGATGAGATAAAACTATCAATATCCGTGTGGGAATTCACGACCCAATCACCCCGCTTGGTGTTATTTTGTTTTGTATTTTGAGTATTCTACAGAGCCGTGGGATACTTAATACTGAGTTACAAGTGTTTCGGGAGTGAACTGGAGATGAACAGTTTTATTCATGAATTGAGAAAAAGTGAAATTGAGATCTGGAGGGAGTAAAAATATGAAACAATACAAGATATTTTGAAAAATTATTATTTATTAAACATATAATACTCATTATTACTCACTCAATACCCAACAGTTATAAGCATAATGAACGGTGCTGCTGGGCTGGGTCATCGATAGAACACAATACAAAGGGGAATCCTAAAACAAGGAACTTAAATAATCAGCGTTTTTGTTATTGGTGGTCATGTGTAACAGCCTTGTTCTCCTTTTTGCCTTCATCCACAGTAGCTCAGTTTCCCCTGTAGAACCACTGCGACGGGGCCTCCGGACCAGACGTCGTCGGAGATCCGGCTTCATTCCCGATCGTCCTCGACTCTGCACTGGGTCCTGGAAGGTCCCGGAAGGCACCGGTGGCCGACTCAGCGCAGATGAGCTCTGACAGGAAGACAAAGGGAGCCAAAGGGCGGCAGAGTACGTCCAACTTGAGGCCCCGCATCAGACCTTTGTGTGTTTTTTCTTTCCTCAGTGTCTGTGTAAAGCCGGCCCCTGCTGTCTGGAGATAACGGCGCCACATTATGTCGAAATCATAGAGTCATTCTTTTAAAAAATGAATTCTGAATGACAGTATTCCATTATTGGTGTAAGAAAACACCACAGTGAGATTTAAACACAAAACACATTTGTCTTGTTCTGCACTAAAAGCTAAACGTAGCCCTTTGTGTTCCCCTCACATTATTGCCGATTACTACAAGAAAATGCATTACCTCACCCACATCAGAGTCATTTTTTCAAACTAATTCTGGATGACAGTATTCCATTATTGAGGTAAGAAGATGCCTACATTTCACTTACGTATTTCCCTCAGGGTAGGGAATGCACTGCCTTGCAATAGTACCCACATACCATTGAAATTATGTACATTTTTTTTTTATTCTCTGACTGTTATGAAATTGCAGTTTCGACATGAATCCAATATTTTTCCGGGGCTAGTCTTGTAATATGTACTCATAAAATGTATCATTATTATAATATTTTTTTACATACTCATCTCTCTCCACTGGCACCGTATCTACAGCTTTTGAGACAGCCATGATTAGACCCTTACCAAAAAAACCAAAAACCTCTCTCGGCCCTGAGAGTCTTAGCAACTGTAGGCCAGTCTCAAATCTCCCCTTCGTGTCCAAAATTGTTGAAGAAATCGTTGCACAACAGATTAACGTCCTCTAGTGATCTACTCGAATTACTTCAGTCCGGATTCAGAGCGCTCCGCTCCACTGAGAGGTTATTGATCTTTTATTATCAATGGACACCGACAACTCATCGGTAGTGCTATTACTCTACCTCAGTGCTGCCTTTGATAATGTTGATCATAACCTACTGCTAGATCGCCATGACATGTGCATTGGCATTAGAGGTTTGGCACTTTCCTGGTTTGGATCTTATCTTTCAGAGAGGACACACTGTCATGCATGGCAATGTGACCTCTGAGTATTGTAATGTGACTTGTGGGGTACCGCATGGATCGGTACTTTGTCCTTTATTGTTTGGCATCTACACTGTATGTTGCCACTTGGAGAGATCACACTCCAAAATAGCATTAGCTTGTATTGTTATGCAGATACATGCCCTTAGAGCTAACTAACCTGTGCATTTGTCGTACTCTAGAAGTGTGTCTGGATGTTCAAGGAAAGGACTCTGAGCTTTGATAGCTGTACTATTATTCAAAGTAACTCAGCAGAGAATTTAGGAGTTATATTTGTCCCCACTCTCTCTTTTCAACTACATATTAAGAACATTACCAGACCTGCATTTTTTCATCTTCCCAATACTGCTAAGATATGGCCCGTGAGTGATGTGGAGACCATAGTGCATGCATTTGTAACATCCCGCTTAGATTATCGTAATGTGTTGCTCTCTGATCTTCCCGTGTCTAGTATTAAAAGTCTCCAGTTAGTACATTGTGCTGCGGCAAGAATCTTGACCAGGACTAAAATTTGGACGGTACAGTATTACCCTGCTACAGGACTATAATGACCATCTTACACTGGCTCCCGTTTTATGTCAGATGGGACTTTGAGGTTTTGCTATTTACCTTTAAAATACTACACAACCTAGCACCTTCCTATCTACCTGACTTAGTGGAAGCTTATGTACCATCTCAAGCCTTACGCTCACAACATGCTGGTCTTTTAGCGATTCCAAGAGCGCTCTGGGCCCCAGTTCTCTGGAAGGCCCTACCTGTGGGAATCAGAGCTGCTACTTCGTGTTGAGATGTTTAAATCCAGACTTAAGAGTCATTTTTACAGTCTTGCATTTGGTTAACCCCACCCGTCCTGTTAGCTGGCCTCTCACGCTGCCTTCACCCCTTAGCACTGGTACAGGACATCCGGATATTAACCCACTGTGTTCTACCCCCCATTCTTGCTTTGAGAGGGGGGTTCAGGCCGCTGTGAGCTACCTGGACCGAACCTGATGAGGACCTCTAACCTGGAGGCGTCTACCTGCGGCGCTCTGCAAGCAAATAGACTCTCATACTGTCCAACATTGCATAGTATAGAAATACAATAACTTATGATTTGTCATATTATATTATGAATGTCACTCACTGGCCATCCACTGCAGCCTGGTCAACCTGGTAGGGGGTTTCCTCCTTCTGTGGCCCCTTCTCAAGTTTTCTCCCTTTTTTCCCAAACTGTTTTCTGGGAGGTTTTCCTTGCCTTGATGAACGTTCAGACTAGGGGATGCTGTTGATTCTATGTGAAATGTGGGTTTGTGAAGCCCTGTGAGACTGTATTGTGATTAAGGGCTTTATACTATATAACAGTTGACTTGACTTGAATTGACCTGACATACAAGAAAACCCCCGGCCCCCACCATGGTCCGCTGCTCCAGAATGCAAGACAAGTTACAGAAACTAAATGACCGCCCATGTGACCAGACAGGACAGGGAAGATGGCTGGGAACCACTACAACCCTTTGGGAGCAACATCCTTTGGAAAGATGAATTCATCTTGTATGAATTCATATTTTTTGGCCTTGTTTCTTTGCTCTGACACGTCCAGCTCCCCGCATGCGGCATCCGGTCCGGTTACCGTCTCCAGCGCTCTAACTCAAGCTGAGAGCGTCTGCTTCTAGGTCATGTTCTTCAGGACAGGACAGCTCCCACGGGTACCGCCGCCGCCAGGCACGGCAGTTCTCAAAATATTGTCTCCGGGTCCAGGATGAGCTACTACTACTACTATTACGAGAGATAAACACAAAGTTTCCAAGCAAAAGACAGCAACGGATGACGGTAGGACTTGGTCCGGGAACTCTGGTGTAATTTACAGCCGTTCAAGACACATCACATTGCACCAGTATTTGTGAGAACAATGTGAGGGATTTCATAGAAACATAACTCAAAATATAATGTTTTCGTGGGATAAAGATGAGAGATTATACCCTTGGTAATTTAATTCCCTGTATTTTTGCAAGACCTCAGAGTCCTGGCAGACACTGAAACAGGGTTCACATGACAAGATCATCGAGACGATTTCGGGCCCGATTCTATCCTTCCGACGATCGTGATCAAAGTCGCGATTTTTTGATCGTTCTCAAGATTATACTGGCAGGTGGTGTGGCATGCTGTGGTATGATGGATGTTACGAGTGTTTTTTTAACTTTTTTACTTGCCCCCCCGATCTGAAGTCCGTTCTGGCTGCACCGATCACAAATCTCAAAATGTATGATCCGATATCCTGTAGTTCCGGGAGGGGGGGGGGTTGGAGGACGGCCAAGGCAATCTGTGGATTGTCACGTGGGAAAGCCAGAGAGCCATCCGGCACGTGACAGCAGTCATGGCGACAAATGCCAACGCTGCCAAGCATGAACTCCATATTCACTCCGTCTCCATGACTTCGTCCATTGTTTTTTCCTTTTGGATATTCTGTTAAAGGAAGAGTGTGAAGTGTGGCGCAGTGCATTGCACTGCTGCCTCACTGCAAGAAGGTCCTGGGTTCAATTCCCGCCTGGGGCACTGTTGGCACCGTACTCCGGCGGGTTATCTCCCAAATAGGAGCCTTTCTGTGTGGAGTTTGCATGTTCTTCCCGTGCTCACATGGGGTTTCCTCCACCTACCAGCACTAAGGACCCCCACCAAAAAAATGCACTCATCATCTGACCAGTGATGGACACTTGGTACCAGGTCCCCGGGCACATCGATGAATGCTGCCCACTGCTCCTGGCTGCCCCCCCTGGAGGAAGGACAAGCCAAGATGGGTCAAATGCAGAGGCCTCATTTCACCAGCCACCACCCAAAGCATGTGTGGTTTGTTGCATGACAATTAAAAATTCTTCTTCAAAATATAGCATAGCTAGTTCTTCCTGGCCATTATCCACTATCTTTGTTTACTCTAAAGCAGGGGTGCCCACTCCTTTTCGGCTTGTGAGCTACTTTTAAAATGACCAGCTCAAAATGATCTACCTTCATTAAAAAATGCTAAATATATTTATTTATATGTATATACTGAGTATACTTCATATATACAATATATGTTGGCATACCTGCATCCCTGCATGAACCCTTACGGCACAATAGCATTAAATACATTTATGGTCACTACCTTACTCTGATGACTTGCACTGAATAGAGGCGGCCAGGGTTGCATAGCCCGGACAGTAGCTACTGGTAGGCAGCCTCAAGCAGGCTTCCAAATGATCATCCGTCACGGTGGAACGCTATTTCGACTCAATAATCTTCCTGTGGGAAAAGGCTGACTCACATAAATAAGTAGAGCTGAATAATGCAGTCAAGGAGGTAGGACATTTCCTCGTGTTTGGGTAATTTTCCTCTGTGAGTAAATTCCAAAATGGTCCATGAGCCCTGGACTTGAGCTGAATGTCAGCCTGTAGAGTCAACATTTCATCCTCCACTGCAGACGATTTCAGGTGAAACAGTGTTGCAATTTTTGATGCGAGTAAATCAACCTCAATATCTTCCCTAAATGGGAAGCACATAAATGTAACGATTGGCTTGAGTAAAGCACCTTGAAACCGTTTGTCAATGTCTGACAGACAGTTTTCAATCTGCTCTGTGTAGCGTGCACTGTCGGGGCGGGGCGCTCCTCGCACCCCTCCCCTCCCTGCCTTCCCTTGGGTCTCCAGCTTTGATGCAAGGTTTTGAAAGTTCCCCAAATCATGGCGCTGCAGCTTTGAGGACAGAAGTTGCACTACTGAACTGAACTGATCATGTTGACCACGGTTTTGTCTTTTCCCTTGCAGATTTTTTTTATTATTATTATTATTTTTTTTGAATGGCGTGCGATCTACCCGCACTACCTTCGCGATCTACCGGTCGATCGCGATCGACGTATTGGGCACCCCTGCTCTAAAGTCACGTTTGAACATGGAAGATTTCTGGTTCTGAGTTAGGACTCTGGTTGTTGGCAAAAGAAATTCCTTTGTATGTGCTGCTGTTTTGGCCAACGCTGCTCTCCACACACTAAAGGAACAAACCTGTGAAATGTATCATCATATGTTATGTGTGGGGTCTCGCACATTGATCTTTTAGTAGGGACCAGGCAATAATGGTCTAGGGGCGAAGCAGGGACAACCAGTAGATGTTGGTTGAATAGTAGGACAAAACACAAGAAGGATAGTGTCAAGCGTTTATTTACAATACAGCGTATGTGTATAAGTGAGAAGTGCAATTAATATATACAAGAATATTTACAAATCGAGGGCCACAGGCACAGTAATGAAGCTGTTGTGGCATTCACTAGATAAAACACCTGCTCCAATGCAAGTTACTGATATCTAACTATAATCATTTCAGACAAAAAAAAACAAAGAAAAAAAAACCCAAAACTATTATGTAACGAGTCTAATGCTGCCTCGGTCAAAATGGCAGTGGCTTTAGGGGGAAACCCGATCCAGCGCTCATATCCTAATTTCCAGATGACTTTTCCGCTGCAGACCCATCTCAAGACCCACCGCTGAACCCCCCTAACAACATTATTTGGCTCAATGAAAGTGACATTTGGAAACAATGCCTCGGCTGCAAATGACCTTCCCATTTGAGAGATTTAGAGATCTGGAAATGACCACACGCCTTGGGTGATAAACCAGGGGGGGTCATCTCATTGTGTGGTCTAATTTTGGGTTTCAAACATCAGTGACTGATGGTTTGATTTCTGATCATCGCATGTCAAGAAGTCACACTAACCAGTGGCAACTTTTCCAGGGCTCCCCGACACAGAGACACAGGCGATGATGTTGAAGACAAACCATTTTTTTGAGGAGAGTGGCAAGATGTGACATGCTGGGAGGCGATGGAACGTGGTAATGACAGGCTCACTCCCCATGTGTGTGTGGGGATGGGTGATTTAACCTATGCTCATAAATTGCCCTGATGTGCAAGGGTGCTTAGCTACTTCTGGTCCTTAGCAACCAACCAATTAACTAGACCCAAGGCAGGTGTGGCTGCCTAAACCACACGACCCCCTACACCACATAGTGTTTTGAAATCGCTTAATCCTCCTTTTCAGACTCTTATCTGGCTCAATACAGGTGTTTGGCTGGATAGAGAGCAACCCAAACATCCAACCAAACCCAACCATAACCCTAAACCCAAACACACTCAAAGCCCTTAACGCCCAAATCCTCAAACTTTAAACACCCAAACAAACACCTAAAGAACCAAACACCCAAATCCACAAACCCCGAAACCTTGAAACCCTCAAGCATCCAAACCCCCCAAACAATCACACAACCCTCCTGACAAATACCCCAAACCTCAAACCCTGAAACAGCCACACCGCAAACCAACCCCCCGACATTACAAAACCTAACTCTAACCCTACCCAAACCACCCGAGACCCTCAATTACCCAAACCACCAATTACCCAAACCTCCAAACACCAAACAACACCCAAACCGCCAATTTCACAAACCATCAACATCCAAACCCCCGAATACCTAAACCACCATTACCCAAACCTCCAAACACCCAAACAACGCCCAAACCCCCAATTTCCCAAAGCACCAACATCCAAACCCCCGAGCACCCAAACCCCCAATAACCCAAACTGCAAATATCCAAACCTGAAACCCCAAAACAGCCAAATCCCCAAACCCTTCCTTTTATCTATGCATCTGAAGCCTCAAACATAACAATGATAATAATGAATGAAATGATTATACTCATCTTCAGATTGGGATCATCGATTTAGACCTTGAAAGATCATGATCATAACTAAAAAAATTGTTTGTCTGGAATGACCGCTTCGCCAAATCCTAAACTATCTCTCTCACAGTAGATCCTATAATTAGATTAGCGATGACGTATTTTTGCACCATGAGAAATAAAGCCCAGTCAAAGCAAACACGTGTGGCCTGGGTTCAACCCGCCATGGGTTTTTCTTTTTTTGTTTTTACCCCTAAGAACTGCACCGGGGGTTGTTTTTGTTCCAGATCGGCTCAACTCGCCTACGAAGGACGTTTCACATGACTCCAAAATGGCCTCCCTCGGGGGGGGGGGGGGGATAATGTGTATGGTGTAATATCCTTTAAACGCCACCAGGACGTCTTAAATTACATACTTATATCATTTCCTTGACAAGTTATTGATAATAAATATTATTTCAGGGACACAAATGTGACGAATGTTATTTACACTTATTTTCAATTTATTTACACATAATGAAAAATCCCCAAATTTGTACCGTGAGAACTTGAAGTGAGGAAGAGGAAGTGGCAACGGTTAATGGGATGTGAAATCCAAAAACATATTTTATGCTCAAATTCAAAATGGAAAATGGGTCAAATCCCTGTATCAAGTTCTCATTTCATATTCAATAACATTTTAAATAAAGAAATGGACTTATAAATAAATTTATATAGATATATGCAATAATTATGATTAAAAATTAAAAATTATAATTAATATTTGTAATCCCTGTTCAGAATTATAGTCCAAAATTATTTACTGTGAATGGATTTATAATGTTTTATTTACATTTCAAAGGCAAGAGGAACCAGTCGGACGGCGTGGTCCTGTATTATAGTCACTGGATACTTTAATTGAATATTATTTCAAGTAAATGTGTGAGCAATTACTTTCACACTTTTAATGAAGTGTCAATGTGGTACTTTTTACTAGTCGCTGTGGGTACGAATAGCCCGGTCTAAACGCTCTTCCCACAGCTTGAAAAACAGCTGCTCTGTGTTTGCCCACCAAGCCAAATAAACAGTGGTAACCCATTCCACAGAAAAGTGTGTGTGTGTGTGTGTGAATGTGTATGTCTATGTGTATGTGTATGTGTATGAGTGTGTGTGTGTGTGTGTGTGTGTGTGTGTGTGTGTGTGTGTGTGTGTGTGTGTGTGTGTGTGTGTGTGTGTGTGTGTGTGTGTGTGTGTGTTTGTGTGTGTGTGTCAGAGAGAGAGAGAGAGAGAAATAGATAGAGATATAGATAAAGAGGGATATATACTGTAGATAAATAGAGATAGAGGGAGAGAGAGCGATAGAGACAGAGATAACAGCATATTGAGCAGGCCGCACGCTCGGTCCATTACAGAACGTTTGCTCCCTCCGTGTCCCTCGGCACAAACCAAGCAGTTCGGCTCTTTTTGGAGATCCAGCTCCCTACGAGTGACTCGACTCTGACGCTCCGTTCGTCCGTTTCAGGAGGTGTAATGACCGCCAGAATAGCCGGTTGGTCTCTGAGTCGGCAATGGAATTCTCACAAGAATCTTTTCATTCTGTCAAAATGAGTTATTTAGTGAGAATTGCAAAGTGTGAATAAGTCACATTTCAATGTGAATGATGCCAAATGCCTTCACCCTTTATTCCCGTTACTTGAATCGTCGTTTCTCCGGATTTTGAGTGTGTCAGGCTGCAGTTCGCGGAGTGACTCCACACCTCCAGCTCGATTTAAAGATGGGTGCGGGGCGATCGAGTCGTTTGCGGCTCTCGCCTCACTTCCTCTTTGATCCGCCCAAATTCTGCAACGCACATGTCCCGGGTGCCGTCGTTTCAACTTCAAAGCCAAGCCGATCGTAATCTCTCCCCGCCCTCCTCTCGCTCTCCTCTTTTTATTTTCGCTGATAAAGTCAGATCTTGAAATGTGGACAAAATCAATGTTGGGGGAATTATTGGATGCAGGTTGGGCGTGCCGCGCACTGGAGGAGCGGGGATGGGCCTCAATTAGTTCCTTTGTTCAAAATGAGTCTGTGTTTCGAGGTTGGGGGAGCGCTCTCTGAACGGAGAAAAATGAGGAATGTATTTTGCTTTTTATTCAAAATGACTTCGCTGTACAATGAAAAAAGGAGAAAAACATGTGCCGCCTAAGCCGTGAATGTCGTCAAGGGCCACAGCACGTATTGTTGATGTTTTACTTTCACTTCTATTACGTTAGCAAAGTCACAGGGGCCACTTCACAAGGAATGGATCGCAGCCGCTAATAGCACCATGAATTGCACATCAATTGCGCTCCCTATCTGCGCCGTCTCAGCGTCCAATTCACAAAAGATATTGCTCTAATGATATGACAGCGCAAACATGCCCATAAGGTTTTGCACCTGAGTGCATTTGCCCTTATTTTGCAGCTGAGTGCAATTATTTATGTGGAAAAGTAAATAATCCATGCATTGTTTTTTTTTTAGTAAAATGAATACTTGAATAATATTTTGTTTGTAGAAACAGGAAACGGGCACATGCAGTCCAGTGCAGCGTAAATGCGTAACAGAGAGCCCCCACTGCGCATCGACACTGCTCCACACCTGCCTGGGGCTGAAGTACCGCGAATGGAAGGTTGTGAATTTGCCCCTGAATTTAGACCCAATCACCCATTGTGACTGATGTATTGTTGTGGACATATCTGTTCATCCTGCAGTACAGCATGAATAACAACTGGTTGGGATGGTTCTGCACAGGACCTGTACAGAACCATCCCAACCTGGTTTGTAATCTTTATGTCTACTTGCCATTTTATTTCATTTTTCATTCTTTTTTTTTTTACATTATTTGGATATTGCCTGCCTATCTATCTATCTATCTATCTATCTATCTATCTATCTATCTATCTATCTATCTATCTATCTATCTATCTATCTATCTATCTATCTATCTATCTATCTATCTGTCTGTCTGTCTGTCTGTCTGTCTGTCTGTCTGTCTGTCTGTCTGTCTGTCTGTCTGTCTGTCTGTCATTCATTAAAAAACAAAAAAACAAAGGGAGCCTAATGATCAGTGACCGTGTACATATGAACATGTGGAATTATTTTACTGGTTTTTATGGTCAAAGCTCATTTTCCTCCAAGTCCAAAATGGGTTCAAAGCAAACAAGCTCTGGTTTACCCTTTCTAATTCGTTAAAAACGTCCATTATAAATAACACATGGCGTTCTGTTTCCTCTGTTTGTCCTGTTTGCTTTTTATTTTCTCGAGTGAAATTACTGAATAATGGTACAAAAACACAGGGCTCCATTTGGAAACATGTGGCCAAGACCCAGTTATTTGACAAAACATCCTTTTGTCGAATCACTACTTCCCTCATGGAGAGCTAAAAGTTAAACATCAAAACATAGGACCACACACACGGTGTCATCATAGGTTCATTGTAGATGGTTTCTGTTTTGCATATTAACGGAGCAAGACAGGTCCAGCTTGGACAACTTTTGCCTAAAAATAATTCCCCTAATGTCAATGACATGTTGTTTGACATAACGTTAGGTCAACACTGTAAAATGGGGGAATTAATGCTTTTTATATTTATAAATGCTCATCAGGGCCGAGATCACGGCCAAGGGATTTATAGAGCAGGCATTTTCATATACGAGGGATTTGTCGTGGTGAGGACTGGTGCGTTTCTCTACAGTGAATTAACATTAGAAAGGGCCTGAAAAATAACGAATGAAATAATAAAGTGAAAATGAAATTTGATTTCATTTAAATAATTGCAAAATATACAGAAATTGTGAAATACACAGAAATAAACAATACAAATCTCTAACACATGAAAAAAAAGATAGAATATAGACATTGCGATTCTGTGCACAAGATAAATCATTGGTACGGTTATGTACTTAAATTATTACACTGTCTCGCGTGTCTTTATGTCATTTCATAGGGTTAACGCCTTCTGGAAGTCCTTCAGAAGTTATGGATTTTGGCTGATTTTCGTTTCCATGGGAGGAACCTTGATCCTGTCCTCAGACGCCTCCTTCCCGGTAGAGCGGCGCAAAGCAGGAAGTGAAAGGACACCTGTGGACGCCGGGCTCTCCTTTTGTCCGCCAACAACCCTGATTTAACCCTGAGTTATTTCAGAAGCCCGTCAACACCGAGCGGCGCTATTTTTGGGGTGAGTGCTGGAGGTCGTCGTTTATGAGTTATCGGGGTTGGGGGCGGGTGAGACATTTGGAGGAACGATGTGTGTATGGGAATGAGCAGGACGGTGCTTACGTGTCTCCTGTACATACTGTATGTTCTCAATGCGAAATTTTCATGCTAAACTCTGAATCTGAACCCAGCACTCCCCGACTGTACGTGCTGTGAGAGGCATACTGTACAAAATAAAATAAAAAGATTTGGACTATATTTTTTGTCAAGTGGATA
>NC_137210.1:23317195-23439695 GCF_960531495.2 Zeus faber
GGAGACGGGGGGGATAGAAGGCAAACATAGAGAGACATACACAAGCAGAGCCCCCGGACAGAAACCCATTCGACGAAACCCAGTTGTAAGAAAACAAAAAGGAAACCATTTGACACGGAAAGAATCCAGTAAAACCAGAGCAAACTGGAACGCTGTTCAGCCCCAAACAGAGAACACTCGGTGTAGGATTATATGACCACTGCGACCGATCCAAAACTAAGGAAATCCTTGACCATGTCCAGACTCGGCCTCGACGTGGAGAGAAGCCACCACCTGGCTCCACCCGCTACACCCAGCAGGAGGTGGAAAACCCAGCTGCACTTTCTGACAGATCAACATTTAAACCAGTGACAGGTGAAGTGAATAACATTGATCATCTGGTTCCAGTGGCACCTGTCAAGGGGTGGGATGTATGAGGCAGCAAGTGAACAGTCACTTCTTGAAGTTGATGTGTTGGAAGCAGGAAAAATGGTCAAGCATAAGGATCTGAGCCACTTTGACAAGGAGCACATTGTGATGCTGGACGACTGGGTCAGAGCGTCTCCAAAACCACAGGTCTTGTGGGGCGTTCCCGGTGTGCAGTGGTTACTACCTACCAAAAGTGGTCCAAGGAAGGACAAGCGGTGAACCGGCCACAGGGTCATGGCGCCCAAGGCTCAATGATGCACGTGGGGAGTGAAGTCTAGTCCGTCTGGTTCGATCCCACAAAAGAGCTACTGTAGCACAAATTGGTGGAAAAGTGAATGCTGCTCTGATAGAAAGGTGTAGAACACACAGTGCATCACAGCTTGATGTGTATGGAGCTGTGTAGCTGCAGACCGGTCAGAGTGTCCATGTTGACCCCTGTCCACCACTGAAAGCTCCTACAATGGACACGTGAGCATCAGAACTGGACCATGGAGCAATGAAAGAAGGTGGCCTGGTCTGATGAACCTTTTCTTCTACATCATGTGGATTGGCGGGTGCGTCATATACCTGCGGAAGTGATGGCACCAGGATGCTCTATAGGATGAAGGCAAACCAGTAAAGGCAGTGTGATGCTCTGGGCAATGTTCTGCTGGGAAACTTTGGGTCCTGGTATTCATGTGGATGTTACTTTGTCACGTACCTCCTACCTAAACATTGTTTAGGCGGATCAGAGCCCTTTGGTGGCCTCATATTGTTTAGTGGACCTACACAATACTAGGCAGGTGGTTTTAATGCTGTGGGTGTATACTACCCACGGATTACATCCACCCAGAACGATTTTAAAAACATGGCTAATAACAATAAACTTCAGTTTCTGCTGAGCGAAATACATGTACAGCCATATGCGAACGCTGCAGCAATATTTGTGAGCTGTTGTGACCGGAAAAGGGCGTCTCCAATGGAATACAAGCACCATGAAGACTGTCCATCACCTGTGTATTCCTGCAGTCCATTTGCACTGTGCTGATCTCTGTACATACAGAATAAATATCTCTAAATACATTCATTTAAAAGAAAAGATTGTTGCAGTGTTTATATAATTTACACTTGTTTGTATATCCTTTTTACTGCAATTCTACACTTACAATTTTTATTTTAAGTTATTTTTTACTTATCTGGATATGTATTTCTAACAGCTAAATCACAAAAGAGAGAAAGAGAGAGAGAGAGAGAGAGAGAGAGAGAGAGAGAGAGACTTCCCAAATGTGTTTCTGTTCTAGGCTTTTCAACCTTTTCAAGTATGGAAATTATATGGAGAAAAAAATCCATCATTTCTCTTACTATTAAATTAATTTCAAATTTATTATTGCGTTTTAGACTTGAAAACAGATGACCCGTGATAGTAAAACAAATAAATCACAGTTACATTTTCAAAAAGCTATAATAATATTAAATAAGACTGTTATGACGTTGAACGTTTTAGAGATGAGTCCCTGCAGAAAAGTGGTCATAAAACATGAGCAACAGTGACATCTAGTGGTGAGGCACTGTTACTGGTAGTACAGCTGGTTTCAGCACAGAAAAATAAACAACAATTAAATTTGAAAGAGTAAATGTTTGAATTCTTAAAGGGGCAATTGACAACTTGTTTGCTTTTACTCATCACTATGAAGTTAATGTTGATCGCTCAGTGAAATGGCTATAGAATAATGACACCATTGTGCTTCCCTATAAGCCTTGATTTCACTCTATTAACCATTGTGGGGGTGAGAGAGTGACCCATAAAGCGTCCAATACAATACATACATACATCTACAATAAAAACACACTGTTATTATTGGTTTTGTTTGGAGAAACAGGGAATGGGGAACGGGGGCGCAGAGCTGATTGCGCAGTGGAGCGGGGATCCCGACGTTACGTGCCGGCCGGGCAGGGGCAACTTGCTGTTGTGTGTGCGTGTGCGTGTGTGCGTGTGTGTGTGTGTGTGTGTGTGTGTGTGTGTGTGTGTGTGAGTTTTTCTTCCATCGCCAGTGGTGACGTAACAGCGGAGGTCGGAGGCACAGCCAAGCCATTTTTAAATTATTTTGGAAAAGTTAGAAGCTTAGGGGGGTTGCAAAGTTGTCTATTGCCCCTTTAAGGAGCCATGGTACTTGTGGATCCATGCATTAAGCCAGAATTGGAAACATTAATTTATACAAAACATTAATTCTTATGAGCAAGTTCATGCACCACAAAATTCAGTTGTATTACTTTGTTTTGAAGTAAAATGCAGTAACTCAGTTAATCATCATTATATGTTTATCAAAATCAGAAACATGAGAAGTGAGATAGATGCACTTGAACAGTCATTTTGGGTAAATGTCATACAATCGATCTTAAAACATTCCATTTGAATGTCTGATTCCTCCCTCTCGACCTCTCACATCTTTGCCAAGCCGCATTGATCGATTAGACAACTTCTGCGACTGCATGTGAAAGACTTTCTTTTTGCTTGGGGGCATTCACAGAATCATGTTTTCCTGCATCTCCAATCTAAAGTGTTGGGAGGTTAGATTTAAATTCAGGATGCGGTAACGCGCCGTGACGTCTTAGTCTGGACAGGCAGCGGCAAATCAAATCCTAACCCTAACCCTAACCCTAACCAGTCAAGAACACATAACAACCAAACCAGTCACTCAGCAGCAACCTAATGACTGGCAACCCTAACCCTAACCCTAACCCTAACGCTAATCAGGGACGTTTTGGACTGGCAACCCTAACCCTAACCCTAATAAGAGAGGTTTTGGACACGCAACAGCTTAGTGATGTACAACCCCAACCCTAATCTAATCAGGGAGGTTTTGGACTGGCAACCCTAACCCTAATAGGAAAGGTTTTGGGAAAAGCAGCAACTTAATGACTGGCAACCCTAACCCTAATCAAAGAGGTTTTGGACTGGCAACCCTAACCCTAATAAGAGAGGTTTTGGACTGGAAACCTTAACCCTAACCAGAGAGGTTTTGGATGCACAGCAACTTAATGGCTGGCAACCCTACCCCTTAACAGGGAGGTTTTGGACTAGCAACCCTAACCCACACTGCAGAGAATCCATAATTTGGCATAAAGCCAAATTGAAATGACTGTAAACTAGGCTGCAACGCATTAAGAGAGAGCAAGGTAGGATACAGGCTGCTGCATAATCCAGTATATCATTGATAGACGTTGATGCAGCATCATTGTCCAACCACTCACAATTCATAGAGTCATCCACAGTCAGGAGTCAAGATGGTGGTGTCGGCACCTGTAATAAACACAACAACGCAAACTTCACCCTAAGACCGGCAGTATTCAGGTGTAGAGGTCTTAACGGGTCGCCCCAAACCCGACCACACGAGGCCTCCACCCACCTGCACCCGGTTGGGGTCCACATTTTATTATTTCCACCGACAAACATTCGGTTGGTTCTGTAATACGGTATCTAGAGGGAAAGGGGTGCGGGTATTTATCTATTTTGTAGTGGTTGGTTTTAATCCTAACCCCTAACCTTAACCCTGTTATTGATTGATTGAAATTGATTGAAAAAATGTGCAAATCTAAGATTTGTTTGCTGTGTAAATTAAATGTCCTTCCCTTCCCTGCCTACCGTGACCACACATCACTGACAGAAAGAAAACTGACGATGTACCACCGCTAGGATTGTCTAACTGGAATAAAATGAAGGTACAGCCAGGTGTATTAGACTAAAGATTGGTGTTTTGTGGTTATTATTGCTATTATTATGATTACTCTACTGCTGGGTGCGCTTGATGAAGGTGCTGTTTCTCTCCAGAGTCACCGTCCTCCTGCCTCCTCCGCCCTGGTTCAGTTCACTCATGTCCACCCCGGAGTCCAGGCTGGTGTCCCGACTGTCGGCCGGCCTCCGCCTCCTCTGCTGCTCCACTGCTCTGCCGCCGCCGCTGCCGCTCGGTTGGTGCTGGTGGTGCTGGTGGTGGATCTCCGCCGCCGGTTTCCCCTCCAGCGACACGAACCAGGCCCGGGAGGGCGGCGGCGGCGAGGGTACACCGCCCCTGCTCCTGGTCCTGGAGAGCTCCGTCAGGACGTGCTCGGAGCTGCCGTGGAGCCCCGAGCACGAGTGCCGTTGGGCCCGGATTTTGTTCAAGGTTCCCGGGACGGACATGGACTCCGGGAGCCCGTGTTGGTGGAGAAGGCCCATGGAAGGGTCGATGCCGATGCCGATGCCGGTGCTGGTGCTGGTGCTGGTGCTCGTGCTGGTGCTGGTGGTGGACCCCGGGCCCTCGGAGGTCTCTGGAGCTTCAGGGTTTGTCTCCTGGTTCTGGAAGCGACCCAGAGTCTGGGTGACGCCATCTTTCCTGGGCGCTTCGTTGGGAGCCCCCGAGCGAGGCAGGGTGGCCGACCTGCTCCGCTGAGGAATGGACCCTCCCGGCTGGTCCTCCTCCATGTGGAAGACGGCCGGGGAGGCGTGGAGGATGGCGACGGGCCGATTGTAGAAGAACAGACCATCTGTCAGCGAGAGGGGAACCGCGGGTGAACCCGTCCGATCGTTCGGGTCGACGCCCAGCCCCACGGCCACGGCGTTCTCCTCACGCCGGGGAGATAGTCCGTTTTCCGTTTCCGCGGGGTTGGATTTGACCTTGCCATTGCGCCTGGACATGAACGAGGAATTGTGCCGGTTGTCCCCCATTTCTGTGAGCGAGTGGTTCAGCCCGTCCTCTGCTGTGGACTCTTCGAAGGGATCGTCGTCGTACGTGGAAGTGGTTTGGTCTCTTCTGGACACCGGCCGATTGGTGGCGTGGATCCCCTTTGGCTTAGATCCACTGGATGGATTGAAAGATAAATAGATAGATGGATACGAGGCAAAACAGTTTGTTATTTAAGAACTAGACTTTCTGACCCCTTTTCCAGTCAGAACACGTTATACATTACTCCTCATAGGAGTTCACATTCTTATGCTTTAATAATTTTTATTCTTAGTTATTTTAATAACTGTGTTGTATATACAGTATTTTATATATAATTTTTAATATATATATATCTACATATATAGTATCTTATATATTTTTATTTATACTATTTCTTATATAAAACATTTTATATATAGTATTTTATATATTTTTATTTCAATATAGTATTTTTTTTTAATTTATATAACATTATTTTTGTATATATTGCAAAATATGTCTATATAAGATGAACTATCTTTGAGAAAAACATGCGTTACCATAATGACTAGTAAATGGGTGAAAGCTCGATCAGTTCCGTTAATTCCTTGGTTACCTGCGGCAACAGAGCAGCGAGAGCAGCAGCGCGATGAGAAGGAGCAGCGTCGCTCCCAGGGACAGAGTGATGGAGAAGGAGTGTCGGAGGATGAAGTCCAGGGGCACCACGAGCTCCAAGAACCCTGCAGGAACACCACAACACAAACAGATGACGGTTTTTACACTAATTAAAATTTTGTGTAAAAACCTCTGTAGTTAAGTAAAGTTAACTGAGGTAGCTCCCTTAGTTAAGTTTACCTGAAGCTAAAAGTAAAAATTATAGTCATACAACTCTACTACTATTTTTATTAATTTATAATTATTATTATTATTATTATTATTATTATTATTATAAATAAAAAAAGATATACTTACCTATATCCATTATAATTTCTCAGAATACATAATTGGAAGCAAATGCATATGTGTATACAGTATATATCATATCATGCATAATTCTTATAAATTGGAAACCAATGACACCTTCCTGATGTTCCCCCGAATCGGGTAAGATGAGTAAAACCAAGATTTCTTCCACAGAAATGCACCAGTATTAAAGCAACAGGCGGATAAACAACAACATCATAACAGCAGCTCACCCCTGGGCGAGGGGAGCGGAGCAGCCATCCAGTTCCCCAGACGAGGAGCCGAGAAGGTCCACACCAGCCGCCCCTTCATCAGCACCACGGTCCCCAGCCCACTCCTCATCCACCCACCTGGAGGGGAGGGGTCCAAAAAACGTCCATCTGGAATCACTGCCATGCGGTAACCTCTACCAAGCAAGGATTTCTCTCAAGGCATCTGGCCGTGAGTTGGGCGTCTTAAAGAATATTGAAATATTTTACGTCACATATCAGAGTAATAACTTTTACTCGATAGATGTATTATCTGTAATAATTGCTGAGTGGATTTTGGTCGCAGCAGCAGCATATTTAAATATTGATTAATTAATAAATTTGTTTATTTATTTATGTATCTATTACATGTATTAATTTATTGATATACGCATGTATGTATTTATTTATTTGTTCATGTACAGTATGTATTTCCTTATGTTAATTGATTTACTGTTTATTTGTTTCACTTCATCTTGTATTGGTTCATATCAATAATAATAACATTTTTCTATAATAGTATAAAGGTAAATAATGTTAAAACACACAAGGCTTTCCCTTCTCCAAAGAGTCTTTTCTCAGAGGTTTACAAACCCATTCAAGTAAACATGATTATTTGACAACTTTATTATTATTATTATTATTATTATTGTTGTTATTATTATTATTATTATTATTATTATTATTATTATTATTGTTATTATTATTATTATTATTATTATAATTATTATTACTACATAATTAGTAAACAGTTTATACAATATTTTAATCTGAAAAACGCTGCTTGGCGTCAGACTTCTTTTCGGAGCCTGTTGGGCTTCGGTTCACACTAGAAAAGCTCCTCTGAGGCGTCTGCACTGTGACAATAATTTGTGGTGACGACCGAGCGCAGCCAGGTGGAGCTCCCCCCCGAGCTGCGTTCAAGTCCCACAGCTGGAGGAGGAAAACACATGTGAGAGGGTGAAGGGGAGGGCACATGGCCAGCTGACACCTTCACATTAATTATACTACCCCTTACCCTAATATAGTTAAATAAATATAGTTAAATATAGTTCCCAAAAATGTCAAACCTCAAGTCAAACGGTTTGTGAACTGAGGTTTTGATGAACCCGGTTCAAATATGATCGCACGGTGCTGGAACTACGGCTTTCCAGGCTGAAGGTGCTTCTGAAGGACAAAAGAGTAATTTATATATACATACCCTATATACATTATTTATATATCCAATTCATTGGCAAAACCATCAGATTTTTTTATTTTTTTTGTTTCGTAAAGTATTTTTCAAAGTGTTTCAAAACTCATGTCACTGCATTTTTCCAAAAAACGTTGAAAACGCGACACCACTGTGTTCAGATAAGAAAGCAGGGTTCTTCGAGTTCTTTCGCTGAGCTCACTCCTTTGACCGTTAAGAGTAAACGTGCTCTGAGGACACGCCCGTCTCCCGTGCTACTCGTACAACGTTTTGTAGATTTGGTACAAAGGCTGGAAATAGGTCCAAATTGGATTTTAAACGTACGGTTGCACTGAAGCTCAAGCAAATGAACTGTTTTTCAGGAACCCAGAAATCTCAAACACCTTGAATGGTTTTATTATTGTTATATTATATTATTATGATTATCATGATGATTATTATTATTATTATTATTATTATTAATATTATTATTCGGTTGTGGTTGTGATTATGTCCCTCAGGTGACATGGACCCACCGGTGGACTGGTTGAAGAACCAGGCTGGGACGGCGCTGGAGGGCCTCAGTCCACGCTGCTCCCCCACTGGGAGCGTGATCTGGACCGGACCCCCAACGTCCAGCTCAGTCTGCCCGGAGAACAGCTGGACGCTGACGGCTGCCACCGGACGCAGCTCCATGCTGGAGTATCCTGAGATATGTATAAATATCTATTACAGATATTAAACACAATGCACATGTACTATATATACGGAGAGGAAGAACAATGGTCCTGAGAGACACTTTCATCTTCCTCTTCCTCTGTTGGTCTCTCTCTCCATCTCTCTGTTACTCTCCACACTTCTCTTACTTTCTCTATATTCATCTCTTCTGTATATCCATTACTCTTTATATATATTACTCTCAATATTTCTCCCTTTACTCTATCTATTGCTCTATCACTCTATCTATTACTCACACTATATTATTCTCTATATTTCTCTCTATACTATATACAGTATTACTCTTAAATCTCTTTCTATGACTCACTTTCTCTACCCATTAGTCTATTTCTATCTATCAGCTAATCTCTCTCTCTCCTCTCTCTCTCTCTCTCTCTCTCTCTCTCTCTCTCTCTCTCTCTCTCTCTCTCTCTCTCTCTCCCCCTCTATCCCTCCCTCTCTCACCGGATCTACTGTGCATGACTCCCAGTATTTTGGGGAGCTCTTCCCCGTCCTGCTGCAACTGTGGAACAGTGAGGAAGGCGGTGATGGAGGAGACGTCAGAGTCCTCCGTCAGGTTCAGCAGAGACTTGGACAACTGGACACTGGGCTGCGATGAAGCATCTACTGAAAAGATGATTTAGACAATACGTTCATTTAGTTTGTTATGAAATGTATACAAAACAAAATCTAATACATGCATAACTATAATAATAATAATAATAATAACAATAATAACAATAATAACATCAATAATAATAATAACTATAATAATTATAATAATAATAATAATAATAATAACTATAATAATAATGATAATAACAATAAAATCAATAATAATAATAACATCAATAATAATAATAATAATAATAATAATCAGCTTTATTTAAATATTACCTTTCATACATACATGCAAGTGCTTTACGTGAATAGAAGACCACCAAATGGGAACAATAAAAGCTGAGCAAACAAGCAAAATGCATTTAATAGACAGTAAAATAGTAAAAAAAATGTATTAGTAATTATAATAATTAATATATAGTATATATAATATAATAATAATTATTAAATGCGTTCTGCTCAAGAGATTTTTTTATTTTAATGCAATTTTGTATATAGACTCTAATTATCTTCTTCTTATCCTGTCTTTAATTTATGATATACAGTATATACACATACCAGCAGTTTTTCCAGTAATAACGACTGAATCTTCAAAGAGCCAGATGTTTCCCTGGGTCAGACTGAGCAGCGACACAGTTACTGAGGAAAATACTACAAAATGGGAAGAAAAATGGGGAGAAGAAAATGCATCCATAAAAATTTACCTCATGGCAGGCCAAAATACATTCCATAATCGCATAATTAAAAAAAACAAATCTTGGATTCTGGCGCCCACGAGAGGAGCCAGGACTTAAAACTTAATATCAAAGCAACCAGATTTTCTGAGTTTGGGACTCGGTTTCGGCAATTCAGAACCCTTAAAACGAGAGATTTCCATATGGTTTTCTTTATCTCATAACCTCGCAAAATAATAATCTTGAAAATCTGCCTGGGACTTCAAAAACCCTGCCTGAAGTCCTTAACCCTGTGGTGTGCATTTCGGAATTAAACCTTTCTGCCAATGGATGGCGCTCTTACTTTGAGACGTCCAGAATTTCTCACTGCTGCAGGGCTCTCTCTCTCTCTCTCTCTCTTTCTCTCTTTCTCCCTCCCTCTCCCTCCCTCCCTCCCTCCCTCCCTCCCTCCCTCAGTGGCTTATCTAAGATTTCCCCATAATCCTCTCCCTCGCCCCGTGATTCAAATCTTTGCTGTCATAATAACCCACTCAGTAGGATGGAGAGAACTGTAATAAAAGGAAAGAATGAAAGTGTCCCACAGAGCCAAGTGGGTCAGGTTGTGTGTTATCAGCCCGAGGGGTCAAGTGGAGATTTATCTGCTGCAGTGGACACGAGCAGCAATCATCACAGCCAACATTTCAAGTTACACCACTTCCGTGACTTAAGCCATGGTTTGTCATGTAAGACTTTAGACAAAATAATGTAATTTTTTTTTTTTTTAGTGCTTGCTTCTTATTTTCTTCTTCTTATTTTCTTATGTAATTTTATTGTTTAATGGGCATTTTGGGGAAAAATTGTATATTGGCATTTTTTTTTAGTTTTTTTTTAGGATTATTTTTCTTCTATCTGTCCGTCCGTCCGTCCGTCCGTCCGTCTGTCTATCTATCTATCTATCTATCTATATATATAATATTTCTATCTGTTTTATGATCATTATGCCCATAAACGCTGGGTTTGCAAGGGTGCTAGACTGACTGTTTCGTATTTGAATGGGTCTACTTTTAGGGACTCTATAGTCTGTGGATTTTTGAGTGGACTGGAAATGGCTGCATGACCTGGCAACCCTGAACCTCCGCCAGCATAACTCCATCCCAGGCGAAACTGGGAAAGGAAGCCCAAGTGAAAAAAAAAGTAGATTCTTTCATAATTCACAAATTTTTTAGTACATAAAATGTATTAAAAGTAAGTATACTTTCTGATAACGCACTTAAGTATACTTTTTATTCCCACTTTGGGAAGCACAAATCATGGAAAGCTCAACGCAAATCACGGTTCCCTCACTTGGCATCCTATGGGTCTTCCAGTGCGCGGTTGCCAGTGCGTAACCCTCTTTTCTAGCTAGGATGGTGAGGGGGAGCCCGTCCTGGAAGTCCAGGTGGAGCAGCACCACCCCGTCCTCCCCGGTGGAGGCTGAGTGTGACCTGGTGTAGTTGCTGTAGACCTCCACCGTGGCCTGGTCCAGGACCTGGCGACTCAGAGCATCAAAGACCTGGACCTTCAGCGTGAAGGAAGGACCTGGAAAACACACAAGGGAGCGTCAATAAGGTTACACCGCTTTCATGAGATTAGATTCTGATATACATTTATTGACCATCTGTCCCCTGAGGCAGCCTTACCCCCAAAAAAAGGCAAAAAAAAAAAAAAAAAGGAATTGGTGGGCGGTATACAACATCTCTCTCTAATATCGATATTGTGGTATCAGACAAGAAATACTGTATTCTGGGATTTTGGGGATTGTGTTATTGCGATAAAGTTAAATGTTGTCTTTAAGACCGTGTTACAGTAAATGAATGTAATTTTCTGGTTGTTCTAGTCAATGCCGCTCATAATATCCAAATAATGATGATTGTTTTCCTTCTGTAAAAGATAAATAATAAATAACTAAATACAATACAAAGGCAAAGTAAATTAATATCGACGTATATTCTGTCAAAGATATGGTGATATTTTAGCATTTTGGCAGTATCGCCCAGCCCTGTCACGGAAGAATAGATTGAATGACTCTACAAGTATACATTATTATTATTATTATTATTATTATTATTAATAACAATAATAATAAATTATAATAATAACATAATAACAAAAATATAGTTTTTCTCCACATCTCTCAGGTTTGGTATTATTACACATCACAGAAATCCTAAAATGCTCCTATCAGCCTTCAGTCCATACGGATACAGATATCTCTCTCATAATGATATTGCTATCGTAGTTGGAGCTCTATTCACATCATGTGTTGCCACTTTCATGTTTCTCCTCGGAAATATTAATTATGCATAATAACAAGCGAGGCTCACACTATTAATCACCATCACGTCATGCTCCAAAACCTAATGTGCTCAGGTTCATAAAACACAGGCATGATTTTACATGATGAATATCAGTGAATAAGCCGTGGTTAGTAATACATCACCATGTGACTGCACATCGATACACGCTCGTCGTCGGGAGAACAAGTGCGAATAAATGAGCGTGACTTCCTGTTTGTTGTTGTCGTTTGTCAGATTCGGTGTGAAGCAGGCTTAAATGCTGTGGTACTACAATAAGCACCTTAACCTTGGACTCTCATCAGGATCTTATCGTCCTGCAGCACGTCAACATCCGGAATAACACCGCTCAGGATCCTTTTAACGACCGAAACAAAGCCCCGAATCCATGAGCCTCATCTAGAGGAACTGCCAGCGAGAGCTTAAGGTTTGATCCCACATTGCTGGACCCAAACATGGAACCAGGCGGCAGACGCGTGTAATGCGTCTATTGGGCTGCGCATTATAAGATGGACGACGTCAACACTAGAACCTGATGATATTGGAATATTCGTGGAGAGTTTTACACGGTCCAGCTTGGGTTCAACAAGTTAAATTATACCACGTTGTTAAGTTTGATATCATAGCACAGCGCCGGTTCTTCAAATAAAACTTCCTCAAATATTTTAAGTTTTAATTTTAATTCTTGATTAAATTTTGATTTAGACGGAAAAAAATCATTCGTCATCATTAACTTTGACATATACATATATACTGTACATATAGTATAATAATCATACAAAAAAATACAAATTATAATAAATCAATAAAATTGAGAATAAATAAATGAGTAATTAAATATATACTGTAAATACATATATAAAACTTTAAATTCCGAAACAATAAACTTGACTGTACATAAT
The DNA here is from genome assembly GCF_960531495.2 of Zeus faber. Taxonomy (NCBI): domain Eukaryota; kingdom Metazoa; phylum Chordata; class Actinopteri; order Zeiformes; family Zeidae; genus Zeus; species Zeus faber. The sequence goes on from NC_137210.1 coordinate 23,329,870, forward strand.
AGAATATATAAAAATATATCATTTACGCCTGTCTTGATTTAATAACATTACAAGGGTCAAGGGTAAGATAAGATCATTTCCAAACTCTCCCCCGGTGCTTCCTCAAACAGCTTGAGGCAGCGCTGTAATCAGAGTTAACTGGAGCGTTTAATAACATCCCAGCTTGGACCTGGACATCACAGGCTGCACAGAGCGGCGTTCCCACAGCTCTGTGCACAGAGGGAAGGATGGAAGCCTCCTCACTCCTCGTGCACGCTCTCACTTTGTGGCCTTGTGCACAGTCTTACTTTGTGGCATCGTGCATTATCTCACTTTGTGGCCTCGTGCACGGTCTCACTTTGTGGCCTCCTGCACGGTCATACTCTGCAGCCTTGTGCACGGTTTCACTTGGTGGCATTGTGCACGGTCCCCCTCCGTGGACCTGTGCATGCTCTCACTCTGTTGACCCGTGCACACTCTCACTTTGTGGCCTCATGCACGTTATCATTCTGCAGCCTTGTGCACGGTCTCAATTCGTGGCATCGTGCATGGTCTCACTCAGTGCATGTCTCACTCCGTGAACTGGTGCATGGTCTCACTTCGTGGCATCGTGCACACTCTCACTTTGTGGCCCCATGCACGCTCTCACTTTGTGGCCTAGTGCACGCTCTCAGATTGTGGCCTCGTGCACATAAAGCTCTGTGGCCTCGTCCATGCTATCAGGTTGTGGCCTCCTGCACATCTACTCTGTGGCCTGGTGCACGCTCTCACTTTGTGGCCTCGTGCACGGTCTAACTTTGTGGCCTAGTGCACGCTCTCACTTTGTGGACTCGTGCACGGTCTCACTCCGTGGCCTCATGCACAATCTCACTCCGTGGCCTCGTGCACAGTCTCACTCCGTGGACTACTGCACGGTCTCACTTTGTGGCCTAGTTCATGGTCTCACTTTGTGGCATCGTGCATGCTCTCACTTTGTAGCCTTGTGCATGTGTCACTCTGTGGCCTGGTGCATGTTCTGACTTTGTGGCATTGTTCACGCTCTCACTTCATGGCCTTGTGCACGCTCTTACTTTTTGACCTAGTGCACGCTCTCACTTTTTTCGGCCTAGTGCACGGTATAACTTTGTAGCCTAGTGCACACTCTTACATTGTGGCCTTGTGCACATTTAACTCTATGGCCTCATTCATGGTCTCACTTTGTGGCCTTATGCACTTCTGACTTTGTGGCATTGTGTGCACTCTCACTTTGTGGCCCCTTGCATTGTCTCACTTTGTGGCATCGTGCACGGTATCACTCCATGGCCTCATGCCCGGTCCCACTCTGCGGCCTTGTGCACGGTCTCACTCCGCAGCCTTGTGCACGGTCTCACTCCGCGGCCTCATGTGGCAAAACACAACAAAAGCCAGATTACACTAATCTGCTCATTAGAAAAAAATGACCGACACCACAAAGAGGTTTACTGGCTCCTGGCTCCTGGATGGTGTGCCTTCTGAAACACTAAGCCACTGTACTGAGAAGGGGGGGGGGCTATTGAAACAAAAAGGGGAAATAGGCGAAAAATCCCCAAAAACTACAGGAAAATGACATTTCTTAATGTTGCCGGAGCTACACTGACCTTGCCTATAGTTTAATGTTTCACGATCTTTGCAGATAAAAAGATACAACAATGGAAATTGTACAATGACAAACTTTACAAATGAGAGCTGGATATGAACACAAATGCACACAAAACTTTACAAAATAAGAGCGCAATGATAAGTGTTGATTGATGATAGACATGTCCAACCAATCCAACAACCAGATGCCAAAGAGCTTTAGTGTCATTATCACTGTACAGTAACATTCAAAAATTAAAGCTGAATATTAATATAAATAACACACAATATTTTACAGAATAAGAGCACAATGATAAGTTTTGATTGTCAATAGAAATATGTCCAACCAATCCTCAAAAAATCTATTCCATGTATTCTAAAGTTATAATATCAAGTGATAATATCCACTTTTTCCATTGAGTGGTTTATTATTGTCATCAATGTCATTGTACAGCAACTAAACATATTATTATTTTTTACAAAATAAGAGCGCAGTGATAAATGAAAAGCTCTGAATAATAATGGAAACACCATCCACCAATCCAACCATCCGTTGACAGCTCCATCGTCTTTTAATCCTTTGTTTTGTGCATGAAGGAGCTCTTATCTCACCCCTGTCTTATCTTATCTCATCGCCAAACGCCCCAAAAACACAACATCTCAGACGTCCAGAAGGAGGATGAAACAAGAACAGCAGAGATCCCCGGCCAGGACCCGACAGATGGTCCCACAGGGATTTATCTGGGGTGGGTGCTGACCAGACTGTGTGTGTGTGTGTGTGTGTGTGTGTGTGTGTGTGTGTGTGTGTGTGTGTGTGTGTGTGTGTGTGTGTGTGTGTGTGTGTGTGTTGGAACTAGGCCATACCTTGCACCAGTAAACAACAACAGAAGCACATCCTTCAGCATGTAGCTCAAACTCAAACATTGTGGGCCAAACTCAAACATGGGTAAGATAAAATGAGATGATTAAGAAAAGATAAGAAAAAAAATAAGGTAAAATAAGATAGGAAAAAGGATAAAATAAGACAAAAATATAATAATAAAATAAGATTAAAAAAATGAAGATAAAATATATTGTAAAATATTTACAATATTAATATGTTGTATTTGTTATTAATTCTTTTGGCACTTGTTCTTTTCATAAGAGAATAGAATTTAATAAAAAATATAAAGATGGTGAGATCGTCTACCAGGGTGCAACTAAATGAAGACACTAAATTACTCTAGTAATTTGTAAGTGAAATAGTAAGTGAAAAGTATAAACCATCAAGAATATAAGTATTTGCTCTTAGATGTACTTAAAGTATTTAAAGTAAAAGTATTTTAATGTCCTGTACCCTGTACCTTTTTTCTGATTAAAAAACCTAAGTAACCCTTAAGTACACTGTAGGCGTTTGACTTTAAATGCAATGGACCAAAAGTTGATGTTTAAAAACTTTCCTCAACCACAGTAGAGGAACAAAGTTCTGGGACCAGTGACCAGTTGGGTTCAGTTCTGCAGGACCCAGTGTTCCCAGTGTTCACTCGGTGGGACAGTGGGTCCTTGGTGGAATTTACTCCCACGGTGTCATGAATAAGTCATGAAGCGGCTGCAAGAGACACGACATGGACACAGAGCCTCCTTTCAGTGTGGAAACACGTGAATTTTGGAAGCTTTCGCTTATTGTTTTTTTTATTACTCATTGCCAACTTCTCTTGTTTGTCAAGTGTCCTTAGGTTCCTTGAAAATCAGCTGAATCAATGAATTAAAGTTATGATGATGATGCTGATGATGATGATAATGATGATGAATATTATTTCATCATTATATTCGTATCATCATCATCATTATTATTATTATTATTATTATTATTATTATTATTATTATTATTATCGTTATTTCATCATTATATTATTATTTTTATTATTATTGTTATTAGTGTTTTAATTGATAGACCTAACTAGGCCTATCGATTCCAAATCCCATCTGACAGAATCCAACTACAGATCATTAAAACGAATTATATAGTGAAGTACAATATCAGACAAAAGTACAACAAATGGTGTCATGTCACCGGCAATGTTGACTACAGATGAGGACATGCGGTGATAATATCCAAATATTACAATATTACACGATCACATGTCCAGGCCCAGCCTAGGGCTTGGCCTAATTTTCGGGGGAAGAATTTCCCAGCATCAGCTGAAGTTCGGTAAACACCAAACTGTCGTTGAGCTGCGGAATGGATCTCCACGAACTGATGTCGAAGTTGAAAAACAAACAAAAAAAAAGCAGCATCTCAGATGTGAGAGGATGTGGAACTTTTTTGGTGAGATAACGAACAGCTGATAAGGAGGATGGAGATGATGATGATAATAATAATAACAGACCTCCCGTGGGCTCGCGCAGAGCCTGTGGGTGTGGGTGGGACGGTGGGTCCCCGTCCCCCTGGTCCGACGGGCCCCCCTGTTCCCCCTGGTCCGACGGGCCCCCGAGGTCCCCCCGGTCTCCCCGGTCCCCCTGGCCGGGGTGCAGGGGGCGTCCTGGCCCCGCGTGGACGTGCTGCAGGACCCGCAGCACCACGCACAGCACGACCCACAGCGGTGCGCGCACCAGCCGCTGCATGGCCCCGGACACCCCCCCCCCCCCCACCCGGGAAAAAAAACAACCCCAAAAACTCCACCGTAGTCCGGGCTGCGCGGGTCCCCTTATCCGCTGCTGTGGAACTTGCTCTCCATCTCTGTCCTGCTGCTGCATCCACACCCTGCAGATCACTGCAGCGAAGTTAGCCTCATGCTGCCATGGATGCGTCATTAACAGGAAATTAACATCCTGTCTTAACATTTATATATATATATATATATATATATATATATATATATATATATATATATATATATATATATATATATATATATATATATATATATTTAAATGTGTGTGTGTGTGTGTGTACATACTGTATGTGTATATAACAAAAATGTATGTGAATTTGTATATAACATCTACATATGTAACATCTACATATGGTGTATGTAGATTTGGAGTTGTAATAAAAGTAATTTCCCCCTGGGATAATTAAAGTATTCCGGATTCTGATTCTGATTTAAAATTGTATACATTTGCCTAAAAGACCCGACAAATGTTAAACCTAGGTGTATATATTGTGTGTGTGTATATATATATATATATATATATATGTATATATATGTATATGTGTGTGTGTGTGTGTGTGTGTGTGTGTGTGTGTGTGTGTGTGAGATACACGCTGTTGAAGGTATGGGAATTATGTGTTATTATTAAAGTGTTGAATACAAAAAAATAGTTTGAAAAAAGTAAAAAGAAAACCGGGGGAAAAAAAAAGGATAAAAATGCATTTAAAAATTGTACAAAAAAAAAAAATCGCTCTTCGAGATGAAACCTTCCAAACTTCTTATTTTTATTTATTATTATTATTATTATTATTATTATTATTATTATTATTATTATTATCATCATATTTTTTCTTTTTTACATGAGCCCACTGTTGATGGAGGGAGGTGTTCCACCTGTTCACGGTCATATTCGGGGCTGACGTATGGCTATGGCACGCAGAATAAGACTGTCCAATGTGAGACGAACTTCACTGTGGTAGCTCCGCCTCCTGCTACTTCATCTTCTCTTTCCTAACTATTCCTCTTTTTTCTTCCTAACTATTCCTCTTTTTTCTCCCTAACTATTCCTCTTTTATTTCCTAACTATTCCTCTTTTATTTCCTAACTATTCCTCTTTTTTCTCCCTAACTATTCCTCTTTTATTTCCTAACTATTCCTCTTTTTTCTCCCTAACTATTCCTCTTTTTTCTCCCTAACTATTCCTCTTTTTTCTCCCTAACTATTCCTCTTTTTTCTCCCTAACTATTCATTGATGCATCCACGGTGAAGGAAAAGAGATTCCTAATCATAAAAATAAAACACATACCTCTACTATTATACTTAAAAGTCTGTTAAAGGATTGTTCGGTCATGTTCATGGAATGAGAGCAATGATAATAACAATGATAATAACAATAATAATAACAATAATACCAATAATACTACTTCTAATAATAACAATAATAATAATAACAATAATAATAATAATAATAATAATAATAATAAAAAAAACTTGAACTTGTAATAATCCCTTTTGACCGCTAGATGACAGTGATGCATAATCCGTTTAGCAGCCCAGGCGCCGTTTTTATTACATATTGTTATTTGTCAATATCGTTGATATTCGTCTTGTTTTCTATCAGGGTTGAATGGAGTGGACGTGCTGAATGGTTGGAGATATTGTCTTTCGCAATAAAACAAATAAAGAGAAGTGTTCAAATGAAAAAAAAACCAAACCTGCTAATAACCAGGGAAAGTTATTTTCCCTCACGTTGTTCCATCAGCATTTATTTGTTTGAAATTCGACATGTACATTACATGTATTTGAGTAATTAAAATGAAATTCCATTCTATGTATGTGTGTAGCAGGTCTAATATAATGTGAAATGATATATTAAAATATAATATAACATGACTGTCACAGGTCCCTAAATGGAAAAAATGAAGAAGTCTCTGTAATTGAGGGCGGGGTGTGTAAGGTATAAAAACTAGAAGAAAAAAAAAATGGCCGCCCCTACCGCAAAATGTTTGGCATGATGTGAACGAAGAACTCTGTGGACAAACAGTTTTTATTTAATTTATTTGCGTATTTATTCTTAAGGATTTACTTTTGGAGTCGAGCCGAACATGCCGGGTGGCCATCTCTGGTGAGGTATTTCTTTATGAATTATATTTATATTGTAGGACTTCTTAGATTGACGGAGACAAACTATACAATATCGATGGACATTTGGGGAAACAAAATACAAATAAAGGACAAAAAAATGTCCTTAAAACACAATTTTTTTGTTAAATTTGTGGAGGGGGAAATCATAGGATATATCCACCGATCAGACACATTAAAACCAGTGACAGGTGAAGTGAATAACATTGATCACCTGGTTCCAGTGGCACCTGTCAAGGGGTGGGATGTATGAGGCAGCAAGTGAACAGTCACTTCTTGAAGTTGATGTGTTGGAAGCAGGAAAAATGGTCAAGCGTAAGGATCTGAGCCACTTTGACAAGGACTAAATTGTGATGCTAGACGACTGGGTCAGAGCGTCTCCAAAACAACAGGTCTTGTGGGCTGTTCCCGGTGTGCAGTGGTTAGTACCTACCAAAAGTGGTCCAAGGAAGGACAACCGGTGAACCGGCCACAGGGTCATGGGGCCCAGGGTTCATTGATGGACGTGAGGAGTGTCTGGTACGTTTCAAAAGTCCAGGAACTTTAGAGGTGGGGCTTGCAGCACTGAACATTTCTGATTGGTTGAGTACTCGCAGCATTTCATTTCAGACATTATTTTAAAAAATTGTCAAATATTTTAAAATTTGTTTTTGTTTCTGAGTTTGCTAAGTACCTAAGTACGTTTTTTCCCCCTCCGCTCCTACGCAGTAGAACCAGGTTTGATTCCCCGTGTGTCAACCCTTGTTTTTAAATATGTTTCAAACTTTGATAAAAGCTTGATCGTGAGAGAGAATATTTTTAACAGCAAAAACAAGCACAGAAGAATAAAATCGATAAAGACAGACAACCAAAGTGATATTCCCCTCTGGTTGTCTTTCTTTATCCATCTTATTCTTCTTGTTGGTGGATTCTCTTCTGCATTGCCGCCACCTACTGGACTGGAGCAGTTTGTTGCATAGTACCACGCAAAAATGACGTGTTAAAACAGCCGTCGCTTTTTCATACGTCAGCGGACCAATTTGCATAATCTTCACGCGCTGGAAACACAGACAACAACGAGCGGAAGGAACCTTTCAGTTCCTTGGGAAAACAAAAAAGTTCGTGGAACTAAAAGTTGCGGGTACTTTGGGTGGAAACGTGGCGTCAGTGGTTGTTAGTGGTGGTTTTAATGCTCTGTGTGTGTGTGTGTGTGTGTGTGTGTGTGTGTGTGTGTGTGTGTGTGTGTGTGTGTGTGTGTGTGTGTGTGTGTGTGTGTGTGTGTGTGTGTGTGTGTGTGTGTAATACACACGTGTGTGTATATATATATATATATATACAATACACACACACACACACACAGTATATACACCTAGGTTTAACATTTGTAGGGTCTTTTTAGGCAAATTTATTCCATTTCAATTTACATCAATTTCCGTTATGAAATCTCTGGCATTTAGATAAACCACCTGGTGACCTTTCGTCATCCTTAATTATCCCTCTCCAAAAGGGCATTTTAGGGGCTTGTTACAAAAGTCAAGGAAGTCCAATCCCTATTCTTTGAATGTTATTAATTACAATTTATCTCGCTATATATCCCATTTACATATTTTCCCATATCTCTATTGTTTTCTGGTGTTCTCTGTGTCTCTCCCCAGTTTTTTTTTGTTTACGTCCAAGTGATAACATCTGGCACTGACGTAAGGCACTGTAATAATAAGGAAATGAACGCTCCGCGGCTTTAATTCACTGTGGAAAGGAGCGCTGCTCATTGGAGTGTAGATCATCTCATGCAGCAAACAGTAAATCCAAAGCAACTATCTAATTTCAAAGCCTTTATTCTGATGGCGGCTGCTCGCCGGACCCCTCGTGGAGGCCTGCCTGCTGGAACACGCTGTGTTAAAACTCTGGGTTGGGAATAGTATTTATTAATATTTAGGCTCAGTTCTCCATGTTTCTGCCATTTTTATTTGTGAACAGGATAGGGTTTAGTGTAGGCAGAACAAAGTTTTGTCTGGGACGTGTAGTGCTTTGAGATCCTGTATATCCAGCGTCCTCCTCTTTGTGATTCCGATCCCACCGCGCCCACTTCAGCCGAGTTTTATCTTTCCGAGAGCATGGTCGGTCCTCGGGGTCTTAACATCGTCCAACAAACATGAGCGAGGCCTTCCTCGCCTTCCTCGCGTGGCTCCTCGGCCGTCATACCTCTTGTCCGTGACAGGGGCCCCGAGGAGGGATCGTGGGGGACGACACATTCCGTTCTTGCCGGCTCCGTTTCCTTCAGACACAAAAAAATATATACAATTTAAAAAAAAGAATTCGAGTCTCCAAGATCAATTTGCCACAAAAGATATGCTGTAATGGTTCATTTCACTACATAAAGAGCTGGGTCTCCGGGGACCTTTTTGGGAATTCTGCCGGTTTTCCAGCCCCGGTAGCCGTGCCCCGCTCGTCCTTCGCTCCACACATGGATGCCTTCATCTATTAATCTTATTGTGGCACTGATAGAAATCCCCCCCTTTCTCTCCCCCTACCACTGGTTCATTCAGTTGTGCACCGTTGTCGAAATACTATGTGTCCTACATTCCGCTGTGTCTACATGTTTACATCTTTGCCTTCAACCCTCGACCTCTCACTCTGGGAATATTTAATTTGTCAGCAAATTCGTCGTCAGCACACACAACTCTTCACTCTTAAATGAGTCAGATGGAATAAAGGTGAAATAAAATATTATTTCTCTCCATTGCTCACTGCCTTATTCTCGAGCTTGTAGCTGGCGCCGATGGATTTAAGACCAGACCAGAATACTAGACGAGACCAGAAGACTAAACAGCGAACCCTTCTATTGATTCCATTCAGCAAATACTGATCCTGCCCTTCCTTTGTGATTTGCGGCACATTAAACGTCTTCAAATTGTGTGGCACACCCCTTGTCATATTTCGCTGCCTTATTAATTGATGATAATCTATAATAGCACGTCGCCGGTCATAAGAAATAATTAAATAAGCAGAACCACAAATGTTCTGATATTTATTTGAAGCTGTCGTGTTAAGTTGCGTCACGCTCTCTGCCTCCCAGGCTTAAGCAGCCATTTGGGTGAGGTGGCATCCCGCCAGGAGACATCAAGGACGGACAAGGACAGGTCCTGGACGGACGAGGAGACGTCTCTGATGGATGAGGAGACGTCTCTGATGGATGAGGAGACGTCTCTGATGGATGAGGAGACGTCTCTGATGGATGAGGAGACGTGTCTGATGGATGAGGAGACGTCTCTGATGGATGAGGAGACGTCTCTGATGGATGAGGAGACGTCTCAGGCGGACGAGGTGGTGTCTCTGATAGACAAGGAGAGTTTTTGGATGGATAAGAGAGTGTCTTAAGCAGACAAGGAGAGGTCTCGGATGGACAAGGAGAGGCCTTGGCCAGGGAGGCACCTTGGATGGACAAGGAGACGTCTTTGCCGGACAAGGAGGCGTCTTTGCCGGATGAGGAGGCGTCCTGGAAGAACGAGGAGAGGTCCTGGATGGACGAGGAGACGCCTCAGATGGGAGAGGAGGCCTCTCGGACGAACAGGGGAGCGCCTTGGGCGGCTAGGGAGAGGTCGGGGTGAGATCACAGTAAGAATTAGCAGCTGCGTTCCCTTCTGACGGGGACGGACCCGAGGCAACAAACTGACCAGTGAGATGGTGTGAGGAGACATGACAGACAATGTCAGTCCATGCCCACAGACAAAGGAGCTCGGTTAAATATGAATGATGCCTGCGGCCGAAAAGCTGCGTAGGATGGGGAACGCTGTTTGAGAAGGGGCGGGATCGAGTTTATGTACACAATAAAAAAGTTTTAGGAAGTACATGAGACTTTGATTGAGATTGCCGGTTTGATCCCCGCCTCCTCCTGGTGGCGGACTAAAGTGTCCTTGAGCAAGACACTTAACCCCCTATCTGCTCCCCAGGCGCTGCTACATGGCAACCCACTGCTCCTCGATACATCAGCTACTAGGATTGGTAAAATGCAGAGAAATGCATTCGTTGCCTCAGTGTTTGTACTCTGTGCAATGACAATTATACCCCTTTCCCACGGCGCCAAAAACCCAATAACGCCCGCAAACAGCAGACATTTGTCATCAGTGGGAAAGGTAAAACCCGGGTCAAATGACCCTGCCATAGACACAGGGTTTTTATCGGCTCCGGCTCCAATGGGCTCTGATGTAAGTCCATCAGTCCATCATTCATATCCGATCAACAATCCAAAATCCACTCCCCACTGCAGAACGAACGGTGCAAAACCGCATGGATGCTCCACGCTGCTTTTACTGTAGATTTTAAAAACCCGGGTAAACCTGCTAATTTTGGTGTAAAAATGGTATTTGTGGAATCTAATTTAATTGTTTGTGAGAGGCATAGTAGTGCTATGTGTAAGCCCAGTTTGAATTATGTCCTAAACAGCCTCTATAGCTAAGTCTGCTCGATATGCAAGTGTCACTGTGAATTACAAATATGGTTAACATGAAACTGGTAGAAGATTTTCTCAGCTTTCCATCTGTTTTTATCGAATAAATGGGACGGGCTTGATGGATTTCCATTGATGGGAAAAGTACCATTACAATTATTCCAGTTTAGTTAGTGCCTTACAACTTGAGCTAGTTGACCTCAAGGATAAAGAATCATCAGACATATTTGGAGATCCCGTAAACTCCGTATACAATGTACAGTGTGACCCTCATTCACTCACATAGAGCTGTTTTGGAGCATAAAAACACGGTAGTTTGTTCGCAGCCATCTTGCTGAAACAGAACCATCTGTTGCTGCACAATCACCCGATGATAAACTAACCCTAACAAGAAGGTAACTGGGTGAAATGACATGACATGAGACACCTGAGGGTGAACGTACATTGAACTTGTATTTTGAATATTTGGTTGGGCTGGCAATCCCTTCACCTGCATTGGTGTTTGGGGTTGGGTTAAAATTTGTTCTGGAAACAGCCACTAGAGGCCTCCTACATATGGTGGCTTCATTTTCCGAAAGCAGCCTTCGACCCTTTGGGAGATCCCTGATTTGGAGTGTATTGGGAAGGGAAGGGGAGGATTGGGAAGGACCATTTCCCAAAGACCTTTCCCCCTCATTGAAAGATGGTTTTCAAATCGGCATTGGGCGCATACTGTCTATCAGGGGTGTCAAACATATAGCTGGAATTTCGTCTGACACCCCTGCTGTAGTAGCTGAGTTCCATAACCGTTAGAATTTTTTGCATTTCCTCTTCCTGTAGTCTTTGGACGTCGCCATATGCCGCCTAGTTCTCATGTGCTTAAAAAATAACCATTGAGGAGGGCTCTCTGCCTCCTGCCCACACGGCGCTATATCGAGAGTCATTTCAAGAGCCATTTCATTCACATTTATTTCAGCACTTAAAGGGGAATACACGCACTTTTACCGTGCTTGTGTGCATACATTTGGGTCTCTGATGGGCCTACTAACAGACAAACTGTGAAATCAGACAACCCAGTCAGTTTTTTGTGAACTGCGTGTTGCAGAAAACACGTGATTCAACAAGCCGTTGAGATTGGTGTCTCAGTCCTACATCACACTGAGACTCAATAGAATTATAACCGCCCCCCCATCTGAGTAACTCCACCCAAGGCTGGAGCGCCACCAAACCCGCTAGCATGGAAGGTGAGAGCTAAGCATGGGAAGTGCTCTGTTGTTGTCGGCACACACCAACACAAATCGGTAAAAAAGAGGAATTAATAACAACTGTCCATGACAAAACTGCAGACGAGGGAAATGTAAGTATTTAAAAAATGTATTGTGTATCGTCAGTAACGCTGACACTGGGGTGCATCACATGAGCCACGTGCTTTCAATTTTAATTTGGCCTTGTAGATCTAATATGAGTGAAGATTCAGCAACTGGATTGCTAATTTCCGGCCTCAAATTTGTTAAGAAACACTATTTTGGTGGACTGACAACGGCACACTACTTCCCATGTTCGAACCCCACTGGCTCACGGAACTAGGGCCTCACCAGGGGGGCGACGCACTGAAACAGAGCGTCAGGAACAGGATGGTATAGAGGTGTGTTGAAATTAATGCATAATGTGAGCGGTATTTTCAGCAGTAAAACTTCAGAGACATGTTTTGGGGACTTCAGAGACCTTAACTCGGGTAAAAAAAACAAAAAAAAAAAACAAAGGCGCATAAGTCCTCTTCGAGAAGTCCCATTCATTCAAGTGGCCCAGACACTCCGTCAAAGTCTGTAAAATGCTGTCACGGTGCTCTGGGGTATATTAAAGTTATCCTGCATGGCATAGGGTCATTGTCTGATTCACAGTTTGGAGAGCGGTGAGTGATTGCCCCCCCCGGCGGTGAGGGGATGGCCGAATGCCGGAGCGGAGTCGCGGTACTGTGTTGCCGAGCGTCTCGGGACTCTTCATCCCCGGCTCCATCTCCGGCGCGGCGCAGGTGAGCCGGACAGCCGTAATTAAACTGCCAGGGAGGCGCTTTCGACCGCACATGACAAACGGAGATCCTACCGCGAACATGGATCCCATCACTCCCCACGCCAACACCACACCACGTGACATGGGCTCCTAATCCCGCCGCCGGCTGCGGGGAGAGGGGGGGGGCTCCTCCGTCCCTTCGTTGGAGCAGCGGGTTTTTCAACCACATTTTTTTTTTTTTTTTTTTTCATTCCACCGAATAATGGAAATTTGCCTTTGTGTTGCAAGATCTAAATTGCGAGGCTGTGCTAATTCATCGAATCCGCGCTCTGTGTTCGTCAGGACAAGATGAAGTTTCGCTCTGGAAGGGATGGGTATCAGTTTTGATGGAAGGTTCAACTCCTTCCGTGAGATTCGGTTCTTGACGAGTCGCCCGGTAAAAAGACTCGTTCCATTTCCCGGCTCTGGCTCCTGTTTTGTTTCGTCGGTCGGTGTAACGCCCGGCGAGCGAGGGAGGGCTTTTCTGGACGAGGAGCTGAGCCGTCAATGCAACTCTCACCAGAATCGCTGAATCACGGCCTCGGACTTGGATTCGGTCCTCGGTAATCGTTCTCAGTTTGCGAGTCGAAGAGTCACTCATTTGCGACCAGTGGGCCATAATAATAAGCTCAGTTATGCATGTTTCTGATGTCTTTAGTTGTCACCAGGATAGTGATATAGTGTCGCGGGGTTATCTCATTGTAAAAATTGTCCCCTGGCAGAAAACAAGTTGGTAAACACCTAGATGATGGGAGCGGCTTATATTCTTTGAAGGCTTCCTAGGTTTATTAAAGAAGCTTCATCCGTGATGCAATCCACCGTGGACAGGGTTGACATTTCCTTCAACTGGAAATGGCACTGCACGTTCTAACCTTCGGGTGTGTTTATCTGTTCCTTTTGAAAATGAATTGTTGGATGATTATCAAGCAGAAGTTTAGTGGGATGACGCCTTGAATTCAATTAACCTCTCCACAGCTGAATCCGTGCTGACGTGACGTAGGCCCCACATTGAAAACTTCAACTGTGCGAGTGGGCGCAGCGTTGGTTACACGCTCTCCTACCTTGGCCGTCGCCGGGGAGGGGGGGAGGCGCTCCATCTGCCCAAATTCGCACGCTTTGTTACAGGCTGTACCCAAATCACCGAAAAAATAATAAGCCCCCATGCTTTCACCAACCGAGTCGGGAGGATATTTGGACGACAATCGCGTGGCGTGCGTCACCGGCTTATTAAAATGCCACGGCGCTGCTGAGCGTCACCATCCGGCTGTAGGAAGAGCAAACACAGCCTGGTTCCCCTCCCGCCATCGCTACTTCCCCTCATCTCGGGCATCATCACACGAAGCAACTCACGCCACGCGGAATAATCACTCTGTTTAAAGTGGTAATCCATCCAGATGGTCCGTGTTGGGTGGATTACGTTACAAGTCCCAGAATTCCTTTTGCAGGGAGGAGTTTTGCGTGGGGATGTATTTTTTTTTGTCATTGTTCTTCCATATCGACAGTTTACTGAGCACAACTTGCTAAGCCGCTTTAGCTAATTCGATTTTTGCACCGCTTCCGCGAAAGGTGTGGCGGACCCTGCCACCAACAATAAACATATAATTGAGGAGCACATTGCGTAACTCAAATACGTTTGTACATTGAATGGCAGTTTCTTATAACATGACGCTTGAAGCTAAATAAAGTACAGTGATGCTAAATAAAGTATATAATTTGGAATTTTGTAAACAAAATAATCTTATGGTTTACCTCTTTAATAATTCTAGTAAGTAACCCAACAGGATGCCTTTCAGAAGAAAGAAGTATATACTATTTTAACTATTCATATTTTTTATATTATCTATATTACTGACAAATCTGTTGACATGAAAGCAGTTCTACAAATTATTATACGTTGGTTTTTTTTAATCTTTTTTTTGTTTGTTTGTTTTTCACCTGGAGATGAACTGACAGTCGTGATCTACGGTCGCGGCTTCACAAGACGTGGGAATAAATGGAAACAATGTGGAACATGGAATGAACCATGTTGGGTTTTCTAGGAAACTTATCGATCTCCATCAGCGGCTGTTATTGTTTTGTTGTGTCTCTTTGTGTGTTCATTTATTATTTTCCTTCTCTTGCGTTTCCCTTTCCCACCTGGCCGGCTTCGGGCTGAACCGGGAGAGTCCCAGAAGTCCCAGCTGAGTCGCTCTCGGCCGGAGAAACCGGTGGAATCTGGCAGGATAATAATCAGATATCTCTACGAAAAGACACGTGCATATTTATTTTGCGGAAACCATTCTCGGTTTATGATCTTTCGTATTGTTTGAAACTGTTTTTTTTTTTTTCTTCCGAGCGGCGGATGGCAGACGCTGCAGCACTGCGAGCCAGTCTGCTGATCGGACAGATAAAGTGTTTTTTTTGGGGGGCTGGTCTCAGTGTGTTTCTAATTTGGGAAGTAAGTTTTGAAGTTCCAAAAAAAGCTTTTTAACATGACACTTTGACAGTGTATTTTGTTCTACCAAACAGCTACTTTTATTTTTATATATATATATATATATATTTTTTTTTACTAAAATCACAAAATGATTGAAAATATGAATTACAAATCCAGGGTACTGTCCCCCGGCACCGGGAAGCGAGAACCTTAAAATAACTCTCTGTACTCTGCAGGAGTGGGACACATCTGATGCTTATCTGAGGGAACAGGGGTCGACGGCAGAAGGTTCAAAGTGTCTCTAAAAAGTCGGATTAAGTCCAGACCTCAGCTCCCCTGCGCCGATCGGGAGATCAGGACATCTTGGACGGTGGAGGTGGAGGTTTCCCATCCTCACATCCACATCCAGACTCACATGCACATCCAGATTCACATCCACATTCAGACCCAGATCCATGTACAGACTTCCTCCATCCAACTGCATCCACCTCCCATCAACCCCTCCCACAACCTGAAAGAAGCAGAGGACAGGAATCAATCCTATCATCTGCTGCAGACCCCCCTCCAGCCACTCCTCTACCCTGCATCCACCCTCTATCCACCCCTCCGTCCGCCCCGCAATCTGAAAGACGCAGAAGACGGGAATCAATGCCATTATCCACTGGAGACCCCCCCTCCACGCCACTCCTCCACCCTGCATCCACCCTCCACCCTGTATCCACCTCTTCCGTCCACCCTGCATCCACCCCTCCATCCACACCACAATCTGAAGGAAGCAGAGGACAGGAATCAACCCCATTATCCACTGGAGACCCCTCCTCTATCCACCCGGCATCCACTCCTCCACCCTGAATCCATTCCTCCATCCACTCCCCTACCGGGTCAATAAATGCCAGGAGTTGGACGGTTGAGAGTTCTGTGAATTCGACATTCTGGGATGTAATTTCGATCACCAAACAAAGCTACGACACATATTTCTGCTTCGCCAGACGCAGAAAAAAGAGGAGAAAAAAATCGATGTGTGTTATTTTTGTCGACTCAAGCCGTATTTGTCGCAGAGCAATTATTTAATGGTTTGTAACGTCTCCCCGTTGTGAATTGAAAGCGCTTCTCTCCGCTGTGAAGTATTTGCCATTTCAGCGGCTTCCCCCCCCAAAATACTCTCCGGGAGAATTTAAAGGACCTTCCGCGTACGGGGCGGCAATTTCCCAAGCGTTCGCCGCGTCGCGATGTGGAGACTTCTGGATTCATGTACTGCGGGCGGTCGAGATTAAACGGCGTCGGGACCAAAAACGTCCGAGCGGCCCAAACTCAAAGCAAGGCGCGAATATGGACGACGGGGACAAAAAATGGGCTCCGGGATGCTCGTCCTGATTGAACCCAACGGGGTTTTCGGAATCCCAATCGCGAAGCCGCTCTTCCGCTCTTCCGCTCCCCGTTCTTTGGAAACGATGAGTTGCGTTGAAGAGCCACTCGGGGGGGGGGGGGACACTTTAATCAATTCACCCGCACGTCGGGCCGGCGCCGGCACTCAAAGACAATAAATGTAAAAACCTTCCTGACTGAGGATGGAGTGCAGCGCGTCGGGGGAGCTCATTATCAGACGAAGGCGGGTGCTATGTGAAGCAGTCGCCGTGGCCCCTTCCGGGGTCTCCACTCCAGAGGCTTAGGGGCTGCCACTGCCGCCGCCGCTGCCACAGATTACGGTTCGCTTCAGCGCGACCAAGAGAGCAGACGAGCCCAACGCGGGACCAGTCAAAACGCACAGCGGACGATGACAGGGCTTTCGCCAGACGCTGCGCGATGGTGTCCTGCGTGTATCAAGTCCAGGAAACACCGTCTTTCAGAAAGTGGCCCCGGTCGTGTTGGGCCCGTTAAGCTACTTGCCAGGCCTTCCCATCTACGGAGGACGAAACGCTGCGTTCCGTTGGAAACCGGGAGCCCGAGTCGGTCGATCCGAGTCGCTGGCTCCCACCTCTGAGACATCCCAGAAAATACTGTTTGTTGGAGAGTAAAGGGAACTGGGTCATGGTTTGCTGGGTCGCTGTTAAGCTCCTTCCTTGTGTGCAGGTCCTTAAAAAGTCTTACAATGTCTTAAATTCAGTTTTAACAAATGCTTTACCTGTAATTCTTGTTTTCCTTTCCTCTCAAAATGAGTCGAGTTCTTCTTCCTCACAGTCAACATTTCTGACTTTATGAAACCCTAAGCCTACCGCTGAACCTAGTTCTTACCTTCATACTTGCGTCTTGGAAAATCGGTAAATAAAATTGTTCACATGCTGCATTCCATTGGAGCTCTGAAATCGGTGATTCTGATTTTATATTTCCATTTCTGAGCTAAATGTGCTCCATTGCTTCTGTTTGGGGAAAACATGGACACCCACATCAAATTTGTTTTTGTTTGGCAAAGCCTGTGAATCCATGCACAAGATAATACATAGATGACATATAGATACAAACTACACTCACTGAACACTTTATTAGGACAACCTGTACACCTACTTATTCATGCAATTATCTAATAAGGCAGTCACCCAATGCATGAAGTCATGCATATACGGTCAGCAGCTTCAGTTAATGCTCACATCAACCATCAGAATGAGGGGAAAAAATGTGACCCCAAGTTTTTTCAGCTGTAACATGATTGTTGGTGCCAGACGGGCTGGTTTGAGTATTTCTGTAACTGCTTATCTCCTGGGACTTTCATGCTCAACAGTCTGTAGAATTTACTTAGAATGGTGCGAAAAACAAAAAACATCCAGTGAGCGTCAGTTCTGCAGACGTAAACTCCTCGTGGATGAGAGAGGTAAACGGAGAATGGCCGGACTGGTTGGAGCTGACAGAAAGAATACGCTAACTCAGATAACCACTCTGTACAATGTTGGTGAGCCGGAAAAACATCTCAGAATGCACAACACGTGGAACCTTGAGGCGGATGGACTACAACAGCAGGCGACCACGTCGGGTTCCACTTCTGTCAGCCTGGAACAGAAAGCTGAGGCTGCAGTGGAAACAGGCTCACCAAAACTGGACAGTTTGAGACTGGAAACACGTGGCCTGGTCTGATGGATCTCCATTACTGCTGAGGCACACTAGGTACTGGGTACTACCTCACAATAGGTAGGGTCAAATTTTGGCTGCAACAGCATGAATTCATGGTCCCAACCTGCCTTGTGTCAACAGTCCAGGCTGGTGGCGGTGGTGTGATTGGGGGAATTTTTTCTTGGCACGCGTTTGGCCCCTTAATGTTGCTGACCATGCGCATCCCATAATGGCCACAGTTTACCGTCTTCTAATGACTACTCCCAGCATGATGATGCACCATGTCACAAAGCAAAGATCGGCTTAAACCGGTTTAATGAACACGACAATGAGTTCACTGTTCTTCACTCGCCTTCTCAGTCGCCCCATCTTCGATTGATCCTGTAACCAACCCATGTACGTATTTTCCGTTTCTCCCTTTGTCTCATCCACACCAGGAACAAAAGCATCAGAAATAAAAATAAAAAAAAACAGACATACAAACGACAAATCTTGAGGTCATTAGTGGCAACCAATTCCACGTCCTGTCTTCTCCGTCAGCGCTCTGAGGAGGCAGCGGTTGCCATGACGCCGGAGACTCATACAATAGACGCTCATTATCGGTCAAAGATCCTCAGGGGCGCCTCACGCTCTTCGCAGGTAGCATGCCGGTAAATAGACCTTGTGAATCAATTCTTGGGGGAAATGCTGGATTGCAATGTGCCTCATCACACTGACGATCGCCAAAAATGAGACGCAATGTGTTAAGATATTTCAGAATGATATGGTTGTAGTGTAGAGCACCACCCTGCTCCTCTAATAATATATGGTATATTTACTCAGAATCAGTTAAAAGTGGTATCGTGAAATTTCCATTACCATTTAGTTTTATCATATTTGCTCAGGAAAAGAGAGGTATACACTATCGTAAATGGTGGGAAAATAAAAACAAACGTAGTCAATCGTTTCATAAGGAAATTTCCTCTGGAAAACTGAGGTAAGTAATCCAAATTAGAAATTGGATATTAGGTCTGTCCTTTCTCTCTTGCTGCGGCCATTTAGGGCTGTAACGTGGTGTGATCGGCGCGTCAAAACAGTTGTTTTTTATTTTAGAAGTTGGTTATATTATTTTTCCCGTTTACTGATGTAATGAAAAAAGCACCGTGCATGATGGGGACACGTTCTCCATCAGTCTCTCACCCCCCTGCTCTCCCGTGTCCCCCACCACCAATGTTACGCCCTTGCTGCAAGCGCCATCGCAGGTGCCATAGTGCAAAGTCTTAGTCTTTAGAGGCCGTAGGTATAAAATGAATATGACACATTCCAGAGGTGTGAAGGCGCGTCTGAGACACAGCAAGCCAGTCTGAGCCGACACCACTCACAAAAGGCCTCAGGGGCAACAGAAATACATAATTGGAGGTTGAGGTGTGTTATAGAGTGATGGAGGAGCTCATCTGCGCCTTGAGGAACCAGATTGTTGATCAAGAGCGATCTCATCAGCCGTCACAGCTCCCTGCTGGAAGTTCATCGTGTTGCGCTGATGTACCCCCAATCAGCAGGAAAATGTCATCGATACAGACAAAACAGGACTTCAGGACGGCTTCACACGAGGGATGCAAAAGGAATTTCCTTAATCAATCAATCAGTTGTTAACCTGAACAAACAACTGTAGATGGCAATAGCGATGGCGTGTGGCGATAGCGGCGCCGCCCCTTGCGATCGCCTGCGCCGGCGCTCCGGATTACATTTCACTTCATATATGTATGAAAGTATGTATATGTATGTGACGAATAACCCTCTTGATTCTAGATTAATTTATAACAAATGCTAATGTCAACGTGGGGTGGTGCCATGGCGCGTCGGGAGCTATGCGACGTCGCGCACCGCCGAGATTTCATGACTCGCCGCAAGGAGTGTTTCTCCTCATTTCATTTCATTTCATTTCAAAATGGAAAAATTGGAGGCAAGACGTGCGGAGCTGGTTCGCCCATATCGGAATATTTACGACCTGTCTGGGAACAAGTTAAATATTTAAACTTTTATCCGTCCACTACGACGGAACGAGCCGGATGTTACGTAGATGATCAAGTCTGGTGCACATATGGACAATGAGGTGCTAATGAAATGACTAAACATTTCTCAAATTCTTAAATATGAATTGGCACGAAATAATTTAGTTCAATATTTTTCATTGGAGTCGTTATCATAGCAACATACCGCTCGTTTCATTTTGCCGCCGTACCTCCCCCTCGCTCCGGGTTTTTTTTTTTTTTTCCTCCCCATTTTCTACCTTTTCCTCAAATAGCAAATTTATTGACGGAGAATATGGCACCATCCAATGTTAATTATATATGCGAATCCAAAGTGTGTAACTTGCAGTTGAAAGTAGGTCCTAGCATCGCCGCTTGCTTCGCGACAGTGGCTTCTGGGGGTGGTGCTGGTCCAAAACTTTTTCTCACCCCACGGCCTTAATCGGATGCAGAAAACTTCCGTTGCAGAAAAGGAAGAGCTTATCACAGCGGGGCAGAGCTTATATATTCTATTGTGTGCACTCTCCACATGAAGTTTTTTTTTGTTGTTTGTTGGGTTCTGTGTAAATCCTGCTTTATAGTCGATCCACGTACCTCTCCAGGAGCACCACAAGGGATTGAATCGGGACCCTCAGAGTTTGTTTTGGTGTCTTGGTGAAACGATTGGCTTTTTGAACTCCTGATTGGTGGCTTTGCTATTTCATTCATTGACATCCTCATACTAGGGATGGGCGGATCAATACCAAAGTATCGATACAGCGTATACTACGTCTCATGTTAAAGATCGATTCTCGCGTCAATAGGATCGATCCCAAAAAGGGATCCGTTTCTTTCTCCAAAATAAGTGAAATTTATTTTCTTTTCTTTCGTTCTACCAATTTATTTCCTCACTTGCGCTGGCTTGGTGCCCGTCGCTGTTCGCGTGGTGAGCGGGAGATCCTTCCCGCACGACGCCTGCGTGGACCGCCGCGTAGTGATGCGTCGGTTCTGTGAGCCAGCTCCCGTCTGAGGGCCCATTTATTATTTTCTTAATTTTATTTTTTTTGTAAGTGAATACAGATACTATGACATATTTGTTCAATACGATCCAGAAATGTCGCACTTTGGTAGTAACATTAGGAGCAGAGCATGGTAAGACTTTGTATGTTGCGCAGGCCGCCACCGCCACCCTCCCCAAATTCAATTGAAATATCTCCATGTGGACTTGTGTAATTATTTATCAACCAGACTAATTCATTAATTGTGTGTTCTTGTTTTTGTTATACAACCAGGATAGTTATTCTTTAGCCATCAATATGATGAAAAATGTAAAAATGTTGTTTTACATAAAGTAAGGTATTCTGAAAATAATTGGGTTTAACATATATGGTATATATGGTATTACTTGGTATTGGATAAAAATCACAGTCACCTTAGATCCGTTCTGGTTTCGCTCCAGACAACCGTCTGCATCATCATGGTGTTTTGATTTTTTCTTTTTTTTTTTTTTTAAAGCCCGGCGTTGGTAAGTTTGAAATATGTCTGAGTGCAGAAGTTGTTAAGTTATTCTGAACCAAGAAAGCCAGTTGCTGAGCTCCCAGGCAGTTTTGAAAACAAGGATAACTCAAATAAAATACATTTTAGGGAGACTTTTCTAAGGTTACATACAGCTAGGAAATGATTGCATAGGCATAAGATAGTCTTATTTTAATAATATAATAAGATAGTATAGAAAAATAAGATAATGAATAAAAAAATATTAGTTTTGAATTATATTGTTTTTTTGTTTTTTTACATTTTTGTACACCACACAATATTGTTAACCATAGTCCAATATCTTCAGTAAAGAAAATAAGCTTTTAATTATTTATGTGGATCACATAATCATTTAAAATGAAAAAATAAAATAACAAAAAGCAAAGCAACGAAAGCATTGTGCAGCTCTGGAGAACTATAGATATTTTAAGAACTGAAACTAAATTTATATTTTGAACGATTTCCATGTGATAATTGTTCGAGTTGTGATTTGACAGCAGAGTGCTGTGGGAAGGTCAGAGGTCACGGGGGAGAAACTTCACATAATTTCAGAAGAAAAAAAAGTTCTCGCGCTCGACCGCACCCTGTACTTAGATCTGCAGACAGTCGAGGAAAAGCTTACTTAAATAGCTAAAACTGTACCTGGGAGCAACTCCTGGAAATGGATGTAAAAGGCAGATGTAGAAAACACAAACATATTATCTGCACCCATCATTTAAAGTGGTAATCCGTGACATTATTTTGTTTAAGAAAAATCCCATATTTGATATTTATACCATATTTATTCAACTGGCACGTGATAAGAAACAGCCGTCTAATGAATTTGCCTGATCCCTGTGCTCCTCTATATGCC
Source organism: Zeus faber (assembly GCF_960531495.2). NCBI lineage: Eukaryota > Metazoa > Chordata > Actinopteri > Zeiformes > Zeidae > Zeus > Zeus faber. The sequence goes on from NC_137210.1 coordinate 23,352,509, forward strand.
GCTTCCATTGTTGGTGGTGGAGTCCATCTTCCCCAACCATGAGAAAAGTTGTGAAATTCATAGAAAACAGAAAGAAATTAATGTTGGGTAGAAATTAAAAGGCATTTTTGAAAAAAAAAAAAAAAAAAAAAAAGTACATTTTGTCAGCTTTTTTAATTGTAATTTTTTTGTCTAAATCTGCATTACCCGTGATTCTGACCTATGTTTGCCTTTTTTCAGTCGGCGTGGGTTTCGGTACCGACTGACGCTTTGGCCACTAATGACCTCACTGATCAAATATTAACCATTCAAGGTTTTTTCCTTTTTCAGAGTAACTCATCGAGATCACTGATGCCTAGTTTGAAGTAAAAGTGAACTCGTAAAACATACCTGAGCGGCTTTAATAAGCATGCATAATAAGCAAAGGCGAGGGTTATATAACTTCCCGTCGCTATATTTATTCTTGTCTTAATATAACTTCCTGCAACAGCGGCTGGAAGCCAAAGTAAACTCGCCTTTTATAACGCGGCCATAGCGCCGCTCAGGATCATAGTAAATCCTGACTCGGGGGGGGGCCACCTGGACAGTCACACGCAATCGTTTGAATTAAAGAAAAATAATGAACAGTGAACACAACCTCAGTGGTTGATGACTTTCAGGGCAGAATGACCAATTCTTTATTTTGACGCCAGAGCCTTTCATCCAGATCTGTCGACTGTCGTGTTGTAATCATGGGCAGGAGCGTCCGTGGCGACCTGGATCATTCCCAGAACCTCGATCACCAGACCCCACTGAATGGAGGCAACACGGGGCGTCCCCTCCCCTCGCGGAATCATTTCTCACCAGCTCCCCCTCTTTTGTTTTTGCAGTTTGTCGATTCACCTTTTGAACTCCCGCTTTGGGGCTTGGCCGTTCAGGTCGCGGACGTCCTCCTGCCTCGTGCCTTCCATCCTTTCTGGTTTCACCCGTGCGCATCGAACTAACCCCCCCCCCCCGATCCTAGTTACGGCCTCATTTCCTGTTAAACAAACTCAAAACAGTGACGAGGATGAAATATTACACGAGCCCCTCATCACTTACACCGGCATTACTGCACCATGTGAATATATAACCGTGAATCGGAGCGTCTACTTGGGATCCTTGGCTCAAGGGCAGACTGGCGCCGGCAGTAACTCATCTCCGCTCCCGACTCGGCGACCTTGGCGGCGGCGTCTCCGGGCCGGAGAGGGTCGGGGTGGTTGGGGTGGGGGGGCGGCCAGCAGCTGAATTTGTCGCTACGATGTTTTATGAATAATTACAATGACAAGGATGGAGCTGGCTTTTGTGTGGCGTTTTTTTGTCAGTTTCTTTTTTTTTTTTTTTTTTTCGGTTTGATTTACGCTGCTTTTGTCTTTTAAAGCTTTGAGCAGTAACTTGTAAATAAGCGTTAAGAGAGATATGAGCTTAGAATGAGCAGTTTACCATTGAAGTGTGAGGGGGAATAATACCTTAAATAATAATACCTTCTTACTTTCTAAGATCTTATAATTACATTTTATTATTGTTATTCAATGAAACTTAATTGTATCACCTATAATTAATTACACCAATTACACTCGTTCACGCGACACTCTGCAACAGAATTGGTTTATGGATCATCGCTCCGCTCCTCGTGCCCCCGCCGCACGGACTCTTCCCTGTGCCGACCGGGACGGGGGCTCCGTCCCCTCAGGCAATAACCCTAAACCAACATTATCAAATGAGCGTGATCATTTTCCACCTGTCCTACACTCTCTGCCTCCGGAGAATGGAACCTTCTCCACGCCACCCGGTCCGCTCGCTCCCTCCAGCTTCGCGCCCCGGTGCAGCCGGCGGGCGAACCAGGCGCTTGTACCCGGTGTCCCCGCACCGCGGCCCTCACCGTGAGAGACGCGCCCAGGCTCTGAGCGGCATTTAAATGCAGAAAAATAACAACAGTTAAGAACGTAAAGACCCGTCTCCGCGGAGGCTGGACGTCTTTCGGTTCCTCGTCTTTGGGGCAGAGCGCCGCGGTTGTGATCGGACTCGCTGTTTTTATTTACTTTCTCGAAAACAAATCATTTTGAAACTATTTGTGCAAAGCAAATATGAGTAAAGCAATGTTACTGCTTCCATCCCCACACTGCCATTCACGGCCGTGCCGGCATTTTCCCAGAAGTGATACTCGGCGGAGAGTGGGGAAATCCACGGAACGGCTTTCACCGGAACATCGACACCGGCTCCCTTTCCCACATGACGGTGATACGGGACATTGCCCGTGGATTCACGGCGCTCAGCGCTGGTGGGAGAGGGGCTTTGGAAACGAAGGTTCCCTCCGCTGCCTCAACGCGGGAGTAGATGAAGATGAACTTTGTTTTAACCAGAACAACGTTACACAAACTTTAATTTTTTTAATTATTTTTTTGCGCATTTTCCAAAAATAATGACAGTGCCCCCACCTGACGCTGACGATGGCGAGGTTGATGTTGAGGGGATGAAAGCCGTTAAAATTCGGAAGGGGGACCGCGACACGGACAAAGCTCCGAGCTGTTCGAGAATAGCTCCCAACGTCCTCGTTATCAGAAAATAAATATGCAGGTATCTCCGACGCACAAGCGGGAGGCGGGTAAGTGACGAACGCCATGGAAATCCGACCGCTAACCGCACCGTCACGTCTCTGACGTCCCGGCGCGACTCAGACAGAAAACGCCGCCGTCGTTTCCGCTGAATTGCGTTTTTCATAACCACTCACCGGTTGCTCCGCAGCGGCACGTGTGCCCTTCATAGGAACACGTTCACTCCCTTTCTCTGACCTCTGAGAGTTTTGAACAACAGTTTTGTGTGTGGAAATTCTCCTGCGTGGTCGGTGAGGTTAACCTGCCCGCTACGGGAAAACAAAACCGAGAGTATTCACGAAAATGTATTCTGCAGAATAAAGAGAGAGAATCAGAGCTGCTCCAAAGCAAAGAGCACTTTATCCTGATGACGAGCTGTGTAACATTGATTAGCGTGTCATTTACAGGATGATGACAACTCAATCATCGGTCACCACATGAAATGAATCAGGAGCTCATCCAATGGTGTAACAGTCAAACTGAGGTCACGGGTACAGTCTGACGAGGCCATAAAGCACACACACTGCTCTGCCAGGTTACCCCTAACCCCACACAGGGTTGGGTGAGGATGGAAGGGTATCTGTTTTTTTTTTCCCAATAGGACAATAGGCATTGTTTAGAAATTGTTTAGTCTCTTCATATTAAATCTGAGAGGCTCATTTAAAAACCCAGAGGCGGTGTGTTTTAAAAGTGACGTAACGTACAGAAGACTATTGTCCAGTATAAAACATGTAAAACATCGTTCACAAGATGGATCGTGTGTGTGTGTGTGTGTGTGTGTGTGTGTGTGTGTGTGTGTGTGTGTGTGTGTGTGTGTGTGTGTGTGTGTGTGTGTGTGTGTGTGTGTGTGTGTGTGTGTGTGTGTGTGTGTGTGTGTGTGTGTGGTTTCCTGCGAGTACAGTAAATGCTGGAGGTGTTGCCATGACTCTCGACCGACATTCAGCCCGCTTTCAGGAACAGTCCCGCGTCTCGTTCTTGCCTCTCGATTTGTTACTTTTCGGCAGCAGTGTACCATTAAAGCAGAGCGGTAAATGTGCACGGCACACTCGGCTTGGCCACACGGAGCAATGTTTCTTTTTGGGTTTTTTTTTTCAAACGTGTTTGTGTGAAGTGTTTTTCTGACGTCGCCGGGGCTCGGAGAGCACGCGCAAATCAGGGGATGTTTTCGGTCGCGGTTTTAAACGCTTCCTCTGTGTGTTCCTTCCAATGATTTTTAACTTCCGCCGGCGTTTGCAAATTCTCCAACCTGTCTTTGTGGGCTCCTGGGATAACGCCCGTGACGCTCTCTGTGATGATGTACGGTGGTGGGCCTGTTCTTCCTTGGTCGTTGGGGTGGAATGCACAAAAGGTACATTTCCAATTCAGTGGAAAAAGGACAGGCTTTAAATCTGGAAAGAGGAAAAAAATAAATAAAACTAATTATAATGTGATCTCTTCAAAATTGAGGTGATTCAAATTTTCATGAACCTATCTGTCAACAGTCTATTTTCCTGCACATTTTAAGTTTTATTATTATTTTTTTTTCTTTCTCACAAAACTGACACAGGCAGGATGGGAATACAGTAGATGGATATGCAGGCAGACAGACAGACAGACTGGCAGGCAGGAAAACAGGCAGACATTTGGAGAGACAGACGGACGGATGAAAGGACGGACAAATGGATGGATGGATGGACACAGACAGATAGACATATATTTCAAGTGTCTTAAAAGACATTTAAGTCATTAAGCATCTCTACAAAGGGCAATAAAATCCAATTACAATTAAAAACAAATAGTGGCCCTAATAGAAAAGTCAGACAGAAAATAAATGCACTGTTTTAACAATCCAGTGCATTTTCAGTAAAAAACAAACAAAAAAAAAAAAAAAGCATTTTCTTGTTCCAGCTTCCAAATTGGGAGGATTTGCTGCATCATTTTGTTCAGCGTGACACTGAACTGAGTGACTTTGGGCGCTCGCTTAAGAAAAAACCTCCGATTGAGGTTTCGCTTTTTTTCTGACATTTGTATAGAAGCGACTGAACTGCCGTAACCCTGAGGAATAGCGGTGTGAGTTGAAATAAACGCTGTGATTGTCACACACACTTGAGTAATATTTAATGTGGGCGGCTTGTAGTACACAGTGGTCTGTTTGAACAAGTCCGCTCTCTGCGGCTGTTATGACATAATATAAATCGGTATAAGACCATAAAGCCAATGAAAAAGTAAAACGCAATGAATTAATCACAATGCCGTATTCATTTTTCTAACACAAAAACCGGTTTGGATTCTGCGCACGTGCCGCCCAAGGCGTCAGGGGAAATAAAATAAGTGTGGGCCAAGCCTCTGTTGAGGGAAAGCCGAGCTATTTACATTTTAACTTCATCCTTAGTGTCCACCGCTATTTTTTTTTTTTTTAGTGGTGCCAGATAGAGAGCGAGCGGCGGTGGTGTTGGTGTAAAGCCGTGGTTCTCCGACTTTTTTAAGTCGAGTACCCCCTTCGTTGGCATTGGGGGGGACATTAACATAAATGATGCACTGTATGTGCGTCGTATGTGTTTATTTTTTTCAAATATTATATCAAACCAATATTTTTTAACACATTTGAGTACCCCTTGCAGTACCCCCAAGTGCCCCTAGGGGAACGAGTGCCCCCATTTGAGAAACGCTGGTGCTGGGAGTAGGGGTGGGCGATACTGCAAAATTTGCTTTTTCCCCACATGCACATTTTCACGTCCAACAAACATATTTGACATCGCAGCCGTGACTTCGGCTTTCACTTGTTGTTTAAGCCTGGAGCAGCCATCTTGGATTTTGAGGTCGGGGTCGGTGAGGTCGTTTCGACTTTCCGAGTGGGAAATCCGACCCGAGGGGCCGTTCCAGTGTCAATCTCCGAATGGGAGGTAGTAAATTCCGACTCTGACTGTGTAGCTGACACTTAGCTCACGCTAGCTCCAGTCTTGTTATGCGCATTTACATTCTAAGTACGCACACACCGACTAAAATATCGGGACCCCAGTGGTGTATTAACGCTCAAGTATTTAATCATTGGAGGCCTGGATGTACGCAATGAATTTGCAAGGAAACGACTGTGGTAATGCAGCCGCATTCGCAGGGCGTGGTCGCTTCCTTTTCAGCCGGCAAGAGAGCTGCGATGAATTATAAATTTTAACGACACGCATTCAACGCAATATAAAAAAGAAATACACAAACTCACCTCCTCTTTGACTTTGTGTAAGCCGGTGGGAAACGCCGTGTAGTGGTAGTGCAGTTTGAGGTTGAGCTCAGTCCAACTCAACTTGTAGTCCAGAGTCAGGTCGCATGATGTCACTATTTATTCCAAGTACACCACCTTCACAGCCGTCGCTTTTCATCACATTGACATGAAGTAACTCTCTCAAAGTAACTTACTGTCATTTTCATTCATTGCATATTGTTTGAGGTCCCAGAGAGGGACTACATTCAAATCCGTGAAATAAATAACGTTCAACTGAATTACTTAGCATTCTTGTGTAAATCGGTTACTTGGCAAAAGGGGGCGTGGGAATTGGCTTTGTTTATCACCGGTTGCCATGGCGATGCTAATGCGCGACGCTAGGTGACTGACCGTAGCCCATTTTCGATGCAGGGGAAAGGGTAGTATTTAGCACTGAATGTAACAGATAGGAGTGCATTGTATGTCATAAAGTCCAAACCGTGACAGGGATTGTGTTCACCATTGTATTGACATGTTTAATTTTAGTTTAATTGTAAGTGGCAGCTGCTTTTAATCCCCCTTTTGAATTCAAACTCCCTTTGGCTTCACTGTACTTGTGTTTCTTGTATTCAGACGCCATTGCCAAATGAGCACGCCCCAGCTATTTCGATTGTCCAACACTGTGCAAACAGTCTTGCCTTTTTTCTAAAAATCCGTAAATACTTTTGTTTTTGGTCTAAAAATGGCTCATGGAGGCAGTGGGGCTGGTAATGAGGACCTTCTACTGTCTTTGGCTGTCAGGATTGTAAATGTCTGTCTAGTGGCACACAGTCTCTCCCAGTTTGTCTTCAATAAAACGCCTTCAAAAAACCCTGATGCCAAACCGCCACCTACAGCGTGATCTAGAGTCCAAGTGAAACCTTATTCTAAAGCAGGCTTCACGCCGAGTCCGACCAACGACAACGACAAACCGAGATTCAACTCCTATGGAGGGTTAGGGTTCCGCAGGCGAAAATACGCTCCGCCTCCAAGATAACCGCAGGTGTACGAGGCTCCGGGGATGCGCCCACCAGACGTTTCGGAGCCGACAGAACAGTGCGAAAGCCAGACGCATTTCATGAGACGGCCCTAGGGGAGGAGCTGACTATCGGAAGGTCTGCATCACACCCGGCCTCAAGGGAAAAGTTCTCGTTGGATTTATTTTTGGTTTTAGGCCCGGAACCCGAAAGCCTCGCTGTGAGGCCAATAGCTTGCGAGATTAAAAAATCCATTATTTATCAAGACTTCCCCGACGTTCCTTGTCCCATCATGAAAACTCATCACAGCAAAGCACAACTCCACCACGCCTGTCAAATGTGTTTTGTATAATTCATTCTTTGTAGTTCTTGTTTTGTCTTGGGGTGGGCCCAGCTGTAAAATAGCTCCTTATTTATCCTTTATGAAAATAATAAAAATGACGATCCAAGCCATTATTGATGCACCACCGCAAGTCAGCCATTTTTTTTCAATAAAGGAAAAAGGTTATTAAAAAGTAGAAAGTAAAAAAAGGTTATTAAAGTTATTAAGGGACTCGAAAGACAAGGCCAGACCAAATAAAGGACGTTTCACGCGACGTTTTAAAATAAGTATCATTAATAAACTTTTCTTCAGGACAGACATGCTGCATGTCAGAGAGAGAGAGAGGGAGGGAGGGAGGGAGGGAGGGAGAGCAAAGATTCACCAAGAGTGTGAATTCTTGGAGCCCTTTAATTAAGTTCCATCACAGAGACACACATAGAGCTGGGGGTTGACACACCCAAAAACTAGGACTCTGTACACATGAACTACACACACAGTATGTACACCACCCATAAGTGTTGGTGTTGTTGGTGGGGTATTGGTAGTGTTGGTAGTCGGGGTGTTGTTGCTGTTTTTGTTGCTGGTAATGTTGTTGTTGGTAGTCGTGGTGGTGTTGCTGTTTTTGTTGTCGGTAGTGTTATTGTTGGTTGTCATGGTATTGCTGCTGTTGTTGTTGTTGTTGTTGGTAGTTGTGGTGCTGTTGATGTAGCTGGTAGTATTGTTAGTTGCGGTGGTTTTGTTGGTAGTTGTGGTAGGGTTGTTGGTAGTTGTGGTGGTGGTGTTGGTAGTTGTGGTGGTTTTGTTGTTGGTAGTCAGTGTGTTGTTGTCGGCAGTTGTCGTGTTGTTGTTAGTGGTGATGTTGGTAGTCATGGTATTGCTGCTGTTGTTGGTAGTTGTAGTGTTGTTGTTGGTAGTCGCGGTCTTGTGGTTGTTGTGTTTAGGGTTGTTGGTGGTGGTAGTGTCGTTGATGGTGGTGTTGTTGGTGGTATTGTGGCTCTTGTAGTTGGTGTTGTGATTGTTGGTGGTGGTGTTGCCGTTGTTGGTAGTCATGGGGTTGTTGGTGGTGGTGTGGGTATTATTGTTGTTGTGTTGTTGTTGTTGTGGTTGTTGTTGTATTTACAATGAGCAGCACATCATGGCGGATGACAAAATTAGAAGTTCAAAAGACAATATGTGACAATATCTGCTCGATGGGTGTTATGCAGATTTACATTGACTCCGACAAACGACAACAACAAACAGGAAGTCCATTCATTCCTGTGGGGGTTTGGATTCTGCATGTTCTGCTCCACCCCTCAGCAATTAATGCCGCCTCCTCTGTGGCGCAGAATTCCCACGTGTGTTCGAGGCTCCGGGATGCGTTTTCCAAAATTTCTCTCGCGACAGGTTTTGGAGTCGACCTGAAGTTACATTAATGATGTTAACGTTGGATGTCACCATATTCACTGTCAAGGATGTGATGTTTTCTGAAGGCGAACCTCAGACGCAGTGCGGATTCGGTGTAAATCCGACTTTAGGATGCGGCCCTGGCGCATCCTAAAGCTTATCTGGTCCAATCATCATAACGGTAGGAATGTGCTTCAAAACGCTCTCGCTCCGTGATTTTTCTCGTTGGCGCTTGTCCCTGTTTTTTTTTTTTTTTTTTTAAGCATTTGAATTTGGAACAGGGCTATGTGCAAAATACAGAACTTCATAATTGCCATAGTCATGAATGGATGAGGTTGGCCACGCCCCAAAACATTGAATTTAAATTTGAATCAGGAATTAGAGTTTTATTCGACTTCAATTCCAAAAAGTTAAACACCCCAGGTTAAAGACATTTCATTGAAGTCATTTTTAATTTAAATTAAAGAGGCACTCTCTTCAATCCTGAATGGTGCATACCCCCCCCCCTGCATGCACACAGACACACGCACGCACAAGCCTTGTGATGTTGACTAAAACACATTTTGGAAGCAGCCAAGCAGTGTCAGGTGCCAACTGCAAAAAGCTCTGTCTCATCATCTAAATTGAATGAAGGTCAAGGCAATACCTGAAAGTCCCACTCACACCTTTTTAGAATGAAGTTTAAAAGGTTTTGTGGGGGGGGGGGGGGGGTGACGTAAAGCAGTCCGAAAAACTTTGACGGTGTAATAAAGTAATTATTACATAGTAATAATCATAATAGACCTTATATATCATACCAAATATTTTATCCTGTGCATAGAATCACATTTTGTATATTCTGTATATTTTTACATTTTAGGTGATTTTTTTTTTTGTATTTTTTGGGTGTATATTTGGCAATTTCTTATATTTAATCGTAACTTATTATCATTTTAAATTAAATTGCAACTATTATAATTTTTAATTCATCCATAATTCAATGTAATTTAATTGAGTTTATTTTTTTTTATTTTATACTAGTTGTCCGCAAGCAAACACACCAATCCTTACCAAGACAAATTCCTGATATAGGAACATGTACTTATCACCCATGGTCCAGCCCAAAGCAGAGTGCTGTGGTGTGGGAGTCCTAGAGAAGAGGCACATGGGCACGAACAAGTCCTGACCAGAAAGCTAACTTCCATCCACCCCCACCCCACAGCACCTGCACCACCACTACCAATAAATATAATGGCTTTTGGAGAGTCGATTCAGCTGTTTTATCTTTTTTTTGGGGGGGCGGTTTGTTGGTGTCCTCCTATTTATGTGAGGGGAGGGACATGACTTATCTCTATTTCATATTTCTCAAACCTGAAGGGAGTCCTTCAGGAAGCGAATTGTCAGATTTTATGGACGGAGTTTCAAAAGTGAGAGACGAGGTGACTTACAGTTACACAGTTCAAATACATGAGAAGACTTTTTCACAGCGTTTTAAATACCATTTAAACACCCTCAACCCTGGGGGGGGCGGGGGGTGATATGATATGCAAATTGACATGGCACGTTCACGTCACGTCCTAAATCACTCGCCAGCAGGTGGCTCGTCCTTCACCTCGAATGAGCGACGCGAGCGTGAATCACTGGCAAACTGGCAAATTTGTGTTTTGTGTTTCTCATTCCTGCCCGATCCCAGAGTACCCGGTGCCTCTCCCACGTGCTCCAGACGGGAGAGGAGCTTTTTATTTCCTGTGGATCTGTCAGCGAGTCGACACAGATATCCTGTCGCGTGGCAGGTCGCACGACTGCGCTGCTCTTGAGGACCGCGGCTGTCGGGGCTTGGTTTTGTGCTTTTTAGGTGGCGGCCCGTCCCGCTGGATGGTGTTTGGCAGTGATGTAGTCAGTGTCCTGGGAAATCACTTCAATCGCAATGATCGAAGCAAAACGCGAGAACTCAATAGGCCGTTTTGTCGTAAAGGGGACCTATTGTGCAAAAATCACTTTTTCACACTTCCACACATGTACTAACACGAACACGGACTAGCACACGCAATGCCTCGTGAACGGACGGCGGGAGGAGCTCCTAGAGAACAGTGCTGATGGTGTCGAGGTCCTTGCTGATCTGGGAGCTGCTGGGCAGGGACTTGAGGTACTCCAGGTGCCTCCTGGCGTCCTCCTGGTTGTGCCTCACGTAGTAGATGACGTAGCCGATCACCATGCCGAACCAGCCGAACATGGTGACGAACATTGCCACGTCCGTGGTCTTGTGGTGGAAGTTGCAGAAGTTGATCCCTGAGTCGAGCACCTGGATGACGGGCTTCCCGGCGTATTCCTCCTGGACCGCCGTGTGGCAGCTCACCTCGTTGATGGTCTCCGGGTCTAGCCGCAGCTCCCTCAGCACCTCCTGCAGCGTGCACTCGCAGTGCCACGGGTTGTTGGAGAGGCTGATTTTGGCCCGGAGGCGGGTGAACGCCTCTTTGGGGACGCTCTGGATGCGGTTGTTGGACAGGTCCAGCACTCGGAGAGTGTCCGTGACGCCCTGAAAGGCTCCGGCGTCCACCGCGTCGATGTTGTTGTGGGACAGGTCTAGCTCCTGGAGCCGGTGCAGCTCCTTGAAGGCCTGGTTGGGGATCTTGGTGATGCGGTTGGAGGCGAGGAGCAGGACAACGGTGTCGCGAGGAAGGTCCGACGGGATGTTCTCCAGGTTGCGAGACATGCATTGCACTACTGTCAAGCCGCTCTTCTCCATACAGTGACAGCTTTTGGGACACGCCATGGCTGGTACACCGGCAAAGAATATTCCGGACAGCATGCCCCAGAAGAGGGCGGAGGCAGCAAAGATGAGGACTTTCCTGGGCATATCGGGCCCCAGGCGCTTCCATATATTCAGCAGTAAACTCCTTTCGATCGTGTCAGACAGAGCAAGTCATGGCTCCACATCTACGTGGCCTGAGAAGGTGGAGGATGCAGCCTCATTACGTCGTCACAAACTTGCCACATCCAGCGGGTTCTGACAGGCAATAATAATGGCTCCGCTGGAGTCAATCCATTCATCTGGATTTCGGGAAGGCTCGGGCGGTGCTGTTTTCAAACTGAATTCAGATGGTAGATGGGGCTCGATCGGCATATTCCACAAAAATGTTCAGATCTCTGGGTTACTGGAGAGATATAGCTAATCAGCAAGTTGGTATTCGGAGGCACACACTGAAAGACACAAATAACAGAATGTTAGTGTAACGTGGGAATACAAAATCAGTTTTAAACAAAGTTGGAAACGACAGCAAAGACAGCAAGTGAACTTTTCCACAATTAAAATCAAGAAACTGTGAAAGAACAAATGAATCAATGAAACAAAGCCCAAAGCCTAGCGACGTACTGTGTACCTGCCGTGTGTTTCTGAAAAGCTGGCTGATTTCGTTTTCACTATGTTAGAGTAATGTCATTATCAAAACTCTATTCCATTCAGAGAAAACCTCCTTCAGCGGCAGATGCAGTCATGGGTCGTCTCCGGCATTATTCCATTGCATTTGCGGTATCCCAATTTAGCCGTGGAGACGAATGACCTACTACTTAATGAAAGCCCATCCCTCCCGGCTGGAGGAGGGCAGAGCGAATATCGTATCAAGACCAATACCAGACACAATCCCAATAATAATGATTCATCTCAATATCCTGTGCACAGTGCTGTTCGTTTCCAGGACCACTGTCCCCCGGTCACAGGATACTGTATCTGGAGGGAATACGAATGACTCCATTTGTCATTTCGGGGACCGGGCACCCTCTGGTGGGCCGCATTGATCCCACAAATAACCTGTTTGAGGTCTTCTGCCATCACTCCCACCCCCTCCCCGTCGCAGCTCCGAGGCTTTATAGCTGGAAGCTACGTGCGTGCGGCACGCACACGCGCTTTTACACAACACTGGAGTCTTAAATAAGCCCCTCACCTTGTCGTGCCCGCGGTCCGCAGGAGGTGTCAACTGACACTCAGATAAACGATAATGATACTAAAGCTAGTTATGATGACAATAATAACAATAATGATATATAATTTTATGATTAATAATCATAATAATAATAATTATACCTAATGATGTAATAAAAAATGCATTTATTATTACGTGTTATTATCGTAATGATGATAATAATGATGACCCTGATAATGATGTAACAATAATATAAAATATTAATATTAATGATATAAAATAATAATTAGAATAATAGTATAAACCAATAATAATACATTATATAAAATTATAATAATTTTCGCACAGGTTTCTAACGATGAAGAGAGAGGGGCTGGAGAAAGGGAGGGGGAGAGGAAGAAAGGGAGAGAGACCTTTGGAAATTATATTTCAAATACCTTAAAATTGGTAATTGGTGTAATCAAGGCAACGGAGAATGAAAAGTAGTAGTGGTCGTATTTTTATTTATTTTTTTCTGGCAGATTGGATAGTAGAGAAAGTCCAGTCGAAATAAATGTACAGAGTTTAGGACAGGAGGCTTATGTGGAGACAAACACTTAATTCTATGTTATGGCTAATATTTATTATATATATTTATTATTATATATTATTATATGTATTTAATTTATATTATTTAACACCCTGTAATGCAATCAAACAGAACTATTGTTTTCCACTTACTTGTATTCGGAGACTTATAATAACAATTCCTTATTAATTCCAATGGAAATACAAGCCACGCAAGTGACGAGCGGACCTCCACCTGTCTCCTCCGCGCACCAAGTGTCCCTTCACAAGGAGAACACGCTGTGACGGGCGGAAAACCCCAACACGGGGGCAAATATCCGCTCAGGCTCCGCTACGGTCCCGGGGGATGGGGACCAGAGGATAACACCCTCGCAACAACTTTCCCCGAAGCTCCGGTCCCCGTTTCCATCTGACGCAGCACGCTCCCGCTTGGGTGGGATCGCTGGGTCAGGTCTGGGCCGTGGATCCGGTCCGGAACCTCCACACCAGGTCCGGGCTGTGAGAGAACATTAAAATCCACTTGGAAGAAGAACGTGTCCCACTTGATGACACCGCTGGATCGGGTCTCGAGTTCCCGCGTCGGAACTGGACTGTGGATCAGGTCCGGAGTCTCCGGTTCAGGTCTGGACTTTTGACCACTCGCGCCGTGGAGGTCTGGAGTCTGGACTCCCCGGATCAGGTCTATAGTCTCTGGTTCGGCTCTGTAGTCTCTGGATCGGGTCTGCGCTTTAGGTCAGTGGATCCGGTCTGGACTCTGGATCAGGTCTGGAGTCTGGATCAGGTCTGGTCCCCGGATCAGGTCTGGAGTCTGGATCAGGTCTGGTCCCCGGATCAGGTCTGGAGTCTGGATCAGGTCTGGTCCCCGGATCAGGTCTGGAGTCTGGATCAGGTCTGGACCCCGGATCAGGTCTGGACTGTCCAGCGCCGGGTTGCGCACTTGGAGAGGTGCGCCAAGAGGGGTGCGCTGTGCGCCAGGACTGAGCTGCTGCTCCTTTGGCAACTTTCCCTCTTCTTCCTCCAACTCTGCATCTCCGATCCTATAAGAACTATGATAGGAATACTGATGATGATCATAATAATAAAAACAGTAATGATGATAATAACAATAATAGTAATACTGGTGATGATCATAATAATAAAAACAGTAATGATGATAATAACAATAATAGTAATTCTGATGATCATAATAATAAAAACAGTAATGATGATAATAACAATAGTAATACTGATGATGGTAATAATAATAAAAACAGTAATGATGATAATAACAATAGTAATACTGATGATGGTAATAATAATAAAAACAGTAATGATGATAATAACAATAATAGTAATTCTGATGATTGTAATAATAAAAAACAATAATGATGATAATAACAATAATCATAATACTGATGATAATAATGATAATAACAATAATGATGATAATTATAATGATGATGATAACAATAATAATAATAATGAACAACACTACTAATAATATTGATGATAATGACAAATTGTGATAATAATAATAATGATAATTACAATAATCTTCGCACAAAGAAACCGGAGAAGAAGGTGAAGAGGTTTTTTTTTAACGATAGAGGGAGGGAGGGAGGGAGGGAGAGACAGAGCGATAGAGGGGGTAGGAGGGGAGAGGGAGGGGTAGAAAGAGAAAAGGTAGGGGAGGGAGAGAACAATAGAGGGGGATAGAGAGAGAGAGAGAGAAGGGGGAGATATAGAGATGGAGACGGGGGTAGGAAGAGAGAGATGTGAGGAGGGTAGGTTGGGAAGTGATGCTGTGACTAAAGTGCCTTCCACCGGTTCCATTGATTTCTGATCTATTGATTATTTTCGTCACTGATTCCAAACCGAATCAAACTGTCAAACCGGAAACTGTTTTCTAACTTTGATATTTGATACGTTGATGTTTAATACTTTGATGTTTTGATATTCCTATTAGAAGAGCACAATGTATCCATAGTTTTATTTATTTTAGAGGTCATAAAGTGACAAAACTCAGCCTAAACTACAATGCTTGACAATAATGGGGATGACACACTATGCAAATTCAATTATAACATTATTATATTACATTATATTATTAAATATCATTACATTATTATATTGACGATACATTACATTATTATTTTATATTACATTATTATATCACATTGCATTAAATTACATTATAAAATTATTTTACATTATTACATTACATTCGATTATTAAAGTACATTACATTTCATTATTATAATACATTAAACTATTACATAACATGATCATAATTCATTACACTTTTACATTATTAAATTACATTACAGTGCATTATTACAATATATTGCATTACATTATTACATTTCAATATTATATTACACTACATAACAGTATTACATTACATTATTTCATTACTCTATTATATTACATTGTTACATTACATAAATACATTACACTACAATATTTTATTACATTACATTTCCCTACAATATTAGATTAAACTATGACCTCACATTACTATATTATTAGATTACATTCTATTACATTACTTTACAGGCTCCCTCATTAATTGCCACACTGGCTCCTTAATCTCAGTGTGTCTGGATGTTTATTTAGTACAACATTTTAATATGGAAAAACCTACATTTCATATCAGTTTACAGTTTCCTCATTTATTATCATCAATTGAATCACATTGATAAAAAAAAAAATCACCAAACCGGTCCTCCTCCCTGTACCTGTGTATTCCTACTTGATTTAGTCTACCACCAAGGGTGTTCCTTGAGCACCCAATGTTTTGTAAAGGTGTGGGAAACTGTAAACAGTTTTTTTCTTTCAAATTGCAATGATGTAATATGTGTAATGTAATTGCAATAAAGGAAATGTGTAAGTCTTTATAACATCTACTTCACTTATTACATCTACTTCATGTAATATATGCTATATGCATGTAACCCTGATATTCCAACGGTCTTACATTTCTATGATGGTTATTAAATTATATAAAAAAGATACATAAAACAATAAAATATAATAATAATAATAATATTATTATTATTATAGTAATAATAAACTATAAATCATAAATAAATACACTCAACTCTCTTGTATCTTACATAAAAATACATATACTAATAGTAAAAAATATTATTTTCAAATAAATGTTCTAATTGCATGGGTTTGTTTATACCACATTACTCCATGGAGAACGCATAAAAACAAACAGGTCAAGTGGTTTGATTTCCATGCCAACAACATGGAAATTTACATCACCCGTGGAATGAGAAAAGAGGTGTACGACCTGGTTAACACCAGAAACATGTTCTGAATGTAGGTCGTCTGGCCCCTGTGTTTAAGACGGGAGCCAAAACGTCCTCACGGGATCACTCACTTTAAAGGTGCAGTGTGCAGAATTTATGGCTTGGACTTGTGAGAAATGGAATATAATATTGATAAGTATGTTTTGATTAGTGTATGATCCCATGAAAATAAGTATCGTTGTGTTGGGGTCACCTCAGAATGAGCCGTTTTTAACTGGCCCTAGAGAGGACCTTTCATGTTTTTCGTGAGTTTCGCGGCCATTGTATACACCACGGAGGCCGCCATGTCGCATCGCCAAGGGGAGGGGTGTTCAGTGGGTTGCGATCTGTAACCTCACCGCTAGATGCTACTCAATTCTACACACTGCACTTTTAAGTTGGAAAAAAAAAAAAAAAACACCCCACACATGCCAGAATAATAGATTGCACTCTAACTTGCATTTACTCTGCCCTTGTTTTTTACATCTAACTCATTTAAACCTGGCCAACCAAATGTCAAACACATTTGGACAAGAAAGCAAATACCATTCAGTTTGGTCCGGTGAACAATTCACTTCCCCCAAAACTGGACCAAACCCTTAAAAAAAAAAAATCTGCTCAATGAAAAAAATGCTAAAAAAAAAAAAATAGAGTCCAGTCACGGTTCGGTGTAGTGTCCTTCTGTTGCGTGACGGTCATTAAGTGTAACGCCCTGAAAAATTTGTTGAGATGGTAAATGCCCTGCTGAGGAAGGGACAGATTCAATTAGTTACCAATTAGTGCGTATTTGAATTCAGATTAAAGCGCGCTTCTAGTGATTACCACACTGCATCCTCGTTATCACAAACCAGTGGAGTGTCACATTTGGAGCTGTATTAATTCAAATTATTAAATATATACATTTATTTATTTATGTATTATTTTTTTAACCTGTGCTGCCAGCATGCTGGGCATACAACGCAGAGTATTTGTATGCTATTGTATGTTGTTGTTAGTCTGCAAGTAGAGTTCAACTTCTAAACCTGCAACGCAACTCTTTATTCATTCTTAAATCGTCAAGAACTGCTGCAATAACTCTGTCCTGTGGACAACCTATTGGATGACAAGAGCACAGTTTTTTGTTATACAGAGCCACCACCAATCCAACCATTCAAATTAACTTTAATGATGGCTAACCATTATTATGCATTTTGTAAGATGCTTCTTGCTCTAAAAAAAAAAAAATAAAAAAAAATTCTCTTTTGTACTCTCCATTGTACTTTATTACTCACAGTGTCGGGGAAGCTACTTTGAAAACATAGCTTAGCAAGCTACCGATTACTTCACATTGAAATTAGTAGAGCTACAGCAAAGCTACCCTAGGGAGAAACCTACTTTGCTTAACTGAAGCTACTTAGAAAAAGTATAAAAACTACTTTGTAAATAATGATCGAATTGACAATGTACATGTGATACGAAATTATAACAAAACAAAATTAGAAAACAAAAAGTAAGTAGAAAATGAAACTCAATTGAGTTTATTGCAAAAAGTGCCCACTTGCTCATAGGTTACACATAAACCAAAAAGGAATGTCAACGTTGGTTTTACAATGTCCATCAGTCAGACACCTACCTTCCAGAAACCAGAGTCCAGGTGGGGGTATTGCACCAAGCAGGATCACTCAGTTAGCCAGGTAATTTCTAATATAGCATGCAACAACTTCTCTGAGCACTTGTAAATAAACACCAATAATCAATACTTGACTAATTGACAGCTAATATATTCAGTTTAGTTTTACAAATTCAGATAGAAAACATTTAAACTTACAGCCAAATATTTTTCACAGGGGAGCTGAGCTGACAATCCAGCTTCCTGGGATACCCCTGAGACCATTCCTTTCATGGCCCAAATTGTTTGTAGTTTCAGTCGTTAACTGCATAAAAAATGGAGGAAAAAGGTAATTTAACTATTGATTCACTGTGCAAATAAGCATGTAGTTGTATGACCAGCAAGCTACTGCAAAATGTGGTTAAACGACTAGTTTAATAAAAACTACTATCATGTATCACTATACAGTCAGCTTTTTTTTTTTGTAAATCGTTAGATATATGATATACTGTATATGATGTATGATAATTTGAAGAATATGAAGGTGATTTAGCATTTAAACTTTTGTTCCTTATATATTTTATTTTATTTTTGTTCTCTTTTACAATTTTGTTTCATTTGTCAGGCACCTGAGCTAGCTGTATGTAGCAGTCAAACATGGAGCTGGAGCATGGGTGTGTCGACACAAGTAGGTGGATTGACACCAAGCTGTGGTGGGTCAATCCGAACAAGTCAGAAATTAAATTTCATTTGGCGGACTTGTTACCTGCTAACTGGCTAAACTGAGGCTAAGCTGCTGAACGGTTTAATCAGTAGAATTTTCGTCTGCAGAGCAGAGATGACGGTTAATAGCCACTGATTTGATCACACACGCAATCTTTATTTACGAGGCAAATTTCAGTGTGGATATTACAGTTGTAGTGAATACAACTCTATTGTGTTTCCTTAATCCACAACATGAGATCTCGAGGCATTTGGATACTGCAGGAATATTGCTCCTTGATAATCCCTCTCCCCAGGGAGTCCCGGGGGGGTTAATGAACCCTGCCGAGACCCTGGATCTGTTAACTTGTCATCATCCCCAAATGGCTCATCTGCAAGGACTGAACGAAGGCAGACGTGATTATGGCCAAATGTCCCTGTTTTGTCTCAGTGGAGACCTGGTTAATAAAGCCACTCTCTCTTTCTCTCTCTTTCACAGGTAGACCCACGTTCTTTTATTTGATCTCATAGCCAAGCGGAGATTCATTGACTTCCAGACCACGCCATAAATTTCAATCCACCTCCCTCAGTAATTTGCATCTGCAATTTCTTCTTGTATGTTACTGATAGAATGATTTGTAAAGATGACTGATGTTTGAATCATGTTTTGGTTCTTATTTTCTAAGTTTGTATGTAAAACTTTATAAGAGATTGTTTTAAAACCAGTAATTGGTTTGAGCCTCACGATGTATGGAGTTAGGTGACACTAGTTAGAAAGAATTAGCAACTAGTAAAAAACAAGGTACCTAAAATCTGCCTCCACTGGCCAGGGTTCAAAAGATCATGCCAACCAGTGTGTCCTGAGGCTGGCCCTCACCACCAGAGCTCAGTCACTCTTTTAATTTTATTTTAAGTTTGTTTTTGGTAAACTTTGGGCACAATTTAATTGTCATTGTTTTGCTTGTTTTCTGACGACCCACAAAAAATTCAAGCCTAACTGATTAAAGTTAGTGTCGCTAGATTAATTTCATTCAACACATTCATTCATTCATTCACTGTGAATTTCATTCATAGTGCAGAATTTATTAAGCGGCCCTGTGGCTTTCTCCCCATGCTAGAGGTGACAAAAGTACCGTTGCCCTTTCTGCCAGCCCTCAATCGTCATCCCTCTGACTTTGGCAGCATGTGGGCACACAGTCACACAGATTAAGGGCTGTGCTGCATAGAGGTAAGCACAAGTCTTCATTTGCTCTTACATATTAGTAATGACAATAAGTCATGTCCTTGTGTGCAATCATAATTGTTTATGGTAGTTCACTTTAATATGAATAGTTTGCTCTACCGGTCCATGGTGACGTTCACTTTGGCCTCATGCACTTAGTCAGCAGTGCTATAAGCCTCACAGGTGGGGAGATTACATTGCTTGCCTGTCATATTACTCAGTGTTGTTGGGGGACCTGTTGTCACGGTTTCAATGTTCCTGCTTGGACTGTGAGACAGACTGTGTTCCTCAATATATTTGTGGAGCTGTCAATCGGACTTCATTGTAACACGCGATCATGCGCTCACCTGGAACAGGTGAGTTAAACTTGAAGAACTACCCATCTACACTGAAGGAGGAAACACAGGTGGCTTTTGCCATTCTGCTATGTACACAATGCGATGGGCAGTTCAAGGATTGCTGGCTTCACTGGGAATGGGAGGCCTGGTGTACATATTGAGGCTACTGCCAGTATTAAAAGGATACATACTTGTAAATAGTTTATATTTGTTAAATACCTTTAATCAGTGTCCTTTTCCTATCCTTCCTTGTATTTCAGTATTGTGTGTATATAAAAAATACATTTGATTTTACATATAGCTTTCAAAGCAGACACTGTACATTATATGCTATTACAACTTCTACATTATGCAGTCTCGAAAACAGCTGATGACAAAGTGACAACTAGGTGTCTTAGATTGATGTGGAAACATATAAAATGATCACCTTGCCATGCCGAATTTTAGGGTGATTGGTCGTCTGAGGTGGTTTTTCAATCCCAAATACATGTAATGTTCTAGATAGCACCGGATAACACTGTACACGTCAAATAGTGCAGCAAACTCACATACAGTGCATCACTACGTTGCCAAGTGATGGATATTGCGAGTCCCTGCACACTTCTATATGCGTAAAAATAGAATTCTGTTCATTTCATACCGTGCCCGTAACTATGAAAATCATTTATAGATTAAAACAATATTTTTGTAACGGTGGTTTAGTCTGTGGGTGCAACTGGCAACTCTCACCAGGCCATACTGGTTTTCTGAAGGTGGTGCTGCACTTTAACCCGCAACCCAGTTATTATGCAACACCTACGATAGCTTTGAGTAACCTTCAGTGAATAATGAATATTTTCTGCGCCGCATAATATCTCCCAGTACACTGCACTGTCTGCACAGTAAGCTCACTGAGAAATACATTATAGTATAGTGATTTTCGAAATGCTATAAAATAATGAGGGAATTGTCACGATATAATCATATTTACTCTCCAAAACCGTGCCAATTTAAGTTGACCATACCTTATTTTACGTCTCTTGTAGATTACGTAACTTTGCTTTCACAGTTCATTTGGCAGATAGAGATGGTTTTCATTTGACCCTGCTAAAGCGAGGCGGTACTTCCATGTGGAAAATGCCAATCAGAACTGACCATTTTTCACAAGGTTTGGAATTTTCCAATGAAAACATGTTGGGATTGACCAGTCACAGCTTGGTGTCCAACCCGCCTACTTGTGTTAACACGCCCACGCTCCAGCGCCATGTTTGTCTGCAGCTACCCATTACCCCCCTGATTTTTCAACGGCTCCAAATTGTGGGCCCTGGCAGAATGTAGTTGAATATGTACCAAGTATATTGAGTGATCATGTTTGAATTTCAGATTATCAAGAAACAATAGATACAATAGCTACACATCTCTTAAATGTTTGTGATTGAAATCAGGATTTATATTTATATCTATTGAATCTAGACATCAGGATACGCTGAGCACTCGGGGGCAGTCATACTTTATACCGTATCATAGACTGAATAAGTACATCGTCTTTTACTGGAGTCATTTTGTGTGTGTGTATCTGTACTTGAATTGCAGTAAAATCTCTGAGTACTTCTTCCACCACTTTGCCCGGATGGGGATCCCGTATCTGTACTGGACTCACAGGGAGGAAATTCCACCCTGATATCCACCTTCTCCCCTTTAAAATCAACCAAAACCTATCGAGACAATAGTCTTTCTCGCTTTCCTATTCTTGAAATGCGCTAGTAGTCAGACGGTGATGGGTTGTTGTGACTTTAAGCCCACAGGGTTTTTCTGACATTAATGTAATACAGTTTTTTTAATACATTTATTCAAAATGCCGGTTAATGTTGGCGGCCACATTTGGCCCGCAGGCCGCCAGTTGAGCAGGCCTGCTCTACACAATAGGGAACAATGGCGGTCCCTTGATGCCGTGGCAGATGGAGGACGCAGGAAGGAGGTGACCTTCAGAACAAAGGAAACCAAGGTCAGGAGTTTGGAGGCGGAGCTTTTCAACAGATAGTTAATTCCGCCAGGACCTTTACGTATAGATGGAATTTGTTATGGTGAGGTCTGGAGTGTTTCTCTAAAGACAATTAGCATTTAAAAAAACCAAAAAGCTTTACAGTGATGGGAAAAAAATGGATGTTGTAATAATAATACTACAATTAAATAAGATAAAAAGTGATGTTAAAACAAAAACAATTGCCAAATATAGAGACAATTAGCATTTGTAAAGAACCTGAACATTTGAAAATAAGATAATAAAAAAGATTCAATTAAAATTAATTAATTAAATTTAATTGAATAAAACATAATATGAAAATTGACAAATATTCTCATAGCCAAAAAATACAAAACAGAAATAGTAAAATATATAAAAATAATGTAAAATATTAAAAAAAAAAATAAAATATATCAAAATAAATATAAGGAATACACAAAATGTAATACTATGCAGAGGACAAATTTTTGTTATTGGTATATTGTGTATACATTATGAATATAAATGATTGATATGTACTCACTATCTTATAACCGTACAGTTATACCAGCGTTATTACAGGTACTGTATATTGTACTGGAAGACAAAGGTAAATGTAAAAAAAAATCAAGTTTGGCCTTTGTCGTCGCACCATCCCGTCTCACCAGCAGGATCCCAGCAAAGTGTGCCAGGTTTGTCTTTATATGATTAATGTCACCACGGTGCACTTTCCCCAGGTCAGTGCTTTGTATTTACTTTTTAATTTTTAAATTTTATCATTTAAGCATGAAAAATGTGTTGTCCAGAAGGATTTATCTTTTATTTTTCAATTAGTTCTGCAAATTAAAGTGTGTGTGTGTGTGTGTGTGTGTGTGTGTGTGTGTGTGTGTGTGTTGTTTAATAACAATGCCACATGAAGAATAAAGAGGCTGTGATTATAATGATGCCAATCTGTTTGCAATATGCACAGTTTAGGGGAAGAGCTGGCTTTCCCGCTGCGTTAGAGCGGGGGGAACACATAGGAACAGCTCCGAACACACACACACACACACACACACACACACACACACACACACACACACACACACACACACACACACACACACACACACACACACACACACACACACTTATCCATTCATTTATTTATCCAACGGCGCCCTAAAGCCCACCAGAAAGGTGACGTTTGATATATGGCCGGTTGTAACGGTCGGAGAAGATTAAGTAGAGCACTGTTGTACTGAGAGTGTGTGTGTGTGTGTGTGTGTGTGTGTGTGTGTGTGTGTGTGTGTGTGTGTGTGTGTGTGTGTGTGTGTGTGTGTGTGTGTGTGTGTGTGTGTGTGTGTGTGTGTGTGTGTGTGTGTGTGTTCGGTGTTTTTTTTCAAGTTGGGGTGTAAAGTGGGTTTCACACCAAATCCGAAAACGCATCTAACAGTCAGAGCCTCCCCCCTAGAGTCCCTTTCTTATGAACTGTCTGGTTTTAGCATCATAAAATGTCGTATGGCAAAAGGAAGTAGTTGCCCAGCTGGACAGTTACCATGAATGAGAGTTTTAAAACTTCCTTTATATAGTGTTTGCAAAGTGTGGGGGGAAAAAAAAAAAATGGTTTATCCAATGTTAACGTTAATACCTTCATTATTTTATATACATATATACTGTACTTATTCACTTAGTTTTAAGCCCAGTTCCAATAAAAAAAAAAAACTGCAGGGCCACGGGAAGGGGCCAGGTACGGGTCCCAGTCGTTTACCATGGCGACCTCGCTTGTCACCCCCATCCAGGGTCTCTCAATGACTTTCCCCAAAAAATCCTGCGCCCCCGCCTCCCCCACCCACCACGGACAAACGGCGTCCGTCAGCTGCACCGCGGTGGGTCCTGCCTCTGGTCTTCTACTTAACTCGTTCAAGCACGTCGGTTTGATGACAAAGTCAATCCATCTGTGTTTGATGGGACGAGGCGCTGATTAGCGGCCTTTTGTCTTCACCCATTCATCACAATTAGCAGGTTCTCATAGTGGGAAAGGCTCCGACAGGTTATGGCATCAGTGGGCGAGGAAGTGGCTGTAACTGTCTGATTAGCCGACGTGATTCATTCGGCACGCTGAATTGTATGGCCGTGACACACGTCGCTACGCCCGTGGTACCGAAGCTCTCTGGGGCTCCCAAAAGATTAGACTGTGGAATGAGGACCAGTGTTGGTGGTATGACTTTTCCCGGTAATGAGCAGTGTGACAAATTACTAATTCAATTTCAGTATTAATATTATGGTTAACCCCCCAAATAATAACTCTTTACAGATTTTGTCGATTCATTTTCATAATCGTCGCGCTGTATTTTGAGTTTATATCCCTGATTGGAGAAATCAGATTTTGTTATAATTTGGTCTCATTGGGATTATCTGCTGTATGACCCGATGATGCTCACGTGATAGGACAGCTGCACATATGGTCCCGCCCCTAAGAGGCATTCAGACAAGAGGAAGTCCGAATTTTGGGGAGAAAGGCTGCAATTACCTAATTTGTGGGATGTAACAGAAAAGTAATAACGTTACTTTTGAAAAGAGTTATGATTGAGAATGAGACGAGTGTGGTGTGGGGATGGTGTGGTGAGCAGCCACACCTGACCTGGATCTAGGCGATTGGGATCAGGGTGGCTGCATACCTGTTGCCCGTTGGTTGGTGGCTTATTCCATCTAGCCCACTCTCTACAATAAACTGGTGTTAACAACCCCGTCGGCCCTAAAAACGCCACTTGGGTGGTGTGTAGTGGCGGAACTGCCACACTGGCACCTGAACAGGGACTCTCTGGCACGGGGAGGGGACACAGAAGGGCCATCCGAAGACGCCCTGGAGCCACCAGCGGTTAAGTTGGTGGCTCCAGCACCAAATCGGAGGGAAGACACTCTCCCAATGGCGCTGAGCCTTGGCAAATGGACACTCAGACCACTTCATTGTTCCTATTTTTTTAATGAAAAACTTCACTGAAACTATCGATAAAATAAGGAACACATCCTTTTATGTTTCGTCAACAAGGACAATTCTTTATTTCCAGTGATGGATGGTAAGATTATTTACCTTGTTTCAAGAGGTTATTTATTTTGCAGAGTAATCAAATGACAGCATTTAAAAAAAAAAATACACGGCACCATCTATCTATATAATGTGTATTAAATACGGAAAAGGAGAGAGGCTTGAAATATTTGGCGATCCCCACAACCGCCAGTGTATTTTAAGCCGACACGCCCACAGACGCCAGGGGCGCAAAGCCCCGTCGCCGGCGGTGTGACCCGACCGTTCTGCGGCGTCCCATTGCTCTCTCCTCAGATCTTGGCCCTGCTCCATCAAGGCCGGTTTCTGCTCCCGCGTCAGTCCACGTGAACGTCTCTGCGGAGCTACGCGGCGCGGGGGATTCCGGGTAACTGCCGGGCACGCCTCCCAAATCTCAACAACGCGTCAAACAAGCCGATTGGTTGAATGGTCCGGCTTCCAACCGGAAAATAAAATGAAGCCGATTGCCGATAGAAGCGCCGCTTGCCGATGAGGTTGGGGGAGTGGGAGCGCAGGATTATTTCATTGTTAAACATCTGCCATGTCAGGAATAAAGGTTGGGAAAACACAGTTGTAATGAATTTCACGCCCTAACAGCCTCGACTCAAAAATGGCTGCAAACCACGAATAAATTCATGGAAATACCTCCTCGCCCTAGGTCCTGCTCCACATTTTTTCGGTGTTTTCATCTTGAAATTCAGAAATTAAGATGTATATTGTAAGTTGAGAAAGCCTAATAAAATTTCATTTCAAAAACGAAAGCCATTTATTTTTAAAGTTAGTCCAATGACTCGAGGGCAATTTTTCAGCGGCCACTGGTGGAAGCGCTCACTGTGCTTGTCAACATCAACATGTGCTGGAAAGAACCCCTTTTGTCCCGAAGAAAATCCCAATATCATGTCTCCACAAGTTGGGTTTTTTTTTAGACACAAGCCGAGTCGTGTTGATGCGATGCTGAATCAAAGGGGTCGCTTTAGCCGACTGGCCAGCCCCACAAACTGGAGCATAATTTGTGTGGGCTGGAAGTGTTCCCTGCCGAACGCGAAGCACCGCGTGCATCCCGCATTGGGGTCAGTGCAATTTGAACATCTTGGAACGCGGAGCGGCGGGCGTGCTGGGCAGGCAGCCAGTGGAAAGTTGCAGATTGAAGCCGGTGTCCATGAGGAGTGGAAAGCAGCGGCGGTTCTGAACTCCCCACAGGAGAGTTTCCCGCGGGTCGGTCACAGATGTGACCCTGTTGACGAACGCTGTTGTTCCCGATGAACAGACGATGCTGACCCGCGCAGTCTGCATCAGGAAGATAACTAAATCGTGCGTCGTAGTAGTGGTGAAAGCGGCTATTTACGGGTGACTGGGTAAAAGATTGGTTCAATTTTTCCGACGTTAGATTCCGTCAGAAGAGTCGCTGCATTGAGTGGTTCATCTCACGAGAATCATTGAATTCCGCCAAAATGACTTATTTTTTGGGAAAGATGCAAAGTGTAAATGAGTCACGCCGAATCCCTTCACCCGCTTTTCCCCGTGAGTTCAATCCTCGGTATTTTCTTTATTATTTTCAGAAATTGTCTATTCACATCACGTCATGCAGCGCTACATGGCTGTCCGTGGCCCCCCGTGGTGATTGGCTCCGCTCCGGTTATCTGCGTCCCCCTGTCATGTTAAGCACACCGACAGCCATCGACGGCGACGGGCTTTTAAGGAGAGCCGGGCGCATTGATCGCAGCACGTGTTTTCATTATAAAGGGATCGAACGCCGTCCTCAAAGGACTTCTGGCGCCCCCAAACGTCAGTGGGGATCGGTCGCCGCCTTCCCGGGCTCCATCAAAAGGCGAGATTTTGATGAAGCGTGTCAGAACTCTGAACACGTTCACACTCACATCTTCAAAGGAAAATCACATTTAGTGTGTGTGTGTGTGTGTGTGTGTGTGTGTGTGTGTGTGTGTGTGTGTGTGTGTGTGTGTGTGTGTGTGTGTGTGCCTCTGTGACATTATTTTAGCATGATACTGACAGCGTTGGAGAGAGGCCTGAGAAAAGCGACGCCCGACTGGAAGCAGGGAACCCCGAGGTAAACCCAGCGCAGATCATTTAATAGGAGCCGCACGCGGGGGGGGGGGGGGGGACCGGGACCCCAGGACCACCCATCGTAGCAGCGTAAACTGCGCTCTGATGGTGGTGGGGACGGAGACCGTAGCGGGGAGGAAGGAGCGTAGCAGCAGATGTTCGGTCGTCGTTCTTCACTCCGCGGCCAGACCGGCATCATGAGCCAAAGAGCTGCTCGGTCTCCCCTGAGGCAGCTGTTGGGCCAGCGTCGAAGGTCGTAGCTGTGACTACGTTTCAAGCTTTTCCCTCGCCTTGCGTGCCAGCGCCGGTTTTGAGCCTGCCGTCCCTCGCATCGCTTCACGCGGCCTTTCCCCGTTTGCGCAGGAGAAACGCTTTGCTCCTCTGTACACGTCCATGTCATCCATGTTTACCGTTTCTGTTCGCTGGGCTCCCTGGTTCGCCGCTGTCCGCTAATTCAATTCATTGGCCAAAACCTTTCGGAGGAGCTGCTACTTTCGGTAAATGTTGACAAACAAAGGCGTTTTGACGTTTGTGTGAATTCATCGTCAGCTGATGGTCTCATTCAGAACGGATGTTTTCCTTTTGTACGCGCGAGAAGAGTGAGATTAGAGGAAAGCCCGCGAACAATGTGGACGGGACGGCCTCTTGGTCGTGATCGTGCACTTCTTCTTTCTCTCTTTTTTGTCTTTCTTTTAAGTTTGTTCCAAATGCGTGGACCAGGGATTACGTCTCCTTGTCTGGAGTCGGGGAATGTCCTTCCAGATGCGTGCGGGGACTTGGGGATGGCAACCAAGAGGTGCTTGAATTTGGGCAGATTTCCATGGCGTGAAAGTTTCGGTGAGTTCACTGTTCACGGAGCTGGAGACAAGGTGACCTCTTGTCCCCCACCCACCCCCCCTAAGAGCGACGAGGCTAATTTTGAAACATGCCTGTGGATGTTGTTTCCTCCCCCAGCTCGGTCCCTTGTGCGGAAAATACGTTGGGACGTCCGGTCGACAAGGAAAACAGAACCTCGGCCAATTAACAGCAGCTTCCTTTTTAGCTGCAACCAACTCGTACAGTGGTGGCCAAAGTAAATGCCCATATTTGGTTGTATGGCTTTGCCTTTATCCAGGATCACTACCCCAGATAATTGCCCTTACCTTCATTTGTTCTCATCGAATAACACCGTGCCTCTGAGCCAAAACTCACTTTCTTGGGAATGGAGCCACATTGCAGGGTCACTGCTTTTGAAATGGCTGGATCTGATTCGTGTGGGGCATGCTCGAGGCTTCCTCATAAAAATTGTTCCCCCAAAACTCAAGTCTCAATGACGACCCTGGCAGCCTTCTTGACTGGCGTATGAAGATTAGGCTGTATTAAGATTAAAATAAGCTTTTTAACCTCATGTCAAAAAGGTTAAAAAGCCTTTTAGGATCTTTGACAGCAACCGCTATTGTTGCCACACCACCGCAACCATGGCAACAGGAAATTCTAATGAGATGGATAGATGGATGGTTGGAAATATTTGCAGTAATAATAAAAAACAATAGAAGAAGATTTTGAAAATGAAAAACGGAATATACAATGCTGAGAGATTATATTTATCAAGCACAGTTAAGGATTATTATTTCAATTACTTTAGGCCCAAACCAAAGAGGTAAATATAAGGATCGCAATGAAAATAAACAACAACTATACTTGTTACCTGAGTAAATGAAGGATGAAAATTTTCATCAATAATATTGAAGGGGAAGGATGCCATGTGATGCCAAACTACCAATTCCAGTTCATGGCCAAAACACTTGTTGGCAACTGTGCATTTCAAGGCACTTGGCACAGGCAGATGGTCGCATGTTTAATGTTCATAGTTGTGCTTAAAGTCCCTGTAAAGCAACAATAAATATGTGTTTGTCACACCACAGAAAAAATGTGCTATTAACCACCCAGATAAATTTGAACAATTAAAAAAAATCAGCAAGTGCATAAAATTAGGAGGGGGAAAAAAAAAAAAAAAAGGCAGTTCTGAGCTCTGAGACGCAAGGGGCGTGTCTGCTAAAGACGCTGAAACCATGCCCAATCGCGGGAGAGGTGCGACCTCTCAAGTGTCAAATACCACTAATCCCTTACATACACATATACACACATACATACAGGCACAGACAAATCCAAAACCAGAACAAACAATAACCGGCTGTTTTGTTTTTTTTGTCGTTTTGATTTGGCTCTGAAGTGAAAACATGAGAAGGTGGGATGTTTGCGGCGGGACGTGGGGTGGCTCCCCCAGTTCAGCGCTCTCCAGGACGGCAGGGCTCTGTTCGCTCAGGGAGAGTCCCACTCAAAGCGTGGAGCTGGAGCAGCGCACGGAGCTTGGGGAGCCGCCACGCTCGGAACGCAACGGAAATGTGGATAAGGAGACCGAGCGGTTACGCACGTTCTGGCATCCAGGGAAGAGGCATTTGATGGACCCAGGCGCCGTAGCTACAAAGCAAACTAATGTAGGCTGTAGCACCTTGTCGCAATTCAGCGGGAGAACCACGGACGCTAATGCGCTCTACTCTTATATCGCGTTAGGGGAGGGGCCACGCCAAGTACGACCGCTCTACGTCATGGAGTAATGATTTAGCCCCGCCCCGAAAAAATCAAGAACACAAAAATGGTGGGAAATAGTTTCACGGCCTAACTCCACAATTCAGTCGTCTCACGTGTTTTCAGCAATTACTTTCAACATGTATGATGTGTTTAGGAACCAAACGCTGGACTGACTTTAAAGGGAAGTGTTACATAATTGAACTCATGTCGGGTTATCTCTGTGTGGGCGGTACAACTTGGACTCAGCCACGGCCAGATGGACCCGACAGCATAAAGAGATCTCCGGATATGGAGGAGATGGAAGGGTTTGGACCGAGAGAATCCCCCCCTCAACCGGGGCAACCGGCCCAAAGCCTCCGCCAGTCATTTCTTACTTTTAGAATATTTTATGGATCACACCTCAGTTGTACCAGTTGTACCAGTGGCACCTGGTGCACCTGCTGCCTGGTGGCGGCTGACTGCCTGAACGATCTGTAGCTCAGGATGCTGTGTGAGAGCATGTGAGCCAAAATAAATTACACTGAATGGGCTTTGATTGGCCGAAGTGAACATGGATTTACAGCATTTCAGTAACACATAAAATAAGCATTGCTTTAAATTATATATATATATTTTTTTTTCCTTGTTTTGTTTTTCTAATTGTTTTAGATTTATTTATTGTTTTCCATTGATTCATTAGAAGGTTGTTTTTATTTATTTATTTATTTTTTACTATTTTTAGCCTTTGAAGAAGTTGGTGATGGATCTCATAGTGCCCTCTACTGGCACTAATAAGCAATGAGTTGTTATTCAAATGCATTTTGAAATATGCATCACTACTTGTTTCGATTCATGAAATACGTCATCGGCATTTCACTACACCACCATTTCATTTCTGCCAAATGGCAGCAATTTCTTTTTACTGAAACTACACCCTTAAACCCTAACTAACTTTATACATTTTTTATCATTGTTATATTTTTCTTTTATAAGATACATTATATGTTTCAAATTATATTTCCATAATTAAATATAATTGTGAATTATATGTGTACTATAGTATACATTACCCTTTAAAAAGAGTGAAGCCTTGACAACTGATTTAAATAAAATAAAAAGTCAACATGTTCAAGGGAACAAAAATCCAAACTTTATTGTTCTTCTCTCCCGTTTACAAAACATCTCAACCTGAAAATGTTCAATCTAACACAGACCTGCAAGCAGCACGCACTCAAACCTCAAGGTGTCTGGACTCATTTTGTCAAACATGGTTTACTCCAAACAAAATAACCGTTGTTGTTTTGCGTCTCTAGCACACAAGGAGACGAAAAACAGATAAACAAACAAAAATGTGTCGGTATATGTTCATATATAAAACTAGAAATGCATGGTCGCTTTGCTTTGCCGTGCTTCACCAGAGGGGGTCCTATGTTGGATTTTTTTTTTCGATAAATTGTGCGATCGTTTGGATAATGAGGCCGACAAAGCGATGCCGACAAAGTGACGGCGAGATGGAGAATCAAAGAGCCGGACGCGCTTTGAAACAGACGCTGCAGCGGCCCCTTCCACCCCTGCACGCGCCCGTGAAGCCGCCTCATCAACACATCTATTTTCATATCCATGAATTGTGTGTATTTATAAAAAAAAAAAAAAAGAAAAAAAATTCCCCACTATGGAAACACTGTATGAAGGGAGTTCAACTGTCATTCATGGGACACGGTAAATGTCCAGCTGAGCAAACTACTCTGTTGTTCTGGATCTGGAAAAAAATAAAAATAAATCTGGTCATTCCCGCTTCCCCTGACACATTTTGTGATTACGGATTCGGTGTGAAGCCAGATTAACAAGCAGGAGAACGTGTAAATAGACTCCATTGGGGGCAAAGATAATCAGTTTTGATTTTATATATATATATATATATATATATATATATATATAAAATCATATATATATATATATATATATATATATATAAATAAAAATGAATAGACCATGTATATAGACCAAAAAGCAGGGTTCACATATATACCAGAGAATCTTGAGAATCTTGCATGCCTTCGTTCAAGCTTGAGAGCTGGGATTGAATTCATATTTTTGAAAGAAAGCGGTTCTGAAAATTGAAAAGCTAAATGTGTTTCCGTCACAGCAGGCTCTGAGCCACTGAATCCCTCCACAGCTCATCTCCAACCCGGCTGCACTCAACTTGCACTCAACTGCGCTCAGGATCGCGAGACAAATTACGATTCGGGACGGTAATCTAACGTGCGTGTTCAAGCTTTTAAGCGCGAGCTGCGTTGACGAAGGTCCATCAGCCGCGGCTCATGAGGTTTATGTATCATCGATAAATAAAAAGGGCTGTGGATAGACCGTCCACTCAGGTTGGGATTCAGTGTCAGGGCTGCCAGGTAGGTATACTGTAGGCGTCCATATAAAGGGAAAGACTGAAGAGCAAAGGGGGACCCAGTCGCCCCATATGGTTATTTCTGGGTTCATGAAGCAGGGAGGTCTAATGAGGACGTGTTGAGTGGCTTTTCCAGACGCCCTCAGTCTGTGGTTTGCTGGAGCTCCTCTTGTAAGCAACGGGTTTCCGGTCACTTTTTTTTTTCTCGCCACGACAATGTGCCAGCAGAAGAAAACGAAACACAACTGAACGATCTCTCCGACATTGTTTTCCCAACTCCACTTAGAGTGAACAGGTGATGAAAATCGGGTCTTGTGTTGCAAGATCAAAACTGCGACCCATCAGTTCCTGCCAGAGTAGTTGCTCTGCGTTCACCGCAACGAGCTCGGGTTTTCACACCGAAAGTGACCGCTCTTGGTAGTGATGTACGGTTCGAGCCTCCTCTGAGATCCGGCTCTTGACGAGTCCCTCAGTAGAAGGGTGAAGAGTCGTTTCCGTTTTTTCCGACGGCGTGGATTTTTTTTTTCGGACTTTAATTTCGTCCTCAGCAATAATTTTAAGTTTGTGAGTCGGAAGATTCGCTCGCCCGCCCACCCCTTCCCCTGAGTGACCCCAGACTCCCAACTCATTTTGAAAGACTAGTACTAGTACTGTGGGCCGTAATGAGGGGCGTGATTCTGCGGGTTTGTGACACCGACTGGTCGGTTGATTTTACGAACACCAGTTCAGCCGTGGCGTTGTTCTGGTGATTGGACGGATGGCTGTACGGTGTCGTGGTATGATTTCATTGTGAGGGACGTGCTGTAGCAGAACAGAAAAGGCTTGCGAAATCACTGTTCTAGGAGTCACGTGTTGATGGCGTTTCACTTCAAAACCTCCGCTCGCGCCCGTCCTGTTCTGGGTTCAGCGCTTTTGAGTGACGCTTTAAGTATCGCCCCAACCCGTCACGCGGCAGATGAATGCAAATTCAATGAATACAAAGTGTTTTGTAATTGGGTGGCGAACCCGACGAGAAAAGCATGCTCGTTTACAAACCTGCGGTATGTGCGAGCGCGACCTTGGGTGTGTTGCTTTACCAGAGCCTTTCAGTTCGGGTTTACGCCACTGAAACGCAATTTCCCCATATAATGGAAGGCGAGGTTATTCAGTTATGTTTGGAATGAAACAGGACAGATTAATATAATGCGTTTCTATTTCCAACGGCGGGTGAAAAGTCATCGACTCGTAATGGATTATTATTGTAGGTATTACATATTTTCTTCCTTTTTTTCTCCCTTTCAATCAAACCTGCGACCATTTGAGGGAAGACTGCATTTCAGGGCTTTTGTTATCGCTCCTGGATCTGGGCGCGGTGCATTGGAGTCGTGGAATGGGTATATTTCACGGCTTGTTTTCATCGCTGTGACCCGCACATTTTGATTTTATATCTGAATGCCCGAAAGCGTCTGCATCTGTTTCTCATGCAGGCGATGTGTGGAGGCGTTATACAATAATAACAACAATAATAATAATAATAATAATAGTAATAATAATGGGTCTATTATGACAGTGATCATTGGTTCCTGAATTCTCAAATTCAACAGTGTTATGAAAAAATTGTTATTTTATGTGGAATGCATCTTGTGTCTTATCTTGTGCATGCAAGTCAGTTTCAACTTAAAATATGTTCTAAAATCAACAATTTGAATTGAATCTTTTTGTTTTCTCTTGAATTGCCTTTGTTATGTTGGCCTTGTTGTGTGGATCAGGGTGAAATAAAGTATATGCATTATTTTTTTATATATATATATATATATATATATATTTTTTTTTTTTTAAGCCATCCTATCTTTTGATCCAGCTTTTACTTTGCATCAAATTACATTTTAAATGTATTCAAATAAATAAATAAATAAATGTAAAAAAGAAAAAAGGATTAAATAAAAATTAATATATAGTTGAACATGAATCTTATGTCGCTGCTGTGCAAAATTCAAAAAAAAAAATGCTGAAATTTGAAATAAGTTCAATTAAATAAATTGATTGATGAAAAAATAAAAACAGTGAGAACAAATTGACAGTGTTTGACAGATGGGTCAGAGGAAGAAGGAACGGTGCAGGTACATGTTTAAAGTAGATACTATAAATCCTCACTGTTTTAATCAGTGGGAGAAAAAAAGTCAGTACAGTCAGATACAGAAAGGGAGGAAAAATAAATAAATATAATAAAGAAAAATGCACTGGGACGAAATTACATAGAGCCCATTACAGTGACGTCAGATGTCATAATAGAACAGTTGAAGGAAGAAAGGGGGAGATGGGGAAGGCAAAGGGGAGACGGGGGAGGCAGAGGGGTTAAAGCAATAGTGAAAATTGGACTTTATTCCGAAAATTATTATTATTATTATTATTATTAGCATTGATTGAGCAGTTTGACTCTTTCTTGAGATTCGGTTCTTGACGCGTCACGAAGGGTGAAGAGTCTTAAAAATGTTTTTTTTCGAAAGTCTGTTGATTTCGTTCAGACTTGAGGTTTTGTTTAGATGTTAGTCCTCAGTAATTATTTTCTAACATTCACTCGCTCGCCAACTCTTTTGCCGGCGTGATTCGTGACTCCCAAGTCATTTCCAAGATTTGTTGTTGCTCGCTACGACCGAATCGTTTGCGATTCTTGCATCACTAACTATTAGAAGGTCATAATAATAATAATAATAATCAGAATCAGAAATACTTTAATAATCCCAGGGGGAAATTACTTAAATAATAATAATAATTATTATTATTAATAATAATAATAATAATAATAATTAATAATAATAAGATAATAAGCACAATTCTATGGGTTTGTGACATTTTTTTTAGTGATACACAGGAAAGTGGCGCCGTGCCTCGGGATTGTTTGTCAAAATTAAATAGAACCCGTTGCAGTGACATCAGATGTCAGCCTAGAACAATTTAGGAAAGAAAGGAGGAGGAGAATGAGGGGAGACACAGGGAACGTAAAACCTTCTCAAGAATATTGTGCTGTCAAAACATAATATGGTCTGACCTTCTGGTGTCCCCGAAATGTGGGCAGACTGACGGGTGGAGATCTTGACACAAACATCTGTACAGTATCTCTCCGCCATCGCATCACTCTTACTCCCAAAAGCAATGTGTCAGTTAATACAAACGTCGCTTTTTCCTTTCATTATTTTTTATACATCTCCCCCTTTTTTATGGATCAGTTTTCAAGACTCGAGGCTCAGTGGCGGGGACGTCCTGCGGCAGGCAAAGCCATTTTAAATCTAGCACACGACAGAGTGGAGTAAAAAATAAAATACAACAATAATAATATGCTTAGAAATCGGGCATGCATTAGATAATAACATTTAAGATTTTGAACAAACACACCTGGTAGAAGAACGATAAATAAAAAAAGGTTTTTCCGTTTTTTAGTTTAGCTTATGCTTGACTGTACATCGCAGCTTCCACCTCGATGCAGAACGCCAGCGGGTGAGTCAAGTGCTGCAAAGAGCACACGGGAAAGGGAGAAAGGGAGGGGTCAAAACGGTCACGCGTGACCATCGCGTCTTTGAAGTTTGGCGCCAACGCGGCCGGAGTTTTGGGGTCCCGGGCCGCCTCAGGACGTTGTCATGGACGACGGGTCGTTCCACATGGCGGCCACGTCCCTGAACCTGCCGGTGGGGGGGGGGGGGAGAGCAACATCCGTTAGTTTTTTACCTCCATCCGCCTCCCTCAGTCTGCATGAAAAAGCCTCAACACGCGGCTTCGCTCTTCCCTCGTGCCCCGAAAAAAACAGGTTGGCTTTGAGGTGTAGGATGCCGATGGACATCTATGGAATTCAATTTCCACCCCCCTGAGCCGCTGGCCAAAAAAAAAAAAGCATTGTTTGCCGTCTGTGTTGATAAGAAATTAAAGGTTTCATTGCAAGGGAAGAACACAGAGGGAGACATAAAAGAGAAAAAGTGAAATGGAGAAAATCGACAAATTCATATTTATTAGCAAACTGTTATCCAGGGGAAGCTGCTATAAATGGGCTTAGCCCTCCCCATATTGTTTGAGAAATAGATGACAAAGTAAGTTAGAATTGAAATACCCTTGTCAAGCACATCTACCGATCAGCCACAACATTAAAACCACCACTAATAAATAACCACATATTTTGTATCTCCCCCTTGTGCCATCAAACCAGCTGTGACCCGTGGAGGCATGGACTCCACAAGACCTCTGAAGGTGTCCTGTGGTATCTGGCACCAAGACGTCAGCAGCAGATCCTTTAAGTCCTGGAAGTTGTGAGGTGGGGCCCCCAAGGATCGGACCCTAACCCCTCCCATCCACATGATGTAGAAGAAAAGGTGATTCATCAGACCAGGCCACCTTCTTCCATCGCTCCTTGGTCCAGTTCTGACGCTCACGTGTCCATTGTAGGAGCTTTCAGTGGTGCACAGGGGTCAGCATGACTTCACAGCACTAGACTTCACTCCTCTTGTCCATCAATGAACCTTGGGCGCCCATGACCCTGTCACCGGTTCACCAGTTGTCCTTCCTTGGACCACTTTTGGTAGGTACTAACCACTACATACCGGGAACACCCCACAAGACCTGTGGTTTTGGAGATGCTCTGACCCAGCTCTAGCCATCACAATGTGGCCCTTGTCAAAGTGGCTCAGATCCTTACGCTTGACCATTTTTCCTGCTTCCAACACATCAACTTCAAGAACTGACTGTTCACTTGCTGCCTCATACATCCCACCCCTTGACAGGTGCCACTGGAACCAGGTGATCAATGTTATTCACTTCACCTGTCATTGGTTTTAATGTTGTGGCTGATGTGGTGTGGTGTGTGTGTGGTGTCTGTCCTCTTACCTCATGTCAATAACTACTTTGAAACAGATTATTTTGGTGAAAAAGCAGAAAAACAAAACAGAACACAGCGTGCGATTAATGTCAGGGTGGGGCTGGAGCAGCCTCAAGCTCTGCATATCACTCTGCATATCAGCGGCACGTTGCATTAACTACGTGGTGACACGCCCTCATCAGATTTATTTTGCAGATTGCAGAGAAACTCCCGATTCCTGAGTTGTTAGTTTGGATTCATTCACGGCGAATGAATCACTTGCGAGTGTTGCCTCCCCAACGCCCAGTGCAGGACAAAATAGTGTGAGGGTGGGGCAATAATTACTGATCACTTATTGAGTAAAATTAAGAATTTCTTCCTTGTATAATTTTATGTTTATTATAAAACAGGGGTCTCCAATTCAAGGTTAATGGGAGCCACATTGAACATCAATGGAAAAATGAACTATTTTTTAAACTGTATTAGTGAATTCCATAATAATACGTCTGTTATAAAAAAAGAAAAGTAATCATAAAATAAACGTTACTTCATTCTGTTTTACATTCCGAAGAAGAAGTGAAGTAAAATTGTGTGGATTAATTAAACGGTGCGATTGTAAAATACATTTGCGACCAGGTTTAAAAATATATTATGAACATGTAACAGGCCGCATTAAATAATTGTCTCGCGAGCCTGTGGTCTGAGAACCCTGCTACAGATAAGGGAGGGGGCGGGGCTTATCACAGATAAGGCGGAGCTTGTCGCGTTGCGTCACAGCTTTTCCTGTGCTGAATCGCCAGACTCTCCAGGAATGAATGGACTTCCCGTTTGATGATTGATGTCGGATTTGGTGTGAAGCCATAGAGGGTTGGATTTGGAGGCTTTTAAAGGCTTACGTCTGGTTATTTATTCTTTACTCAAACTGAAATGGCACTCGCAGCAGCAGCAGAAGCAGCAGCAGCAGAAGCAGCAGAAGCAGCAGAAGCAGCGACAGAAGGACCCGCGGAGGAAACTCAACTGAACTGAATTAAATTGTTATCGTCTGGCGGGTAAATCTGATTAATCTGTCACCGACACCGATACTGTGGACGTCAGCCGGTGAGTCACAGCAAGGCTCACTACGGCGGAATCAATGGTGAAAAACAAACAACAAAAACCACAGTACTCGGAAACTAAGAAAATCCCTTACTTTACACCTTACTTATGAATGCACTTTTATTATCTT
Organism: Zeus faber; assembly: GCF_960531495.2. Classification (NCBI taxonomy): domain Eukaryota; kingdom Metazoa; phylum Chordata; class Actinopteri; order Zeiformes; family Zeidae; genus Zeus; species Zeus faber. Next base: position 23,390,676 of record NC_137210.1, read on the forward strand.
TGACACAGTAACTTTTAGAAACCTTGCGTTATTCAAGGGGTTTCTATATTATATGATATTTTTCTAATGGTGATTTCTTACTGGCTGCATTATATTTCGATTTTGTTTGTTTTTCATTCTGTGAAGTTCTGTGATTCATAAATATATTATTATTATTATTATTATTAATAATAATAATAATTGTATTATTATCACTTTTATTATTATCACCTGGCGTTGATGAGGTACTGGGCCAGGCTGATGTTGGCTGGCGTCCCGGTGATGGTGATCTGCCGCTCCGACGAGCCCTCCATGGCGTTAGCGATCTTGATCTGCGCCCCGGACATCTGCCGAATCTCATTTATTTTGGTTCCCTGGCGGCCGATGATGCAGCCTATTAGCTGGGACACAAAGAAGGAGAGAGAGAGAGGGAGAGGGAGAGGGGGAGGGGGAGGGAGAGGGAGAGAGAGAGAGAGAGAGAGAGAGGGGGAGGGAGGGAGAGAGAGAGAGAGAGAGAGAGAGAGAGAGAGAGAGAGAGAGACTTAATGGCCCCCTTTTTCCGGGTATTTTGCGTTTGAGCGCCGGGCAGAATCGGTGGCTTATGAAATGTAATCGTTCAGGAGGATGAGGTGCAATTAATTAATAACGTCCTGTGGTCAGCTGTGCTGCTGCAGGGTGTGTGAATAGGAGTTGACAGCGCTCTAATATACAATCAGAGGCTTTAATGGACAATTCTTTACTTTCAAACTTTGAAACTTTGGCAGTTTGAAGTCTTAGATTCACCAAAAATGAATTACAATCGATCTATCGATCTATCTATGACCAATAACTGATCAAGTCATTTTTAGCCATTTGAGTCTAGCACGCCCGTCCTCTCTAATTAAGCCGTGATGGTGATGATGGAAAAAGACGCAACATTTTTAGCCATTTGACTTGTAACCCCCCCAAGAAACGCCGCAGAGTGTGCGCGGCTTCACTCACGTCGTTGGGAATGGTGAGTTCATGAGTGCTGGCCTGGGGACTCGCATCCAGACCTGAGGCGGGGTCCCGGGAATCAAACACAGGGGACAAGGATTGAGAGCATATGCGTTTACATTCAACCTACATTTTCATGAAACTCGAAAGCCCGGCTCCACGCCCCATCTGAAAAACGCATCCAACAGTCGCTCGGTTCCCCCGAGCGACCTTCGAAAATACAGTATGTCGTGGAAAATGGGAGAGCTTGTTTTTTTCCAGAACAACGAACAGCAAGTAGTTTACCCAGCTGGACATTTACGTGTTCATAAATAACAGTTATATAGTTATAATATGTTTGCAAAGGTGCGAATAAATAAATAAATATAGAGTGTTGATATGGTGACATCCAACATCAACCTTAATAACATAATTATTTAATAATATTAAATAATTATGTTATTAAGGTTAATGTTGGTTTGGAATTGAACACAAAACAACGTAAATAGATTACAAATATTATATGTAACCTATTTACGTGGTTTTGTGTCCAATTCCGATAAAAAATATCCCGTGACCGACGTAACTTCCGCTCGTTCTTCTGGTAGAAAATTTGAACACATCCCTGAGCTTCGGTCGGACGCGGACGTCTCGAGGAGAGGAGGCGGAGCTTATCGCAGAGGGGCGGAGACTATCGCAGCGCATCACAGCTTTTTGGCATGGGGAGTCCGACTCCCCGTAGGAATGAATGGACCTCCTGTTTGTTGTCGGCGCTTGTCGGATTCGGTGTAAAGCCGGCGAAAAGGGACCGAGACGCTCATTCCGAGAGGAATGGCTCGGTGACGGAATATTTACAGGTCTAATAAAAACAGATCCAAAGCAGAACAAGAAATTGGCTCACTTGAACACGAAGAGGCGTACTTTCCTGGGTGTTTACAGCAGAATCGATCGCTTGGTGATGGAATATTTTACAAGGGTGTGTGAAATAACGTCTCACAAACAGCATATTTTAACATCTCCAAAGCAGAACGAGAAATTGCTCTCTTGAACACCAAGAGATGTACTTTTCTGAGTGTTGTCGTCTGCCCTGCAACGTTCATAGCGGGAAATGAATGGGAAGCGGCGTGCTTTGGGTTCCGATTGAGTTGGTTCCAGTGTGGGGTGTCGCTCGGAGGGCGGGAAGGCGTGTGACGCGGATGCACGTCTCAGGAGACAAACGTGTAAAGGGGGTGCGGCACTCGGCCGCAGACGCGATCCATCAAATCAGCGCCGACATGTTTAAAATGGTAATTGCCGCGTTCCTAAGAGCGACGGGAAAAGGAAGCCGATGCCAAAGACCATTCAAGTTATTTCAAAACAAAAGAACAATATCATTCTGACATGCAGAGGCAAAACCGTCCAAGGACGACCCGGTCGTTTTTTTTGTTTATTTCTACGCTACGGTGAGATGCTCCCATCTCACTGAACCCCGAGGTCGTCATCTTGAACGCAAAGCCCGGAGCCCGTCCCCGGATGGAGGCATCCGTCTTGATTAACGTAACCCCTCCCCCCAAAAAAAATAAAAAAGGGTTCAAAAGGTCCCACTCGCTGCCCTTTCTCCCAGAGTTAGAAATGAATGTACAAAAAACAAGGAAAGCAAAGAGGACGGGAAAGAAAACACCGGGGCGATGCGGTCATGCTGTGCAAACAACATAGTTAAGGACGGAGAGAGACAGCAAGAAGAAAGAGAGAGGGAGAGGGAGGGAGGGAGGAGGTTACTACAGAGACAGAAGGAGGAGAAGGAAGTGTCCGCAGGGCATTGTGGGTACGTACCAGGGAAAGCAGGGGTGGTCTGTCCGAGGGGGGTAAAGGGGGTTTGCTGCATAGCCAACTGGTGGAGCTTGGTCAACTGCTGAAGGGTTAGGAGGGACAGGAGAGCTAAGAGGTTATTGATACCAAACAGGCCACACCCAGCGGTGAAGCCAAATGAAAACCAAAAAACCAGAAACAGGAAGAACAGTGAAGGTGGAGGAGGAGGAGGAGGAGGAGGAGGAGGAGGAAGAGGACACAATGACACGGTGGTGGAGGACAAGAAAGTAAGAGAGGCAAACAAAGAGACAGAGAGAGAGAGAGAGAGAGAGAGAGAGAGAGAGAGAGCGAGAGAGAGAGACGGACGGCTGTGGGGGTAATAAGGAGGTGATGGATTTGTGTTACTCTAGTTAATTTAGCTCAGAAGTTATTATCATTAATATTATTATTTAGTTTTGTCTGTTTCAGGTGTATGTGGTGTATTCAGCAACCTGATGATATCTCACATTTTTAGATTTTTTATTGCCTCTATTATTGTTTTTTTTTATGAGAAACCTATATTTAACCTCTATACCTGTAATACCTAAAAAAGTTACTGCTGGTCGATAGGGACTAGGACGCCTCCCCAATCTGTCAGAGTGAGAAGTATTTTCTTAGAATATTTATAATATTTAAAATATCATGAATATAAATCGTGCTAGTGTTAATTGAAAAATAAAATCTTATTTTGTCGCATTTCATTTTGTTAATCTTGTTAAACAATACACCCAGGGCAGGAAACAGGACTCAGAATTTCCTGTTTCAGTGACAACGAAGTGGGGTATCATGACTTCAAGGGCAGATGTCAGGTAGACCTTGTTTTGTTATTTTCAAAACCTTTTTAAGATGTTCTGGAATACGAAGTGGAGGTAAACACACTGAAACACACATCTTCCAAACAAGGTCTTACTCAGAAGGACAAACAGCAAACCATAAGTTCTGAGTTACTTAGATTCATAGAAAGTTCTGGCCAACGCTGAGTTTCTACAAGAATCGTCGTCTTCTCGGTTTCTCATGTTCTCAGACACTACATTTAAACTGCTGTGTCTGCATGTTATATTATTTTATTTAATACGACATCTCACTCTGCCTCTGGTTTAATTAATGAATCGGTTTACTGTTGTGCAGCAGCACTACAGTGTGTGTTGAATTGTGCAGTACTAAAATGTGTTGCATTGTGGTGCAGCACTACAGTGTGTGTTGAATTGTGCAGCACTACAGTGTGTTGCATTGTGCAAAAGCACTACAGTGCGTTTTGCATTGTGTAGCAGCAGTACAATGTGTTGCATTGTGCAGCAGCACTACAGTGTGTTGCATTGTGCAAAAGCACTACAGTGCGTTTTGCATTGTGTAGCAGCAGTACAATGTGTTGCATTGTGCAGCAGCACTACAGTGTGTTGCATTGTGCAAAAGCACTACAGTGCGTTTTGCATTGTGCAGCAGCAGTACAATGTGTTCCATTGTGCAGCAGCAGTACAGTGTGTGTTGTATTGTGCAGCAGCACTACGTGTGTTGCATTGTGCAGCAGCAGTATAATGTGTTGCATTGTGCAGCAGCACCACAGTGCGTTTTGCATTGTGCAGCATCACTATGTGTGTTGCATGATGCAGCAGCAGTATAATGTGTTGCATTGGGCAGCAGCAGTACAGTGTGTTTTGCATTGTGCAGCATCACTACGTGTGTTGCATGATGCAGCAGCAGTATAATGTGTTGCATTGGGCAGCAGCAGTACAGTGTGTTTTGCATTGTGCAGCATCACTATAGAGTGTGTTGTATTGTGCAGTATCACTACATGTGTTGCATTGTGCAGCAGCACTACATCGTGCGTTGCATTGTGCAGCAGCACTACAATGTGTTGCATTGTGCAGCAGCACTACAATGTGTTGCATTGTGCAGCAGAGGTACAGTGCGTTTTGCATTGTGCAGCAGCAGTACAGTGTGTTGCATTGTGCAGCACCAGTACATTGTGTGTTGCATTGTGCAGCAGCAGTACAATGTGTTGCATTGTGCAGCACCAGTACATTGTGTGTTGCATTGTGCAGCACCACTACATTGTGTGTTGCATTGTGCAGCAGAGGTACAGTGTGTGCTGCGTGTGTGAAATAGTTTCAGCTGGCACATGACAGTTAATGATGTATTGATGGAGAACTTGCTCATACTTTCAAAGTGTAAGCGCATAATTCATTAAGAATGGTTGTCAGCAGGCCTGTGCGGAGACTTAAAGAGGGGCAGGTGCTCAAAGTAATAAAAGAAAAGGGGCATGGAACTAACCCCGGTTCTAGCCATTTTGCCACTCTAGGCAAAAGGGAGGGGGGGGGGGCGGACAGTGACTGAGTAACTGTTTTTTTGTTTCGTTCAGTAAGGAAGCAGACCACACTGTTCACATCACGGATCTGTGCCATCGCGGGCGCCCCAATTCCTCATGAATATGCATATCTTGCCCAGAAGATCCGTTACCTCGATGCCCATTCACGCTTAAAAAAATTAAATACTGTAAAAGCACCTGATTAAAAGGGCACCATGGACATCAAGGGGCAAAGGGTTAGGTGCTCTGGACCCCCCCCCCCCCCCCCCCGCCAGTGCCTGGTTGTCAGTGCGCATATGTACGCTCAAATATCACCCCCAGGTGGAGTTGCATGCCCCCCCATTTATTTTTGTCCAAGTTACTTCATTTTGCCATATTTTATACTTGTGAAAACAATGGTGCCTCCGCCTCTTAAATGGAACGAACAAATTCCAGCAAAATGAAGGAGCCAAAACCAGAGCTACTCTCCTTGTCAACAGGACCAGGATATGATTTTAAGGCAGATCCTTCACCGTGTCGTTTCAACCGTGTCGTTGTCGTGTGTTGTTATTATTAGAAATCAAAGACCCCATCATCAGGAACACAGTGCCGGGTCATTAAAAACGCGTGCGTTGACTAGTAAAGGGGCTAAAACTCAATTTGACATCCGCGTGGTCCTTTTAAGTTTCCACTCAAGTGGCAACACTCAGCGGTACGAGCTGGTTCTACAACACAAGTGCCTCGTCCCTTCCTCTCAGCGTGTTCTCCCCGAGCGAGATCGCCCCCGTCCTCCATGTTTGTCACCTAATCCCCCGGTTGACACGGACGGCACATTTGTGCAAATTTGCACAACGGCCCGGAAGACGGAAAACCTGGAAAACCTGGAAAACCTCGCCGAGCCCTGGCGTGACACGACCGTACCTTGGCCGCCCCCCGTATAAGACATGTTTGGGGGCGGAGACCCCTCCTGCGCGGGGAAAAAGGGTGAGACGGACGCTCGGGAGCCGCCCTCATGAAGGTTGTGAAACGTGGGCCGGAAGACGTCAAACCCCTTCACTTGAGTAATTGCTACGTCAGCCGCGGGCTCTAATGGCATCAATCACCGGCCGGCTTTGCATTAACGGATGTGACACGGGACGGCTCTGGAGATGCTCTCCCGACTCGGACGGATGAAGCGGAATTATAAATGGAGAGCAATCGTCTTTTGCCGAATCGGGGAGGTGTCCGCGTCGAAGGGCTATTTTTAATACCGCCGACGACGACTCCTCGTTCCGCCATCGACCGGATCAACCAGGCGGCCTTGTGAGCGCGCGGACCCCGTTCTCGTTGCACATCTTTAATGATTATATTACTTTGCAAATTCATTTCTAAATTGAAGGGACGGTCAGCAACTAATCAGCGTCAGAGATGTTGTGCATTGATTGCTCTTGACGATTTATTTTACTGGCGAGAGAACGGGGGAACTCACATCTGGATGGGGTATGGCGTATTGTCCCTGAATTGTGTAGGCCTGGAGGGATAGAGGAGAAAAAATAAAAAATAAAATACAACCGTTAGGGAGACTTTTTATCATCAATCTTCATAAAATTTGTTTTATTTTTTCATGTCTTCAATGGATTTAATCAAAACAAATAAAAGCATGAAATCAATCCTGAAACAAAATTAAAATATGACGAATGGTGTATTAAGGCGAAAAAGAACACACACGCATGCACTATTTCAGTGTAATATTTCATTATTCAAACGCTCAAAAGGAACCTACATGTTCCCTTATTAATAAAATGACCCATATAAATAATAATTGCTTAAGCTATGGACCTGCGTGAATACTGCATTCTGATTGGTCACAGGGTGTCCATTAAATAAGGATATACGGACACCTACGGACACCTGATAAGTCATTTAAAATGACTGCCCTGACAACTTAATGGGCTGTTCAACCCATTATAATGGGGCCCCTGGAATCCTTTTTTTTTTTTTTTTTTTTATGTTTTCAACGTTATATTTTAATTGCTTAAAACTGAAAGTGTCGCTCAATGTCCCTTTATTAGCAAAATGATCCATATACTGTAAGAGTTGCTTAAAAAGAGACTACTGTGATTAAGGGCTATAAAAAAAACTCTTAACTTGATTTAAACCGTGGGCCGGCGTGAATTCTCGTGAAAGCCAGTCAGAATACTCAATTCTGATTGGCTGGAGGTTGTCCATTAAATTATGAATTAGGATATATGGACACCTGCTAAGTAGCTCCGCTCAAATGCGCGCCATTCAAAATGACTACCCCGACTACTTGTATCTCAACCCATGGGTTTTAAGGGGTTTCTGCGACTCCATTAACTAGGATCCCACCCCGCCACCGTTCAACCACTCTACGCCCCAAAAGACCCCCCCAAAGGTCCCCCCCAAAAGACCCCCTCCGTCCGCAGGTTTTGTCGTTGGGTGCCATGCAGTGGGATGGTGAAGTGGTAAAACCTGGTGCACTAACAGGCAGTGGCTGCTGCTGCTGCAGTAAAAGGCTGATGGTGGCTGGCGTGCTCGCTGCCACAGGCTCAGCTCTTACCTGGCCGCCCGAAAAAATGACCGGGGTGGAGGCGGGCTTTGGGCGGTAAGGGATGGTGGCACCTTTGGGTGGGGACTGGGAGGAAGGGGAACAACACAGAGAAGCAGAGGAGGAAGAGGGGGGAAGAGGGGGGAAGAGGGGGGAGAGGAGGAAGAAGAAGCAGAGTGAGGTGTTGACGTGTTGGTCAACATTTCCTCTTCCACGGCACTAAACCACTAAAAACATCAGCAACGTGGAGAACGGTGATTATTATTATTGTTATTGTTATTGTTATCGTTGTTATTATTATTATTGTTCTTATTATTATTGTTCTTATTATTGTTATTATTATTATGATACGATTCGGTCGTCACAAACAAATATTTTAAATGACTTTTAAATGAGTCTGGAGTCACTGACAAAACAGGTTGAGCTTTTCGCCATAATCCATATTGAATGTGACTCATTCACTCTTTGCATTCCACCAAAATAAATCATTTTGACGGAATTAAATGAGCATTCCATTTGCAAACTCAGAGCCGAAGCCGACTCTCCTGTCTCTCGCTCATCGTGCATCAAACCGACTGAGTGAAACAGTCAAAGCCTCAGAAAACCGAACGGCTCATTTTACCGAGGGACTCGCCAAGAACCCGATCTCGAAAAAGACTTGAACCTTTCGCCGCGGCTAATAGTCGCCACTATCAGATCGAAGCTTGTTCTGATGGAGCTGCTGTTCTGTCTGGAACCGATGAATTACATCAATTAGTGCAGCCTTGCAATTTTGATCGTGCAACACAAGTGCTGCATTATTTATTTTTATTTACAATTAAATTAAATGTTATTTTTTTTAAGTCCCTGTTAAGTGAATTCTGTGTTTTTTATTTCAAAACACATCATCTATGTTGGAAAGTTATTTCTAAAAAACATGTGGAAAAACTTTTTTTCACGATGAAACCTAATTTTATATACTTAGTGATATTTTTAATCATTCAAAATTGGTTGGGTGCTTAATAACACAGTTTTCTGTTGTGTAACAAACTCAGAACACATGTTTATTATTATTTTTTTTTTGTTTGTTTTTTTAAAGTGCCCTATTAAAAAAAATATTTGATTTGGTATCTGGTTATTTCCAGTGGTGGAAGAAATACCTCAGAACTTTATCCTCAGTAAACGTACAAATACTCCCAAACACAAAATGACTCGACTAAAACTACCACTTTGACATTTCTACTCAAGTTATTACTAATTAAATGTAGTTAAAGTATTAAAAGTAAAATTACTACAGATCAGTGCTCATACAGATCATTATTATAATCTACAATCAAATATTATAGGAATTTACAGATTTAGGGATATGGAATCCAGTCCCTGAGTTTTCCCCTGCGCTTTGGCTTGATTTTTATACACACGAATATAAATCCAGATTTTAAAATAATAGTTCCCCGTTCACTTAATTTGATTATTGGGACAGGGACAGGGAGGGGGCGGAGGGAATGCTTGTTCTTGTTTGCTGTTCTTCTTTTTTGTATTGTTGCATTTGTAAAATAAAAAATCCTAAATAAGATTTTATTCAAAATAACACTATTCTATTAGAAATTTAGTGGAGTAAAAAAAAGTATAAATATTTGCTTAAAAATGTAGTGCAGTAAAAGTCGGAAGTCTCCGAAACTGAATATACTTAAGTAAGTAGAGATACTTGAAAATGCCCATGAGTACAGTAACAAAGTACTTTTACTTTAGAAATTTCTCATGAAAGATTCATGTTGTTGGATGAAAAGAGGAGGAAACTAAAATAAATAAAACATTAGTATTTACAGGAGGTGGTCTGCATGGGATTTAGGTGATTATACCTAAATCATAAGGTATAGGCAGTATAAACCAAGAGGATGCATGTTTATCTTTTTCTTTTGTTTTTTTTTCAATCCCCAACAAATCTGCAGCATCTGGGAAAATAAAATCTCATTCAGTGACAAAAAAAATGTAGTTTGTACGCTCCCCACAGCCTCTGGCCGGTCCCTCACCGTCTCATCACTTTGGTGTCTGGACTAAAATGCGGTGATTTCAGGGGATATGACAGAAATGTTGATTCCTGCACAAATACGAATATGAATAAGCCCCACGCCGTCTCGGATGAAAACCCACTGTGGGGCCCGTCCTTGCTCAAATGGGGCCTAATACGAATATAATCATCACGATTTTAGACAATAAGCGCGAGAAGACATTTGGGCCTTTTTTTTTTTTTTTGGGGGGGGAGGGGATCACGCTTCAACACCACCGCCACGAATCCATGGGCGTCGCCGGTTAATCAGCCAAAAAACAGCTTGTGGTCCCTTAACAAAATCTACAAAACCCACACCTGACTGTGTCCGCCGATTGAATCTTGATCACACCCAAAATCCCTCGGCGCTGAGCAGCGTCCGGGGAGGAACAGGCAGAGCAGGTCCGCGTGCCAGGTGGTCTTCGGAGACGGCGAAGAAAGGGACGCGGTTGGCGACTCGAGTGGTAAAATGACGTTAAAAGGCGGCGGTGAAGGCGCGCACGCGGGATTGCGCCGTGAATCGAGAACGCGATGTGACCGCGCCCGGGGCCCCCTTTATTTTCCCACCTGCTGTTTAACTAGATCCGTACCGAGACACCTAAATGTGGATGAGGACCTCCCAGCACGGGCCTTTGCGTTTACGCCCCGCGTTAATTCGGGAGGTGGACTGGCCACCGGGGAAGCGATGCCGCCCGACGGCCACGACTCGGCTTTCCTTTGCCGAGGGAGGATCGAAACGCGTTCCGATCCGGTCGGGTGAGGTTTTCAACCCGTGGGCGGATTTTCCCCCACGACCATTGTGGACAATTTGCACCTGGCGGAGATCTGATCCCGGTGCGAGCCACACCGCCTCCGGGTGTGTTCCGATGCCGTAGCATTCCCATTGCATTTACACCTGGCATGAACATGCGCATCTCCTTTGCCAGATCAGATATCCAGGTGCAGACGCCAGGTGTGAAAGGGGCCTATCAGTGAGAGAAGTGATGTAATACATGAAGGATTCCTGGAGAGGAGACGGTAAGGTCCCTCAGGGTTACTATAACGGCTGAGTGTCCTGGGCCGGACTTGATAACCCCAAACTAGAATGTCACAATGTTTTACAACACAATGCACACAGAGCAAACCAGCCCTTAATGACTTAAATGTATTAATCAACATGGATTTCAAGCGTCCCACAAAAGAGAACATTTGAACAAATTCTACATATTTCTTTTGTTTTGTTTTGTTTTGGGGAAAAAAGCTTTTTGCCCGTCATGGCCAGTTCAGACGAGAAGGTCAAGACCAATTTCATCCCTGTGTGTCCACAGCGGACATTCTGTTGCAACAAAGCATGCTAAGTGTGTTAGCTCAATGCATGGCTGCAGAGGGGATTGACCTGCCTAGCTCCACCTAAATCGTCCAAAACAACCGCAGCCCCCCGTGAAATGGTCGTAGAGTCAACAACAAAAATGTTTTCTCTCGTCGTCATAAATTATTTTCCATTCAATTCGTGCCTCCGGCTGTTGATTGAAATACTTATATACTGTATCACCTAATATGTCCTAAACTGAACACACACACGCACACACACACACACACCCACGCACACACACACACACACACACACACACGTATTGTACTCTACCTCCAGCATGACCACACAGATTTGTTTGACACACTGGATAATGGCTTCTGGGGTCCCGGAGATTGTCACTGCGCGCTCAGTGGAATTGGGGAGCATGTCCCCCGCCACCTGGACCTGGGCTCCTGTGGACTGGAGCACAGTGCGAGGGCAATGTTGACATGAGAAAAATGAAAACCCAAAGCTACAACAAGGCTGTATTAGGTTGTGAACTGGGTCAAGTTAATTCCGCCGTATACAGCAGATGTTGCATATGCATGAGTCATTTGTCATGTTGGAAGCACTTTCGGAGTGTGTGTGTGTGTGTGTGTGTGTGTGTGTGTGTGTGTGTGTGTGTGTGTGTGTGTGTGTGTGTGTGTGTGTGTGTGTGTGTGTGTGTGTGTGTCATTTTCTCAGATGGTGCATGATCTCCATATGAATATATCTAATGTGGAAATTTTGGACAAAGTCAGTCCAGCAGTACTTCCTCCACACAGTTTATAGTGACAGAGTGATTGCATCTATGTGAATCTCTAAATATCTTATGACCATAAATTGAGTTTCAGCCCGTTTACTACACACATTGTACATTACTCCTGAGCATTTTTTTTTTAATATAATAATATTTATTTTAATATCAAATTTGTCCCTGATTTCCAGGTTTTAGACAATTCAAATGATGTGGTGAGAAACCAACCTTAAAATTAAAATTCATATTGTTCACATGTGTGTGCTGACTAGTGAACGTGTTAAAAATCAAATATGATCCTTTAAAATCTGTGTATTGTTTGCAATATGCATTCAGACAAATTAACTTTCAACAGAGGACCAAAATAAATAGAATCTGATATAATGTCCCATAATGCCCACTTAAATCTCTGCCATATTTAAGGATTCCCTCTAATTCCACATGATCATGTCGCCATCTTGCCAAAATAGTCTCTATTATATATTTTATATTATTATTATATTATATTATTTTGCAGAAATAATCCAATTTGTGGACTTAACTCCAGGGGAGTTGCTTTGCCTCCCTCTTATGGGAAGGATCCTCTAAATGCTTCCAGGAAACCTATTGTTTGGTCACGGAGGTCGGACTGTTACACAAGTCACCACTCCTTTAAATGATGGCGGGCTTGCGGAAATTGTCCTGTCGGACAACTTGACGGCGCCACGCGCTTCCACGCCCTTTTATGGGTCGGCCAGATTTGGCAGCCTGTCCCTGCCGTTCTACCTGCTGCATCCACCCGTTCAGGTGTGTGCAGGCTGTTGGTGCTTATTGTGAGGTTGCGTTGGGTCGGGTTGGGTCTGCTCTTCTATCCAACGGGCGGATTCAAGCTCATCGCTCCTATATCTCTAGCACTTTGAAGTGCCTATGTTTGCCGTACACCTCGCCGCGAGTGTTGAGCCCTAGCGTCCAGACGCCAAAGGATGCAAAGTAAATAAAGATCCTTTGAAAGTAAATCTAAGAGTTGTTCGTCAGAAGAAATGCCGCCAAGTATTGAAAATCCCGCTCCGTTGCCGAACTCATTCCGAGTTGCGCTGTTAGTTGGAAAGGGGAACCACGCAGCGAGACAGATGCCGCCGCGTTGTAAACACGGCGTCGATCGCCCTCGCGGTTTCCTAACGCCTCGTACCTCTCTCATCTCTTTTATCTTGGAGCCGCCTTTCCCGATGAGCGAGCCGCACTGGCTGGCCGGCACCACCAGCCGCAGGGTGACGGGGGGCTTACTCGGCGCTGGGCTGTTGCTCATGGAATTGATTATGTCCTGGAGGGGAGAAAGAAAAAGCGGAAAAATACATTTTTCTTTTTCAGGCAAACTCTGCCTGGTGCGAGACCCAGATTATCAATGCAGGCCACCGATCGACTTTGGGGTTTTTTCCACGAGTAAATGAATGGAGACGTCGATGGGAGAAAGTTGGATTTCGTGAATGCAAACTTTGCAACTTAGTTTTGTTTAGTTGTTGTTGTTTCATGTCTTCTGTCTTTGTAAGGTAAAATGATGGTCTGTCCAAAGCTCCAGATAGTGACGTGAGTCAAGTCAGACTTATTCGTGAAGTACTTTATCACAGGTCATTTCAAAGGACTGGATATTATATGATATGATATGATATTATTATATGGATTTTTATATTAGTCCTTTCCCGGAAAATGACCTGGATCTATGACATCATCATTATGTACCAAAGTTGAGTTGAGTCAAGCGGAACGATGTCCTCCAGCACTGATCTAGGCGGAGGATGAGGATGAAATGCAAAGAAACAGAAACTTAAAATGACATTTTAACGTGGATGGCTGAGCGGCTTGTGATCGTTTACACCAGTTCGTCCATGTTGGGGGTACATCGATTCTACGATGTCTAATTCTATAACTGAATCACACCGCTTGTGATATAGAATTACGTAACTGCTCCCGCAAAAAAATATCTATCTCCAGTAACATGTTTTTATTATTGATCTCATACTATTATGATTAATAGATCGGCAAAGATGAGGCTCTTCAGAGAGCTGGTCGGTCAAATCAATGAAGGGAAAAATAATCAAATTCACCTTCAGCCAATCATCCGTGTGCTCAAGCGGAAGACCACGTACGTGCACAAATGTACATTCAAAAATGTTATTCGCAATAACAAACGTCCGTAATTGAATAAATGAATGAGAGGTCAGCTCTGTCAAATTTGTTTTGTTTTCGATAACGTAGGAGACATTTCTGATCCCCCAGAGGAAGTGTCGCCAGTTTTCAAGGACGCCTTTAAATGAACCTGCACAGTTTCAAAAGTTCCATCCCAAAAAAATATATATACAAAATAAATAAATGGATAAAAACGCCCACAACATTAATTTCGGCGGAACCCGAGCAGAGGAAAGGGCATTCCTGTCACCGGCATTAGGTTCGGTGAAGGACGCTGCGGCTTGTCCTCGTTACGCTCAGGACCACAGGATGCCCAAAGATCTTGGTGCACTTTCGGTAATTGGGCGAAGCCCTTGCAGGGTCGCTCGGGAGCGCCGAGGTTTTGAGGATGTGCCTGTTGTTTCGTCATCCATCGCGTTAGCGCGGACGGACTGAGACCCGCGCGCGTCACCTGGCACGCCGGCCCGAAAATGGTGCCAAGCAACGACGGGCGCCGAAAGTCCGGCCGATTCCAGGAAGACGGGATCATAATCACCTTGCAACGTAGGAAGGAACGTTTTTACACTATTTTCTGGAGATTCGTCTCTTCACGAGCGACTCAGTAAAGAAAAATAAAAAAAATAAAATAAAGTTTAATTTTCCGACTCTCTGTTTGTTTGGTGCAGTCGGCGTACCGAGTCGGAGGAGTTGTGAATGGATTCTCTCAGGTGAATCGTTCAGTTCTGTCGAGGTTGTTTATTGCGGAAGAATGGGTTCAGGAGCCATCGCCTCCGCTTGGGGAGCGTGCGTGACTCACCCGCTCTCTCCGTTCAGGATTGGGGTTTTTTTTTTCCAGTTGGGCCTTACGTGCTGGGCTGCGATCACAGTCACGAGTGAACGGCCCTCAAAAGGGAGTGACTCGCGACTCCCGGGTCATTTCGAAGATTTGTTCGCTACGGGCGAATCGTTGGCGGGTCTCGCCCGACTGAGTGATCCACAGGGAGGCTGGGTGTTGGGGTAGGGGGGCTATGGCCGCACCCCTGATCGACAGCTCCCCTTTATCCCACCTGGACTCAGCTTCAATGACCAAATAGAGTTGCAGGTGGATGCGTGGGCTGGCAGGCGTTTCCGCCTTTCCACCGGTAGGGGCTTGACTTAAGCGGCTGGGGGTTTTCACGTGACTGGCTTTTGAAATGACCTGGCAACGAGCACCTTCCTTCCGAATGTACCAAGCCCCGTTTGGCGGCCGAGCCGTCTTTGGAGGAACCCGTCGCCTTCACACTGACGTCCCTGACGTCCCGTCATGAAAACCCCACAAGGCAACTGTTGACAAGGTGTGAAACTCTCCAGTCCATCTCCACGAACACAAATGACAAATAAAATCCGTTAATAAAAAAATCTGTTTACCGATACCTCTTCAAATTTGTAGGCAATCATAGCAAAAGCCTTAAAGATGGCGTCCGTGGGGCCGGTGATGGTGACGATCCTCTCGGGGCAGTTTCCCTCAGAGATGTTGATTCGTGCCGAGCTCTGTGGAAATATTTAAACATGAAACATCCACAGGACAGAATAACACCAGTTTTTTTAAATTGTCCCGGCTCCTCATATCTGACCCCATGATAACAATAATAGAAAGTTTGGGATGAGGATACAGTGCTATTGTTTTCATTTAGATATCCCTTTTTTCAGCCTTGTGTCTGGGTTTTTAAGTTGATTTAAATGATCAACAAAAGCTTGTTGACTTTCAGGGAGCCCCCAAATTGACTGAATCTAGCCAGATTTATAACAGATTTTATATTTCAACTGAAACCTACCTCCTCACGCATCTTTTTCACCGTTTCCCCTTTCTGGAAAGAAGCAGAAAGAAAGATACATAGATAAATACATCGATGGATAGATAGACAGATAGATAGATGGATAGATATAGATAGATAGATAGATAGATCGATAGCTACTTTATTCATCCCAGGAGGAAATTTCAGTGTCATATCAACTCAAAATAATAATAATAGTAATAATAATAATAATAATAATATTAAAAATAATAATAAAGCAAGAGAATAAAAATATAAAAAATTTATGGAAATTTGTCAAATAAACCTCACCATATATTTTCCACTAGAGAGTGGAAAAAATATGGCAATATACAATCAACCTGTTCATAAACAATGAATATAAACCTTAAAAGTACCAAAACAAGACAACAATAAAGTATACCATACGTTTAAGCAGGAACAAGAGAGAATTTGGCAACGTGCAGTAAACCTAGAAGTTAACTAGAAGGTAGGGAATATACAGAATTATACCAATATACAGGATAATTTAACCAAAAATGTACAAGATATTTAAGATAAACGTGGCAATAAACAGCAAACCAGAAACATAATCCCATTAATATATACAACTCAACATACTGTGTATGGATCTTAAAGGGAAAAGGGGTGTGATGTGATGAAACTGACGTACCTTTCCAATGATGCTTCCAACCTCCTGCAGCAAAAAATAGAAAATATTAATTTAATATTTAATTTAATAATTCATCCGTTTTTTATCAGTGTGAGAAAAAAGAAAATAATCGGGAGAAGAAGTGCTTAAAAACCTTGGACGCTCTCAGAAAAGTCTTCATTAAAAGCGGTGACATGAAGCTCAAACGCGAGTACAGCCCTGTCAGTCCTGACATGGTTGAATTTTTTAAAACAAAAGACGGTGTAGTGATGAATTGTATGGGCTTGAAGTTTGGGCTATTACTTAGTTTGATGCTGCCTCATACGGTTGCATGTCATAATAACCCATCTCTCTGTGGAGACGAAAGCTTTGACTCTTTTTTTTAAAACTTGGTTCTTGACGTCACTGTGTAAAAAGGGTCAATTCAATTCAATTTTACAACCCCCCCCTCAGAAAATTATCCATCTATGCATCCATCCATGCATACATCCACCCATCAATCCATCCATCCAGCCATGCTCCCATCCATGCATCCATCCACCCATCAATCAATCCATCCATCCACCCATCAATCCACCCATCAATCAATCCATCCATCCACCCATCAATCCATCCATCCATCCATCCATCCATCCATCCACCCATCAATCCATCCATCCATCCATCCATCCTCCCTCTTACCTTTCCGTGCATGAGGAGACGGATGGTCAGGGTGACGTTGAGTCCTCCCTCCGACTGGACTTTGGTGGGCTCCATGCTGGGTGGGGTGAGGCGGGTGGGGGCGGGAGGCTGGGGCACGCACGTGGAGCGGCGGGAAGTCCTCTGGAGAAGGAAGGAAGGGAACGGGATGGTCCGGAATCCCACCAGTCACCTGCCAAGGCACAAAATATTCGGATTTCAATTTCTGGATTTGAAATAATGATTAGTGATGAACCTCAAGCAAAGTCCATCCCGACCTCACGATCTAGGCCTGACACTTCTTACTTTGAAATAATCCCACGGCACTAAACCGCTTTCCTCTTACCCACTAAAAAAGTCAGAAACATATAGAACTGGGCGCATCGCAAACGATTCGTTCATGCCGAACAAATCTTGACTCGGAATGACTCAGAAGGAGTCTGGAGTCACTCATCAAAAGAGTGTGACTTCAATTCACGTACTGAAAATAATTACCGGGGACGAAAATTCCAAAAGTTCAAGGTAAAAAGATGGTCCAGGCATTTGGCATAATTCATATTGAATGTGACTGTTTTACACTTTGCGCCCCGCCGAAATAAATCATTTTGACAGAATTAAATGATTCTTGTGAGAACTCCATTCAGAGACTCGGAGCCGAATCGTTCATTGTTCGTCCTCCCTCGCCCGACGTGCGTTGCACCAACTGAGCCAAACCAACCAAGAGTCGGACGAATCAAACAAATCAAAATCAACTCATTTCACTGAGTGACTCGTCAACAACGGAATTTCAACAACAACAAAAAAAATGAGCCTTTCATCCCTACGAATGCTTCTCGCTTTCAGAGCGAAACTTGTTCGGCTGCGGCTGCAATCCCGTCTGGAACCGATGAATTAGATACGTCAGTGCAGCCTTGCAGTTTTGATCTCTCGAGAGCTAATTTCCATTTTTTATGGTTTTTTTTTTAATGTGAAATTTTAAACATTTTCACCGGACAACTGCTGATTTCTTAGCACAGTGGTTGAAAAACGCTTTTCGGGAAAAACCTCTCCTTCTCCATCATCACATCTGCGGTCTGGATTTATGTTACGTTTATTTTAGTACATTGTTTTATTTCTCCCACAAAACAAAGTTCACACCGCCAGCGACAGCCGGTCTCTTAACTGGTATCAGGCCCAATCATACGGCGTCTGCGAGACTAAATTGCCAGCGCTTAGCGCCTCAACAAATTATTATATCGAGCGCTCCGGCAAATTTCCTCATGATGGATTTCCCATAATATTCCTCCACGAAAAGTGTTTACTGTTCTCCGAAGCCACGGCTGCTGCACAGAAAAAGGGTATTTAATTATAACTGTCTGTGTGAGAGTGAAAGCGGCATTTTGTTAAAGTTGCAACCGTTTGTCAGGTAGGAAATGGATTCTATCCTAAATTGAAGGCTGACGGAGGGTGGTTTACGCTCACATAGTGCGACCTGAGGGGTCGGGATCAAAGTCTCTAAGTCTCTTTTAGAAAATGTTGCTAAAATGATTCAAATAAATACAATATAAGCAGACAAACGTGTTTTGAGAATTACTTGAGAATTAAGTGAATTCAAGAGAAGATTTGCTGAGGAATGACAGTGAGACTATTGGGAAGGGCTCTATAGACTATTGACTAGAGATGTGTATTTTGGAATTATTTGAGAATTGCTTGCAGAAGTTCAAGACTATCAATTTGAGACCAATAATCAATAATTCATGAGATATAATAATTGAAATTAATTTGTTGAGGAATGATCTTCATCCTTGAAGGTCTAAATAACTGAAGTTGAGTATAATCTTATTTACCTGTATTTTATAAAAATGCAATCATTTCATGATGAACCAGAAATTTAGTATAATTTTATAATAATTAATAAAATAATAATAATTACTTAATAATAATTGAATAACTTGAATAATAATTTAATAATTAACATATTTCTGTCAAATACATTTTGCTTTTTTTATTATTACGGTTTGATATTAACATTTTATTATATTATATTATATGCATTACATTTTTTTCTGTTAGTCTAAAGCAGATTATTGTTATTATTATTATTATTATTATTATTATTATTATTATTATTGTTGATATTGTTCCGGGAAAATTCTCTGGATTTTGAAAACTAAAACTATCTGGAACATAAGGCAACAACGGCAGAAGCTACGGACATTTTTTCACAAACAGAAGTTTGTGAAAAAATGATCAAATTTGATCAATATCACAGACACAGTCTAATGCATTTCACGCCAAAATATGTCCCACCCGGCTAAAAGTATCTGGAACACAACAAAGACTGAAGCTACCAACAGGGTTGAGGTGTCCTTTAAACCGGTATGTCACAAGCATCTTGTGGATACGTTTCATCCAAATCGATCCACATACAGAGCAGACATTAGTGACAACAACAACAACAACAACAACTTTGACCCCAAATATTCAGCTGGTTCTGCTTGATTGACACGCCACTATTCGTAAACAAAATGAACGAGTTGAGATTTAAAGTAAGACGCTTTATGATGTCGTCATACTATTTACTATAAATGTGCAGGTTCTGGTTCAGAATGTCCAGTCGAACTGTGTCTAGTGTGCAGCGTCGACTCTGTGGCTCTGTATTGGTTTGACATTATAAACTATGCGTTCAAGTGTTTATTTATGTACCTTCGTAGATCTGTTCGATTTATATTTTATCTCC
Organism: Zeus faber; assembly: GCF_960531495.2. Taxonomy (NCBI): domain Eukaryota; kingdom Metazoa; phylum Chordata; class Actinopteri; order Zeiformes; family Zeidae; genus Zeus; species Zeus faber. The sequence goes on from NC_137210.1 coordinate 23,410,350, forward strand.
TGGGTCCCCATTACTTTGCAGGATTCATGAAAAATCTGAAAAACATAGTCCACAAACACTTGTGACCACGTCGAGTCGAAACCACTCGACTGTACAACTGAGTGATGTGTTCAAAATCCAGCGAGGCGTCGGCAAAATAGAAGCCGTGCAAATGTTATTACACACAGAAATACCACAACGTGGTAAGTAATTTATTGAAAATGTAATGCAATATAAGAAAAAATGTCACCAATAAAATTGAGTGAGTTCAGCCAATACTGTGAATACATAAACCTGAGTAAATACTTCATATTTGAGGCACATGAGACACATGTTCTTACACTCAACAAGGTAAATTATAACAATGACAAGATTTGGTAATCAATACTGTGACTGACTCAAGGTCAGTCACAATAATCTAAAAAAAAGTACTTTAAACGTAACTCCACAATGTTTGTACGTTTCGTAAATTGTGATGCACAGGAACCAAAAAACTGTAACACAGACCTAAAACAAATAAACTGGACCCTGTGTAACGCTGCCTGCAGCTATATTTATTATTATTATTATTATTACTATTTATTTTGTGTTGTCTGAGTAGAAATAAAATGTTTCCACGGTAAAGATAATGCAGAAAAGGAACAAAAATTGAGGATAAAATAATTATTAAAAGTTTGCTGGATAATGGATGGCCGCGGCAGAATGTCAGCTCTGACCCAAAATGAGCCTCCGTTTGTAATACATGCATGTGTGAGTATGGAGACGAAGCAGGGCAGTATTATAAACACACACACACACACACACACACACACACACACAAGCATCGCTATGACTCATGATCTGAGCAAACCCGACAATTTCTGTAATGACTTGAGATGAAAAGCACTTAATACCGAAGCCATTTTTTTTCCGACAGGACGAAAAATCTCCTCTCCCATGACTTGTGATTTAATAAGTGGGTCAAGTTGTCCGCGCAATAAATCGTGCAATTGATCGCTCCGTACGATCATCAAACACTTCCAACGACGGCCTAACGACTGTCGCAGCTCACAAATCAGCAGAGATGTCATATTTAACTTTTGGGTCGGTCATTTGGGAAAGTTTCAAAACCTTTAATAATATCACAGGTCATGTCGTAACTCAAGGGGAGCGCTGCTTCTAACAACGTGTCCTAACTTATGGAAACTAATGGTGTATGGATCTGGAACAGCAGGGGCCTAACTCTTCAAAGCCAACTTCACGACCAAGCAGTAATCGCATCCGACAATGCGACCCCCCCTCCCCAGTGGCCGTCGGATGAACCGCATCAACTGGATTTCGCGTCACAAAACATTAACTGCATTTTCAAATAAAATAATAAAAAAATACACACAATTCCCTCACATAACCAGAAATGTATTGATGGTGAACATGTTCACATCCAAGGTTGACGTTAATGACGCCATTATTTTATATGTGTGACTTATTTCGTTCGTTTTAAGCCCAGTTCCAATACAAAACTTGACTGGCGTAAATTCCGGTCGCAGCCCCGGATCCGAAACTCGTCGCGTCGGTGGAAAAATGTGACGGAACGGAAATTCTGCACCGCAGAGGAGGCGGGGCTTATCACTGAGGAGGCGGAGCTTCAGAGCTTATCGTCACAGTGCGCGGAATCCGACTCTCCATCGGAATGAATGGACTTGCTGTTTGTTGTTGTTGTTGTTGTTATTGTTTGTCAGATTCTGCGTGAAGCAAGCTTAAATAGTGTAAGTGTGTTATTTTGTAAGTATATGAACCGGGAGTTATAAAAAATAGACATTTGTATTTCCCTCAGTTTAGAAATTTTTATTTTTTGACCTTAAGCTGACTCAAATGAACAACGCCGCTCTTTTAGTTGTAATACACTACATGATTTGGGTCTTACCAACTCAATATTTTTACAACAGGCGATAAAAACAGGCCTTTTTGTGGGGATTTTTGATTTTAGAAAAAAAACAACAAAATGGTTCAGACCACTTTATAGAACCTTTTAAAAATGACGCAGAGAATTCTCACCCACTGGTTAGTGAAGTAATCAGAATCAGAATCAGAAATACTTTAATAATCCCAGGGGGAAATTACTTTCGTTACAGCTCCAGTCTACATACAACGTATTAACATACAACATATAATAATTATTAAGAAAGCATATTTATATATAAATAAATATATAAACATATTTATATACACATGGTAAGGAGTAAAATGTACAGTTAAAAATGTGCAAGAAGAAGAAAGTGCAGAAGTGGATATCTGTGTTTTGAGGTCAGATTACAGAGAGGGGGTGTCTGACTCTCTGAGGGAGGCGTTGTAGAGGTTGATGACCACAGGCAGGAATACAAGTTTTAGGAATGTGATACAATAAGTGTGATATAGTATACAGTCACCCAGTACTACGGGGTACAGGGCATTCAGTTCAGAATGGTCGCATCGCTACGAATTGACAGGACTGACCGACAGCCTCAACGCATCTGGTGCTGGATTCTGATTTGGTCGAGTTCATTTCTTAAAGAATTTTGAGTTATGATGGTTTTGGGGTCACGCTTGTCTTGAATGTGGAAATCGTACTGCGTGTGCGGTATCACCGACTGGGATTTATTTTATTTTATTTTTATTTTTTCAATACAATTCGTCCAAAAAAGCACCACTGACCTGCCGTCCCCTCCTTCTCTCGCAGGTGAGCGCGATTTAAGACAAAAACGAGAAACGAGTACAGAGAAACTCTTTTAAATGTTTTTATTTTTTTTATCATTATTGGAACTCTGCAACAGGCCACCCGAAAAGAAAAACTAATTTTGTGTCAGACGTATCCTTAGGCTGTTATAATTTATAGCCTGGTATCAAAACAAACGTCCTCTCCTTCCTAATGTGTGAGTAGCAGGAAGCAGGAGACCAGGAGAGCGACCACAGGCCAGGTTTCCAATTAGGACAAAGAAATACACTTTCATCGCCATGTGTTTGGAGATCAGAGAGGCCAAAAAAAATTATAAAAAAATAAAATGAAATTTAAATGAGACTGCCTGCAATGTCCTCCTTCTCCATAAACCCAGTGATAAAACATATAATAAGTATATACAATACAGTAATTACACAATTATAATTGACAAAGAAAAGGTATTCTGCGCGTTGGAACCCTGTGGTTTTTGTTCGGATTTTTATTATTATTTTTCTCCTCGGGGCATGAATGAAGTGTCATTGGATCCGGGGCAGTTCAGACATTTTTTCGACCAAGATTGATCCACGTGGATCTATATTTGGAGCAGGACTTAGTGAAAAACCGTTGCCAATGTACCGGAAGTAACCGAACGTTGCCGGAGCGGGGCGGGCTGCGGTGGTGGTCGCTTTGTGACATCATCATCAAATTTGGATTAGGGTTAGAGTGTGGGTTTGGGTTATGTGTGCAGGTTGTGGCTATGGGGGGGGGCATTCGCATGGGGCGAGGTGCGGTGTGGTCTAGACTCCATTAGTGCATATTAGTTGCTTTGAGCAGGACGAGAGGGAGCCGATGCTGCATTCCATGGGAACTCGGAAGGTTATAATTAGACTAAGAAGTGATGCTGCGTTTCATGGGAACACGGAAAACTGTAATTCATGACTAACTCGACTAACCTGGATCCCGTGCAATGCTGCCTGCAGCTATATTTAGGGGTCTAACCCCGAAGGGCTTATTGTTATTGATATTGTTAATGGAAAAAGGACGTCAGTAATCTATGGATGTCGTGGATCCACTGCCCCCAAAGACAAGATGAATAAAAAGTGTATTTTGGGCGGTCCAACTGCCATTGTTCAAGTTTGATCCAGATTGGTCCATTACTGTGGAATAATTCAGTAAAATCTGTATTTTTTTATCATCGCCGCAACGAACATGCGCAATTGACAGCTCACACAGGTCACATGATGGCATTGCAGTCTAGTGATTGGTCAACAACCAAGTCCTCACCGAGATGGCGACATCAGAACTTCATGAATGTCATGGATCTGACGAACCCACAGACAATCTGAATAATATTTATATTCGGGAGGGGGGGATTTTTTTTCTTGCAAAAAACCTGCAGGTCTTATGTAACTGACCTTCTCGTTCGGATGTAATTTACATGTAGCCTTAAGAAAACTGAATTCATGTGAAGAAAGTCCTGTTTTGATTCAAAGACTTGTACGTTTGAGTTTATTTATTTATAGGTTTATAAAATACATTATTATTGTAAAAGGCAGTTTTCTGTTGATTTACAATGTGCAGTAAAATATCCGTGTTCCCCAAAATGGTGGATTAATCATGATAAATAACCGTCACCACAATATTGAATAAAATAATCATGATTAAACATGATTTTAGCCATAATCATGCAGCCCAACTTCAGAGTGATAAGTGGTGGGTTTTCCATTTGGTAGATAAGGAAATTGGTTTGGTTATCTGCTCTCTTCATATCTGGAGCCCTGGTGCCTTGGGGGTTGTTTTTCTTTTGACACGATCCCTTAGTGAAACAGGAGGAGGCGGCGGCCTCCTTTTGGCAAGAGGGCCACTTGGACACAAGGCTGCATTTTTATAACCACGAAAAAAGGAAAAAAACAAAACACTGGTTCTGGAGACATGAGATTTCAGAACCAACATGAAAAACATCACCTGCATTATTAAGGTATTTCCCCTCTGAATCCCATTTAGATAAGAATATAAACAAAATAATAATAATAATAATAATAATAATAATAATAATAAAATCTGAAAAATAAAATAAAAAATATTGCAATAGTGCAATACGCTTAGTATTGCACTACTCTGTTTCTTCTTTCTTCTTCTACTCTGGTTCCTATTTATGATGATTGTTTTATTTTGTATGTTTCTATATATTTGATATTGTTTATAGTGTGTACTTGATATGCTCTCTATTTTCTGCTGTCCCCTTTTTGCTGCTGGAACGACGTAAATTTCCCCGTTGTGGGAAAAATAAAGGTTTATCTTATCTTATCTTAATCTTAATCGGTCACGTTTCAATAACAGTCTATGTTACAAGCCCAGACATAATGTACACCTAGGTCACAGTGCCCCTTGCACGGACCTCGCCGCTTCAGCGAGCGCTCAGTCCACGGCCTCCCCGGAGGGAGCGGGGACGGCACCCCTGCTCCCAGTGCAGGTGCCAGATGTGCTCGGCCTGGCAGATTGGCTTGCCTGCCCGAGCTAGATGTTTTATTTTATATTTTGATACATTTTCCCAGGCAAAAAAATGGTACTCGTGCATGCACTCGGTACTCGTGCATGCTGCCGGGGCAGCATGCGTCAGTAGCGGGGGCACTCAGTCTATGGCTCCAGGAAGCGGCGAGGTCCGTGCAAGCCGCGCTGTAACCTAGGTGCACATTATATCTGCGTTTGAATCATAAACTCTTATTGAAATGTGACCGATAAGGGCCAAATTTGTCTCATTTTTGTTTGTAAAATAAATGTAAAGTGTTAAGACACCGGACAGAGTTTAAGACAGTGGTGTAAAAGTGCAATTGCACTGTAGGGGCGCCAGATCCCAAAAGTTACATAATTCTGCTTTAATGGTGAAGTTTATCATTAATGTTGGTACTTCATGCTGCTTGCCCATTTCTCTTTTGTAATGAAAATTTGTTTAAAAAATAATGGTGAATTAAATAAAATATGACAATGGGGTTATGAGATGTTCAAACAATCAGTGGCTGTTAACACACAGATGGGGACGGTAATGTTCTATATATACGGTATATTACGGAATCCTGAAAGTGCCACAATGATAAATCAATGGAAGTGGAAATATAAAGACGAATTGTAAAAAATGAATAACTAAATAAATGTGGAAATATAAAGAAGAATTGAAAAAATAATAAATAAGGAAGTAGGAAGTTGGGAAGTTTCCCCGTTCCCGGTTGTCTTGAACGCAGCATTAGCCTGCAGCCGCCGAGTACAAGTACAAGTACAAGTTCAAGAACAAGTTCAAGCTTATCGCAGAATTTGAGTGAGAGCTGAGCAGTGAACTCAGACAAGCTCGTGGGTGGAGGAAAATTGTGAATCAGAATTTATTTTGACATGGGTGGAAGCTGTAATGGAGAGTCTTGGCCAAATATCCGCGCTGACAAATACGGATATTGACAAAGTTGTACGTCCCAATCCGCAAGAAGTAGCCATACCACCCAGAGAGGGATGAGACGAGAGGATGTCAGCAGGGTCATTCTGCAGGGTTTACCAGCAGGTCAGAACCCAACCAATACATCCGGGAGTGACTTAGTGGGTAAGAAAACAGGTTGATTGACAGTTTCTGCTTGTAAGGAAAAACAAAAATAAATATATACGGAAATGAATGTAAAATATATATGGAAATAAATAAATTAATAAATGTATATGGAAATAAATAAATTAATTCATTTTAAAATTGAAATAGATCAAATAAAAAATATATATTTGGAAATAAATGACCAAACAAATGTAAAAATACATATAAAAATTAATAAAAAAAATAAATGTGGAAATAATAAAGTTGTAATGAATTCTGATTCACACCAATTGACCTTTCTATTTTAATTTGCAGATTTAGCGATCTTTTTTTGTGAATATGTTGGGGGTTCTTTTATTCCTGTTGATATTTCCACCTTTATTTATTCATGCTTTTATTCATTTTATGATAAACTTTATTATTATTATTATTATTATTATTATTATTATTATTATTAATAAAAATGTCCTAAATCTATTTCTGGGCGAAAAAACGACCCACTGAATGGCGTATTTGACTTGATCTCCCAGATAAATATGTTAGGGCAGCACATTTGAAACCTCAGTGTCCCCAACACTGAGCTCAGTTTGGCTTTGTTTTCTCATTTCCCTCATTCCACACGTGATGAACAGCTCTCCAGGTTCCCTGCGCTGCAGGCCGTGCACATCCAGCGTCGATGGAGCGACACGCAGCGTCGGGGCCCGGGGCTCATCCCCTGCTCAAGGTGGAAAGAGATTAATCTGGAGGAGGATTTATTCTAAAACAGTACGATTGCAGTTCTGCTGCTACGGCAGCAGCTCTACCATTACTACCACAACATCTCTACCGCTAATACTACAGCAGCTCTACCGTGACTACCACAACATCTCTACCGCTAATACTACAGCAGCTCTACCGTGACTACCACAACATCTCTACCGCTAATACTACAGCAGCTCTACCGTGACTACCACAATATCTCTACCGCTAATACTATAGCAGCTCTACCGTGACTACCACAACATCTCTACCGCTAATTCTACAGCAGCTCTACCATTACTACTACATCTCTATCGCTAATACTACAGCAGCTCTACCATTACTACTACAACATCTCTACCACTAATAGTACAGCAGCTCTACCACTACTATAGCAGCTCTACCGCTACTACTACAGCAGCTCTACCGCTACTGCAGCAGCTCTACTGCCAGAATAGCAGCTGTACTGCTACTACTACCGCAGCTCTAGTGCTACTACAGCAGCTTTACCACTACTACTACAGCAGCTCTACCACTACTACTACAGCAGCTCTACTGCCAGAATAGCAGCTGTACTACTACTACTACGGCAGCTACAGTGCTACTACAGCAGCTCTACCACTACTACGACAGCAGCTCTACTGCCAGAATAGCAGCTCTACTGCTACTACTACGGCGGCTCTAGTGCTACTACGGCAGCTCTACCACCACTACTACTACAGCAGCTCTACCACTACTACTACAGCAGCTCTACCACTACTACTGCAGGAGCTCTACTGCCAGTATAGCAGCTCTACTGCTACTACTACGGCGGCTCTAGTGCTACTACGCCAGCTCTACCACCATTACTACTACAGCAGCTCTACCACTACTACAGCAGCTCTGCCGCTACTACAGCAGCTCTACCGCTACTGCAGCTCTACCGCTACTACAGCAGCTCTACCACTGCTACAGCAGCTCTGCTGCTACTTCAGCAGCTCTACCACTGCAACAGCAGCTCTACTGCTACTACAGCAGCTCTACCGCTACTACAGCAGCTCTACCGCTACTACAGCAGCTCTACCGCCATGACAGCAGCTTTACCACTATTACAGCAACTCTGCTACTACTACAGCAGCTCTACTGCTACTACCACAACTCTACCGTTACTACAGCAGCTCTACTGCTACTACAGCAGCTCTAAAAGTCGAAAGTACCACATTGCCATTTCTACTGCCATTTCTACTGGTACTCCTCACTTAACGCCCGAGTTCTTTTCCGAGCACCAGGTCGTTAAGTGAATTGGTTGATAAATGAGGACCTGTGTTATTTCATGGTAAGGGGGCATGTAAATAGTGTATATAGTGTATATAGTATATATAGTGTATATTTTGAAAATAGTGTATATATAATGTATATAGTATATTTAGTGTATATAGTGTTATTTCACGGTAAGGGGGAGTGTATATAGTATAAATAGTGTATAAAGTGTATATAGTGTATATAGTATATTTAGTGTATATAGTGTTATTTCACGGTAAGGGGGAGTGTATATAGTGTATATAGTATGTAAAGTGTATATAGTGCATAGTATATAAAGTATAAATTGTGTATTTAGTGTTTATAGTGTAATTTTACGGTAAGGGGCGTGGCGATTGCAAACGCTAGTGTAGTGAATACTGACAGACTGTGGGAACGAGACTGAGAATGGTGATGAGATGTATACAGTGTATAGTATATATAGTGTATACAGTATATAAAGGGTGATGCATGATGAGATGCTTGACGCTGTGACACCGTGGTATTATACGCAGTGTACAATGCAAGCTGGTCAGAGAGCTGGCTGTAAGTCTGAACGGTGGTTAATCAGGCAGGTTGTTAAGTGAGGAGTACCTGTAATGTAAAATAACTCTTCATATCCAGGACCCTGATATAACAGAGCCTCTGATACGGCATAAAGTACTACTGTGCTTTTTTTCTGCGGAAAAAACCTGTTTACAAAAGAAGCTTACATGGCAGCATTCGTACCACCACCACCACCACCACCACCGCCGCCTCCAGCTCCACCATCACCGGCCGCTCCCCTACCCCAAACCCCCACTCCCACCCCCGCAGGCCTGTCATCTTGGATCAGTCGGCCCATTTGAAATCTCAGCCCAAAACGTTCCATTGTGCTCCTGCTGCGAAGGAGGCTAAAGCACATGTAGGTCTGTGGCGTCCCTAATGATCCTCATTAATTGGTCATTTCCAGGTTTATTCATTGTCATCCTTTTAATATCCTTTAATCCTGTATATGTTTTATATATTTGACTATTTATTTTGTATTTCTCGGCTATTTGTGTATACTTTGCAAATTTTTTTCTTTGTATATATACACAGTATATATATATATATATATGTGTGTGTGTGTGTGTTACATACTAATAATTTTCTACTTCACTTTTTATTTGATTTTTATTTATATATTTGTTTGTTTGTTCGTTTAAATGCCAACCAGATGTTAAATTAATGGACCATTCCTCATCACAACAAATTCCTTGTACACGTAAATGCACCAGGCAGAATAAACAACATTCTGAGTCTTAATGTCACAACTCCTCCCCATTTTGTGCTCAATAGGTGGTATATAATAAATAAAACAGAGCAGAAATTTAACAGATTAAAAAAATATTTTAAAGCAGACTTAATAGTGTATTAAGAGAAGATTACATTTTTATCCACCAAATGGGCTTTTATTTAAAATCTCCCAATGCATATTTAGGCAGAGCAGCCATAGGAGCCGTACATCCATTGGCCGTCAAAAGAAATTTAAGGGAGAAAGAGCCTTGCCCCCTTTCGTTAACTGAAAATCTAAAATGCTGTTATATAAAATAATTAAAAACCAAATACCAAGAGTAGTAATCGAAGTAAAAAACAAAACAAGTGCAGAATGACGATGCATTCTATTGTTCCAAAGCGTCTGGATCATTCCCAGAGACGCGCTCACTGGAGCATTGTAAATCGGTCAGCGTGTCAAATTAATTTCATTAATTACTTCCAAAGCATCTATAGACTATTTAGGAGAATTTGTAAATCGGTTGGACAATGTAAAATACACTTGACCACGTGTCTGTAATATTCCCCAGGCCCTGGTGGAGCACGGCAATCAGAACGCCAGTATTTTATCAAAAGAAAATTCACATTTTTACTCACACAAACATGCACGCACGCACACACACACACACACACACACACACACACACACACACACATAAAGAAATGTCCCGAAAGAATTACCTACCTTTGAATATAAGAATATACCTTTGAAGGCTTCAGTTGACGGTTACTACTTTTGCTGTTGACCCCCAAAAATGTATAAAAAATGTAATGTATCGTAAAAAAGGAGGATTGATATCGTCTCCTAGCGTTCGGAGGGGACGCGACCCATTGGCCAGAACGTCGGGTCACATGGGCGTCACCATCACAACACGTGACGTCAAAGAAAAAAGAACGGAAAACCTCCCAAATTCTCCCCCGAAATAGGCCAAATGACGCGGACAAGTACGTCGAGCCGTTCGCTGGCGTTGTTTGTTTGACCCTCCTTGTTTGACCGTCGTTCCCGTGAACGGTGCCCACGATGGAGCCCCCAATGCCGCGAATCTGGCCGCCTGCCCGCGGGGGATCTTTGGGGGGAGGGGGTTGGCTGAGGGTGGTCCGCCATGAGCATGGGTGTCTGGATATACGAAGTGACACCTCAGAAAAAAGCCGTGTGCAAATGTCAAAAATGCTCGTTTAAATCCCCCCCCGTCCGCCTCGCTTTAACACTAATTGTAGAATCAGAACCCAACGAAGATGTGAAGTGTAACAACAGGGCAGAGTGCTCAAAATCAATCAATCAATCAATCAATCAATCAAACAATCAATCAAACAATCAATCAAACAAACAAACGAGGAAAAGAACCATGAAAGTATAAAAAAAAGAAATCTTGACATTTTGAAAAGGCTTAATATGTTAGATCCCAAAGAAATGGTCTGATAACCCTGATATCCACCAATTAGCTATTCCGGCCACATCCGCGGGGACGTAAGAGACTAGAAACAGGAAGTTGCGCCGCTTCCAACTGTACAGCCTGCTCCGGATGTACTGTCTTTACATGTTATATCTAAAAAGAAAGGTCTCATAATCCCGATATCCGCAAATCAGCCCTTTTGGCTACACCGCCGCTGACGTAACAGACTAGAAACAGGACGTTGCGTCGCTTCCTGCTGTGCAACCTGCTGTGGCCCACGACACGCTTTGGATGTACAGTAGAGGCTGAAGTGGCAAACGTATCTTTTACATAAAATGTGATACGTGATAAAATGAGACACGTGTGATTGTGGTGAGAGTTTCCCGTTTTCAGGAAGCCGGTTTCATGTGTTCTTCTTTTTTTTTTTTTTTTTTTTTTTAAGGCTTAAACGTTTGCCCCGTCGCACTGCGTTGGAAAAACGGCGAGAAGCTGCGGCGGAGTGGTAAGCTTCTCAATAGACGTTTTAATGTTAAAAATGGGATGGGATTGAAAAAAACAGCACACCTATGCTTGGAAACCTAGGTTTCCAAGCTAGATAGGGTTCCCTATCTTAAGATCTTTCATATTTTCATTTAAGGGCAATATTGAGTTTAGGGAGAGCGGTGGTTTGAAGCTATTTAGTGTGCAACCATAGGCAGTCAGCACTGACATACTCTATACAAATATCAAAAAATCGGAAAAAGAAAGTATGAAGAGAAGGTAGTCGACGTCATTTGTAAATATAGGTAGGTAAAAAAAATATAAAAATAAAAGTAAAACAGTATTGTTTTAAACTCCACTCAGAATGGTACAATTTCTTTAAAAAATGTAGACCTTGTAGTAGTTCTGCAGTAGTTGTAGAATCTGTTTACCGTCCACCATGTCTTGGCGTTTAAAAGAGGTAGACTTGGTACGATTGGCTTTGGCAACACACAGCGGGAGGAAAACAACAACAACTTTCGTGGAAACGAGTCCAAACTGCACTAATGCATTTTTAATTGGTTGAGATTTGGAGTCGGACCCAGTTCCACAGTCTGGTGACCTGCGTTTAAAACCCTGGGGTGGTTCCACCACGGAGACGCAAAAAGTAGAATAAATGAAGAGCGGGCGAGTGCAGAAACACCGTTTGTTCGATCAAGCAAAACGACATTGATTCCAAATCAACTTTATTACTTGCAATGTGCAATATCTGCTCTAGACTGAGACTCACATGAAGCCATTTGGCAAACAGCTATTTAGATTAAAGTGGAAATTCGGCCCCCATCCCATATTTTATCCTTTTTCTACCGGCACATTATAAGAAACAAACATTCAATTGATTTGCTTATTTGTTATGTAAATGCTCCTCTATATGCTGTTTACATTTTAGGGTGGCGGAGTCCGCCACCCTCGGCTGAAGAAAGAAAACTCCCCATACTCATGCTACGAGCTGTGGTCCGACACCACGGCTGGAAGTTACGTCATGTTTTTTTTTTTTTTTTATTGGAATTGGGCTTAAAACTAAGTTATAAAGTCACAATTATAAAATCTAAAATATATATAAAAATAAACGTTTATAAAATAACTGGTTTTACACTTCCATTAATGGAAAATTGTAAATGTCCGGCTGAGCAAACTACTCACTGCTGTACTGGATAAAAAGGAGCCCTCACTTCTTCCCTGACATATTGTATATGTATGTGACAAATAATCTCTTGAACTTGAACTTGAACTTGAACATATTATGGGATCTGAAACCCAGTCGCATTTCATCTACCGGCCACTAGGGGGAGGATCAGTCTGTCGGATGCGTGTACGGCTTCGGTGTGAAGGCAGCTCTGGTGTCATGCTTCCCTTTCTAATGACATAATCTGAGGGAACCAAATAACAAGGATTGGATTTTAAGACTTTAAATTAGCTTACTTTTTGTTACACATAAATCACACACACAGAGGAGGGGAGGAGGAGCCGTTGAGGCACCTTACCAAGATGGCTGCCGCAGACGTGGAACGGTCCGTTGACTCTGCTATTGTGACAGTATTAAACAAACTGGACGGTATATTTTCTATAAAAAGCTTTTGTTGATAAGAAGGGTGTGTTTGTTGTACTTCCCACAGGGTTTGGTAAAAGTTTAATTCACCAACTCAAGTTGAATTTACTGCGTCACATGTTCCTTTGCTCTGATTGGTTGTAGGTCTGTAGGATGCTCTGATTGGTTGTAGGTCTATCCAATGCTCTGATTGGTTGTAGGTCTATCCAATGCTCTGATTGGTTGTATGTCTATCCAATGCTCTGATTGGTTGTAGGTCTATCCAATGCTCTGGTTGGTTGTAGGTCTATCCAATGCTCTGATTGGTTGTAGATCTATCTAATTGTGTCCCGAGACATTTTGGTCTGCGCCTGTTAAAATTGAGAATGAACTGAGAGATTCCAGACTAATATGCATTTGCCAATTGGTCTGCAGATGTCAGGCTAACCATCTGTAAGTCAAAGATAAAATGCCTCCTGCTATGTTGTTATTACATTTCCCTGAATGTGGAATATATTGCATTTAGTTGAAGTGTGTGTGTGTGTGTGTGTGTGTGTGTCTGTGTGTGTGTGTGTGTGTGTGTGAGTGTGTGTGTGTGTGTCCGTCCCCCCTCCCTGACCAAGATATTTTCTCGATAAAAACAAGATTGACAAAATTGCTTCCTGACCACCGAACTATTTGGACCAAGGTCTTACCCCTCGGACGGTAGACTCACGCAGACAAAGTGGAAAACAGACCCCAAGCTGGCTTCACACCAAGTCCGAAAACGCACCCGACGGTCAGATCCTTCCCCCTAGTGGTCGTCGGGTGAACTGCGGCGTTGTTTCGCGAGATGAGAGCGCTCGATTTCTCCACAACAACAGAGAGCAGTTTGCTCAGCTGGACATTTACCATGTTCCATTCATGAACATTAACAAATGTTTAAAACTCCCTTTATATAGTGTTTGCAAAATGCGAACAAAAAATATAAAATATACCCAATTCACTTATATTAAAAGAGATTTATTTACGGTGAATATGGTCATCCACCGTAAACATTAATGACATCATTATTGTATACTGTATACATGACTTATTTACCTTGCTAGTTTTAGGCCCAGTCCCAATGAAAAACTTGACCGACCGGACCCAAACTTGTCGCAAGCGCTGGTAAATTTGAACGCACCGCGGAGCCTCGAACGGACGTGGAGATCTCGCGCCCCTAGAGGAGGCGGGGCTTAATGCAGAGCGTCACAGCTTTTCTCGCGTGCCCAATCCGATTTTTCCATGGGAACGGATGGACTTCCGGTTTGTTGTTGTCGTTTGCCGAATTCGGTGTGAAGCCGGCTTCACCGTCGCCATGCAGTAATTGTTTTCTTTTACTGAAATAATGTCTTTTAGGAGAATAACAAAGGGGAAGTGGGGACGCGGGGGTAAGAATAATAGAGGTTGAACTCAATTACAAGAGGGATACACAAACCTTAAGGGTGTAGAAAAACAAAACAAATAGTGACAGGAATAAGACACATGATTAAATCCAGAAGATACTTAAGCTCTAACTGCAATAGAAGTTCTGCAGATACATATTATTATTTTTTTTTTAATATATATATTATTATTATATTAAGCTGCGGAGGAAGAGTCACAACAACCCTCTATCAGAGTCGGGTGGAAACCATTTAGACTTCAAATAATTAACCCAGTGGGCATCGAGGTTTAGGATAATAGGAAAATAATTCTTTAAGGGCGAGAGGAAATGGAGGCTCCGTCTTAAAAAAGGAGGTCACTCCTGCATTTAAGTTTTGCCTGGAACCCTGAACTCCCCGGCCGGACACTGCCGCAGAAAAACACTAATGGGACATTTTCCACGACCCCATTTGCAGTCACAGTCTGTGGGTTTAATCTCGGCGCCGGCTCCCGGCAACAACAAGGCGGCTCATTCGGAGACTCGTCTTCATCGGCGTTGTGTACCCGCGATGCGAGAGTCGCAAAACGATCCGTTTCCTACCGAACAAATCTCTCAAATGACTCAGGAGTCGGGAGTCAGACGCGGGAAAACTTGTCCGGGTACAACAAAGGTGTTTTTAATTACAACAAAGTGGAACCATGCGGCGCGTGTAACCAAAAATGCCTACAAAAACAAATTAACAGTTAACTTGGCCGAACTGAGCCAAACTCACCTCAGTGTAGCGCAACTTAAATGGACTTAACATGACGTGCACACAGCTACACACTCACCTCCAACCTCCCAAAAGTGACTGCTTGAACAGACCCTTCCACCATTCCACCATCCCATCACCATATTCCAGACAGTTGCAGCCATACATAAACAGATCCCAATCAACATAAATAACTTGCTGAACATCGTTTTTTCATTTTTATTTTCTGGATCTACTGCAATGCACGAGGCTCGGTCCCAAGAACAAATGAGGTCATATTTCAAGGCGTCCATCAGGGCGTGGCCCCGATCGACCGGACGAAACGATGGCCTTCCGTCCGGTTCCGATTTGCGTTCGATCATTTTGAGTTTGGATCCCTGATCGGAGGAATCAAATTTTCTCACCCTTTGGGAACGTCGGGTATTATCTGCTGTCCGTCAACGACAAATACGCGACTAGAGGGTCTCACTCCCTTCCTCCCGCTCCCTCTGTTCCTTCTCATAGGACTTATTTTGCGGGTTCACGAGGGGTTGACACGTCCTTTCTCGGCCCTCCTAAAAACACCCGATGTGGTGGCGTCTTACCACTCTCACCGAACCATTGTGGCTGTCGCCGTGAGCTCATGGCACCAGCACAAGCTCGGCTCTCTCCTTGGTAAACCCAACGCGGTGGCAGCCGTTGCATCAATATACAGATAATTATATTAATAATAATATTTGTGGACCCGTGTATGTCAATTTAGCCTTACTCACAGTCATTTCCAGCGTAATTAACACAGGAAAAAAAAAAAAAAAAAAACGATGTTTGAGGGAACGGTTTGAAAACGACGCTAAAATTCCCCGTATGAAGCCGTTCGTTGCCGCCTCCATGTCTGTCTGTTTTGTAACGTACGAACCTGCTGTACATCTGAGCCAAATCTGACCCAGTTGGTGTGAACGCCTGGAGGTATTTGTGAGGTCATCCGGGACGTGAGCATGCGTGTATCGTACGGGAACTATTCAAATGATTCATATTATTAAACTAGGAAATAAATATTCCTTTTACCATTTTGGGCTTTTTTTGTCCTCAAAGTGCGACCAGGTGACGGCCACACGTTTGGATTTCTTCTCCTTTGAACGCCGTTCGCCCTCTAAAAACAGCGATCAAAGCGATTATGCCACTTCAGGTCTGCGAGCCACAGTCAGACACCAACACAACAACAAACTAGAGTGGAACGCTCACAATGACATCGCAATAAGCGGAATAGCCCGAAAAATAAACGTGTTTATTATTAAATGTGTTGAATGAAATGTATTTTGACAGCTTTAACAACACTTTTCCCCCAAAATCACAGGACGTGGCGAGGCCTAACGTAGCCGGGAAGCCCTCCTCGCACCACACTATTCCTCCGGTGGAAAATCCGAATTGGTTTGGGGACGAGCTGTGTTTCTTTCAAGATAAGCTGCCGCCGGGGATCCAACGGCTCAGCTGCGCTTTGTTCCAGGTGCGTCTCCCGTGGCGGCTCCTGAAAAAGCCGCTATCCGATCGGATCTGCACAGTGGTACGGCCCGCTCACCTTCCACCTCCATCATCCCCTCCGTAACCACCTCCGGTTACTTTGGTCCTCTTATCATCAAAGTTTATAGAGAAGGACTCAGAGTTTTTACTGAAGAGAGACGTACAAATACCCCCCACAGGAAATGACTCAGAGCACCGCATTGTTGTTTCTGCTTCAGTAAAAGTATGTAGGCACTTGCTCTTAAATGTACTTAAAGTATTAAAAGTAAAAGTACTGAGTCATATCCAATGCCCTGATATCGCAGAGCCTAGAATGCTTAGTGAGGTGTAAAATGTAAAAAAGTACCTTGTTTTCTGCAGATAAATCATGATTCATTCATTATAATAATAATAATAATATTAATAATAATAATACTGACAATAATGAAAAACTGACCAAATTTGATGTATATCACAGACACGGTCCAATGCATTTCACGCCAACCCGGCTAAAAGTATCTACACAACACAACAATGACTAAGCTAGGAACAGGGATGAGGTGTCGTTTAAACCGGTATGTCACAAGGATCTTGTGGTTCAAATTCCATCCATATCGATCCACATATGGAGCAGATATTAGTGAAAAACCAAACAACTTTGACCCGAAATATTCAGCTGGTCCTGCTTGACTGACATGCACAAAATGAACGAGATGGGATTCACAGAAAGACGCTTTATGACGTCATCATCATATTTACAATAAATGTGCAGGTTCTGATTCAGAAATACCATTGGCACTGTGCCCAGTGTGCGGTGTAGACGCTGTCACTCTGTAGTGGTTCGACAAACTATACGTTTACGTGTATATTTATGTACCTTCTTACCTGGTAAAATATCTGTAGATCTGTTGGATTAATATTTCATCTCTTTGGTCCACGAAAACCTGTGACCACGTCGAGTCGAATCCACTGAAATGTGTGACTGAGTGATGTGTTCAATATCCAGCGAGCCGTTGGAAAAATAGAAGCTGTGCGATGGTAATTACTCACAGAAATACCACAACGTTTTTTCGCTTATCGTGGAAACGTAATGTGAAAATGTAATCCAGGGAAAAACGTCACCACTAAAATGACGTTAGTTTGACTACCATTGTAAATCTCCGTAAATACGTCATAATTGACGCACACCAGACCCAGCGTCACCTGCCGTCACTGACACAGTATTACAGAAGTTATTACAATGACAAGATTTGTTTTGAAGTAAAAGAAATAACCTTTTTTTTTTTTTAAGAAAAGTCATATGTTGAAAAAATTCATACAGCTAAACGTAGCAGATTTAAATGAAAAGACAAAGTGTTTTGCGAAATTGATGTTCAAGTTACATAAATGTTTCTGCATTACAATATAGACAAGTAATCTTTTAAACGGAATTTGTCAATTGTAGGTTATTAACAGAAAAAATACAATGAAGTGCTAATTAAAACAAACATATACTTGTTTTTTATAAAATAACATGAATTTATTATTATTGTTATTTAAAGTAATTACAAAGATTATTTTTGTTATTGTTCCAGATGCCGAAAAATAACATGAAGACGTAACTCCACGATGTTTGTAAGTTTAGTAAAAAAATGTGTGATGCATTTCACAGAAATAAAAAACTGTCACACCACTTAAATTGAATAAACTGGACCCCATGTATTGCTGCCTGAAGATATATTTATATATTAATAATAATATTAATAATAATAATAATAATAATTGTTATTATTATTATTATCTTTATATTGGTGTATATATACAGCATATATATTTTTAATTCAGATTTAAAATATGAAGTAATGTGACGTGAAATATAGTGGAGCTTGAAGCTTTGAATGTTGGAGAAAAAGCCAAAAGTCTCTGAAGCAGAACATAAAGGACATACTTCAAAAATGTCCTTCAGTGCAGTTGTTACTTTCCACCACCGGTGCTCTACAACTAAGACCGACAGTACGCCCCCGATCCACAACGCGCTCATATCGAGCTGTAGAACCCAAAACCAATCCCGTGGAAAGAACAGCACAGTGTGTTTTAAGCCGTCACTGAAGCTCCTCAAGTCAAAAAAAAATAATAATAATAACAACCGTCCTCGGGGAGACGCTGCAACGCCCCCGTGCGTTTCCAACCGCTTTCAAGCCGGCGGAAACGTCCCGGTGGCGCCCGCGCTGAGGGGGAGAATCCAATTACATTCGCTTAAGGCCATCAGATAACAATATCACCAACGACCTTTGGAAAATGGAAACAGGCGTCTGATAGCATTTGTGTTTGTCACAGCCGAGTAAAAGTCCAACGCTGGAGCCACAAATCAGTCTGAGCCGCCGGTGATAACGCAGCCGTACAGTAGATGAGACGCCGAGTCCAACCCGGCATGACCCACGAGCTGCGGCCATGTTTTCCAATTGGCTCCTATTCGCTGAGGCGGGTTGTTGCACAAGGTCGTGTCTTATCCGCGGTGTGCTTAGCGAGAGCGTAGAAGAACGGACCGAGCGAGTATTTAATCCTTCTGCAGCTGAGCGCCTCTCATTCCCGCAGGACAACCGTTGCTACTCTGCGGAAGAACCCCGGGAAGGTGGACGATAGCCTCGGCCTGTATTATCTTGTTAGCCTCAACCTAGCGCCGTACGGCGAGCAGGACCGCCTGAGTCAAGCCGGCCTCGCACCAGATCCGAAAACGCATCTGACGGCCCGAGCGCGTCCTCTAGCGGACGCCGGGTGAACTGCGTCCGGGTTTGGCATTTGCAAAAGATGTTGGGGAGAAACTTCACGGACTTCCGGTTTGTTCTTGTTGTTTGTCGGATTCGGTGTGAGGCCGGCTTTAGATACCGGTGGGGTTTTTTTGTTTGATTTTTAGTAAAAAATAGTAGTAGTAGTAGTATAGTAGTCAATATAAAACACCTGAGTTACTGATTACTTAGTGAAAGAAGAAACGGACGGAGCATCTGACACCTGTTGGTTTATGAAGGGACAATTTGAAGCCTCGAGTTTGGGTTCACCCTCGCAGCCATCTCGGCAGGATGCAGGTGTGTGACGTCATCAACCCCTGGAGGGAGAAGTGCCCCTTACGCTCCGAGAAGCGGAATTGTTGCGGCAACTCAGCAAAGTTTCGGGCGTCGGACGCCGGCGCCGGCTTTGGCCCCCCGCGAACGAGACGGCGTCTGGAAACATGCGCGAGGCTCCCCGGCGACGGGCGGCCGACGCCCGGGGCTCCAAGATCCCCCGCCAAAGGAACGGAGGTCGTCTCCTTTCCACCGGGAAAGGACCGGCCGCTGCGGGTGAAGTGCACCTTGCATCGCTGCGGTTGTTACCGGTGCGCCGACGCCGGGCTGGGGTCCCAAAAACTCGGATTTCCGACCCGGAAGCTTCGGCCCCGAGATCGGACGTCCGGCGTGTCGGAGGAGATAATTAAAGGAGGCCCCGGGTGTTCGGGTTGGGGTGGACCCGTGAAGACCCCTGCACCAGATCCCTGCTGTCTCACGGCGGAGTTTGCCTTGCTGTGCTTGTCCTCCGTGCCGACACCGTATTGACTCCGGAGGTCCGCCGACACCGCGCCCGCCGTGCCGACGAGGCTCCGAGGGGCCGAGGGAATACAACGAGAGAGAGAATTAGAGAAACTCGCCCCCGGATACGAGTTTCGCCGGCGCGGCGGTTAATCGTCGTCGTGGCTCCCCAGACAGGTTAAGCGGGGAAGTTGAACAGTGCACTCCAACCGCCAGGACCATCAACACCTACGGAGGGAAGGGTTATACACGTAGAACCGTCTGAAAGGGCAATATCAATACCAGGGCAGACGGCAGCAGCAGCAGCAGCCGGGAGCCGAACGTTTCAGATTTAAAGGCTCAGTAACGCCGCTTTTCCGGGACTTTTATGTCTTTTTCATGCTGCTTTTTATCGTTACTCATTGTGTTTTTTATGTTTCTGGGCGGAGGCGCCGGGTGCTTACGGCAAATGTACAACAGTGCCAAATCGCATTGTAGGAGATGGAAATTGACTGCAAAGGACCTGATCTCAAGTTGCCAGAGACGGAAAAGTACTCTCGTCACGGTGCGTTAAAGTACCTTTTTGCCTGTCATGGTACTTTACTGAGTATATTTCATATTTGTTATTCATATTTCTACTCGAGTTCATTTTCTTATCAAGTGGGCATACTGTGCTTTGCCACTTTCAGGTTTGATACCCGTTAGAGTAGATGCGGTGAATGTAGAACCTTAACCCTAACCCTAACCCTAACCCAGATAAATGGCTGGGACACGAACAAAACACGTGACTTTTTTTCCTTCCCCCACCCGCCGGTTCGGGAACGTCTCCGTGCTCCGGCCCCTCCTAATTTACAAACCTCCGCACTGCGTGTTACCACCTCAGTGGATAGTTAAAATGGAGTGACGGTGATGGCAGGGGCCCTGTTTTTTTTCTTTTAAAGATTTTCGCCAAAAAAAGATTTAGGCACAAAACAACCGGGCACCAACCTTTTTAAGGATGATTTGTGGAGTTTTAACAAAACCAAATCGGAGCACGTTTCTCTTCTCAAAGTGTCCCGGCTCCGCCAGACTGACTGTGTGGGATTCACTGCAAACCCCCCAGAAGTCAATCCAGATGCTTGCCCTGGTCTTTGCATAGAAGCCTGCTCCACCGCCCGATTCCACAAGAACGCGCGTGAAGCTGCGACGCGGTGCAGTAAGCGCCGCCTTCTCTGCCACAAGCTTAGGATCCGACTCCACGACCACAAGTTACGTCAGTCAAGTTTTTTTTCCTCTAATTCTTTGATTGGAACTGGTCTTAAAGCGAAGGAGATAAGTCACGTATATAAAATAATGACGTTTTTAACGCTAATGTTGGATGTCACCATATTTACTATCAATGGATCCATCTTTATATCAGTGAACTGTGTGTATTTTATTGTAAACACCATTTAAACATCCTGTTGTACTGGGGGAAAAAAAGAGCTCTCCATTTTCCCTGACATATTATGGGATGCGAATGCCAGACACAGCTCATCCGACGGCCACGAGGGGGAGGAACGGACTGTTGTATGCGATTACGGACAGATTACCGACCACAGCTAGCTACTGTACGTTGCTTTAGAAAACTCACCAAAGCCTGCATTCTCGCAGGTGTGGCGGACCCCGCCACCAACAATGGAAACATCAATATAAAGGAGAAGATGCAAAATGTAAATACATTGAATGGCTGTTTGTTATAAAGTGACAGATCAAAGAAATGATAGAATATGTGATTTCTTTTCGTAACAGAACAATATCATGGATTACCACTTTTATCTTAGTGATAATCAGGTGCTGTAGTAATACAGTCGTGTGTGCAACATGTGCATAACTGTCTTGGTTATTTGTCCGTATTTCAGCTTGTTGTTGTGGACCGTGGAGGCAGTGGGTTTATCTCCTGAGTTTGGGGGGTTTTAAAAATGAAAAGAAGGGTTTGTGGACTCAGCCCCTATCGAACCAAGTCAGGAGAAACTCTGCTCAGCAAACACTTTTGGTGTCAATCTGTAAAGCTATCCTGTTACACACACACACGCACACGCACACACACACACACACACACACACACACACACACACACACACACACACACACACACACACACACACACACACACAAAGACATTAAAGGAACTCTGTTCACAGCCCTCTGACTTCCACTGAAGCCTGTTTACACCGAATGCAAGGCCAACGACCAACAGGAAGTTCATCCATTCCGGCGGAGATTCTGAACTTGAAAAGCTGACGCGGTGCAAAAGCTCAGCGTGAGGACGAGGATCTGGGATGATTTGGAATTTTCTCAAACTCATGCGACAAGTGTCGGAGCCGACCCTACGACCGGAAGTGACGACGGTCAAGTTTATTTTTATTGGAGCTGGGTCTAAAACGATGTAAGTAAAATATGCATATGATATAATGACGTTATTAGCGTTAACGTAATCTATTTTGTGTACTTTTTTTTCGCACTTTACAAACAGGATTTTTTAACTCTAATTGATGGAACATGGTTAATGTCCAACGAAGCAAACTACACTGTTGACGGAAAAAAACACGCTCTCCCATTTTCCCAGACAAATTCTGTATTTTCTGTATATTTTATATACTATTCTATACTATTCTATTCTATACACTATTCTTTTTTTGTTTGTTTGTTTGTTTTTGGCTATTTGGGTATATTTGGCAACTTTATTATATTTTTTTCACTTCACTTTTGATTATATTTCATTATGATTACATTTTTAATTATTAATCCCTACTGTTCATCTTTTTTTGTAATGCTAATGGTCTGTAGAAGCACACCAATAATCACCATGACAAATTCCCCGTACATGTAAATGCACCAGGCAAAGTCATTCTGATTCTCATTGTGATATTTTGTGACGCCGACGCCCACCAGGGGGAAGGATCCGGAGGGGGCACTTTGACAGCCATGGTGGACATTAAAGTTACAGTACAATAAAGTTTTAAAAGACAAAAGAGGGAGAAGCGGCCCATAGACACTAATAACAGCCCCACAGACGGCCTCCGCTGTAACCAGCGAGCACCTGACTCGGAGATGGATTGTGGAGAAACGCTGACTCCACAGTGACAATATTCCGCCGTGGAGCGGTCGCGGCACATAACTGCTCCACAATCGCACATCTCATTTATCGCTATGCAAATTGACTGCATGCTTGGAGAAAATGTCATTTGGTTTCCCCTTGAGCCGCCGCAGGAACTGAATAATACATTCCTGAATCTACCACTGAGGTGGAGTTTCTCAATGCTAAATAACCTGCAACAGTGTCATATACTTGTCCTATACTTGTTTATAATCCTTACATACAAATGTCATGTTTCATTAATCAGTGTAGTAAATTATAATTGTGCCCCTCCTCTGAAAATTCACTGTAGTCACTGGTCAAAACAATAGACTCCCACACTGTCAAGTTAAACATTGCATATAATAACATAAAATAAGTAAGTGAATTAATAAAAAATATCACTTTATGGGGGTGGTGAGAATACAAATTTTGTGAACAAAAAAGTAAACTTAACAGATAAACAAACCACAACAATATAAGAAATAACACTTTTGCCTTGGAAGCCCTGCGGTTCCTTCACGGACCCTTAGGGGGCCGCAGACCCCAGTTTGGGAACCTCCGCCGAAAACTGGCATAGATAGAATTGACCTCGCTGTAGCCGTATAAATATGACATTATAAATATTATGAATAAAATTACAAATAACATAAAAATTAAATGATTACACCAAAAAAATGTTTTGTATACCTCATAATCAAAAACATGGAGGTGAAATGTGTCACAAAAAGCTACAACCTAAAAATGGCACCTGAGGGTGGGACATCAACACTCAACCCAGAGCAGTCCCCTTTATCTGATACCAGCCACCGATTTATAAATTTGATAATTATATAATAGAAATCAAATTTCACGGCAGCTTGAGCTGAATAGCGCTCGCAAATTCCAAGCAGAGGTACCACTGTCAATTACTGCAATCTTGTAATAATAAAACTGATGTGATCCCCACACCCCCACGGAAGCCTCACATTATGCGGAATTGTGTCATTTATATTCTCTTTTCCTCTTCCAACAGCAAAGAAGTATAACGACACGTCCTTCAAGATGATTGTAAGTAATACAGCTTCAAGCAGAGGTGGACTACTCCAGGTCCAGGGAGTAAAAGGCCTTGCCGTGTTTTTGCTCCAGCCATGCACTCATCCACTTGATTCCACCTCTTCCTTGGTGCTAATTAGCTAAATACAGACGTTTGACTCCAAATTCACTCCGGGATTCCACTCCACTCTGGGATTTTCCACTTCTGGCTTTAAACCAAAAACCACTGATTGAAGTCGTGGTAGACTTCAAAAGAAGAGGATGACGAAAGAGGACTCACCGAGCAAACAAAACACCTACGTCACTGAGAATAATAGGCCTCATTCAATAACATGGACCAGTACTAATCTGTAAGTAAATCTTGCTTAATGCTAAGGAAATTTTAAGAACATTTTGGATTGGTGTAGGGCTGGGCGACAAAACGAACTTGATCATTTTCACGATAAAATCTTCCACGATAACAATGATTGGTTTGTGAGATTTATTTTCGATACAGACTCTGTTTTGCTCTACCTACAAAGAAACAGCCCATCATACAGAGCAAAGAAACAACCATGTGACACCAACAGCCAAACGTACAGAGCAGAGAAACAACCATGTGACACCAACAGCCAATCGTACAGAGCAGAGAAAAAACTATGTGACACGAAAAGCCAAACAGCAGAGCAGAGAAACAACCATGTGACGCCAACCGTGCAGAGCAGAGAAATTAGGTTAGCTAGTATGTTTGGTTTTGTAACTATTGTGCATAATCTCTGGGTGAGTTGCAAAGACATTTCACTGCATATATGTATGAACATATGTTTACTGTATGTATGTGACAAATAAACCCCTTGAATCTTGAATCTTGAACGTCGCATTGACAGCCCATCATACAGAGCAGAGAAACATCCATTTCACACCAGCCAATCCTAAAGCAGGGGCGCTGGTGCTCCCTGTGTTCTCTCCCCGGCCCACGGTGCTCTCCAGCCGGGCAGCGCGCAGCGGGGATGAGGCCCCCCGGAGCTGACGCGGCGTGTCTTCCTCAAACGCCAATTTAAACTCGAACACACACTCCTCCCAACCGCCAACAACCAACAGCCACTATCACATTTACCACCACACGAGAGCTTAGAATGGCAGACTATGTGCTACATACTCCATGTTTGCACTGTAAGTAATACTAGGATATTTCACCAGATGGAAGACTGTCATCCTGGTACTTTCCGCATACTATGTGAGCATGTTATGGTTTTGGACATGCCAAACACTTAATTTGGCGTAACACATAGTGTGTTAGTATGTTGTTCTAGTATTCTTCCCTGGAAAAGTTCTGTTTGGTTTCAGACTTGCTAAACACTAATTTGGTGTACTACATAGTGTTCTGTTATGCCATTCTAGTCTTCTTTCCTGGAGAAGTATGGTGTTTCAGACTTACTAAACACTGATTTGGTGAAATACATTGTGTGCTAGAATGCCATTCTAGTTGTCTTTCCTGAAGAAGTTCTGTTTGTTTTCAGACTTAAAAATAGTAATTTGATGTACTACATAGTGTTGTTGTGGTTATTTATTAACACCGACATGACAAGAAACTGATAACATGTTGTACTAAACCAAATATTCAAGGTATATGTATTTAAAAACGTTTGCTTTTTAATGTATGCTATAAAACCCTAAACTAAGGGAGTCATGAAAATAACAGAAAGAACATAGTCTCCGACGAAAACATGCCTGGACAGCAATCAGCCAGAAACAGTTAAAATGAGGGAACATGAAAAAAACATGAAACATGAAAAAAAAAATCCTTAGTAACAAGACTGTGATTGGTTCCTTGGGACACACCCTCAAGACTGTGATTGGTTCCCTGCACTGAAAGGGGCAGGACTAGAGGAGGGAACATCTTGGGTATATTAGGTATATTATTATTGTCAGTCGGGCTCCGGAGCCACTCACTGTTTATTGCTGTACTTGACTCTCAGATACACAATAAACCTTTTCGCATCATTCTCCCACGTTTTTGAGGCCAGAACAGATAGAAACGTTGTCCAGAGATCCAGACTTTTTACTGACCAGGGTCACCTTCTTGGTCACGACAGTGTGCTAGCATCTTTCCTGGATGCCTACATATACATACGGTCATACATATATGCAGTGAAATGATGTGACACCCGTAGATTACGCACAATAAGCTCTATAAGCTGTAACAATACTAAAAATACTAAAATGTGCGTAATCGACACGAGGTGCTCGCGCAGGCGGACGCAAGGGGTGGCGCCACAATCGCGATTCTGGGTTCTATAATTATGTTATGACTATTGTTGCTGGTGGTGTTAGATCAAGCTCTGGAATGCTAGAAGGCTGTAACCATTCACTTCACTAAATAATATCTCTTCTCAGATGAGGAATTGTAATATCGGTTATTCATGCCGTCAAAAAATCTGATGATCTCTAGACATTTTTAATTAATATGAAACTCCTCGTAAACTCCTGCTGAAGATCTGCTAATGCTTATAATTAATTTCCCAGAACTTGAACTTGAACTTGAACTTCCTAGTAGTCTTTCCTGGAAAAGTATGATGTTCTTTCAGACTTACTAAACACTAATTTGGTGAACTACATAGTGTGCTACTATGCCATTTTAGTCGTCTTTCCTGAAGAAGTTCTGTTTGGCAGCTCCTCACCTCAGGGTGTTGTTGGGTCCGTCTCGGGGCTGTGGCTGTTGCTCCTCTCGCGACACCAGCTCATCTGCCTTTGGATTTCTCTTCAGATTGATGGTCGACCCATTCTGGAGACGTATGAAGAGAGAGACGAGAGAAAGAAGATTGGAAAATGTGGACAGAAACTTTTTTGTGTCATCCACTTAATAAGGAAGACTTAAAGTTTGAAATCCTTAAGATCGACACCCCAAGTTCCAGAATTTAGTTTGAACGTTTTTCTGTTTTTCTTCTTCTAGTAGTGTTTCAGCGAAATACATTTTTTGACAGAATGATCTTACGGATTTGCACTTTAACAAGACATTGCGAGATATAATGGCTTTAATAGTGTGATGGCTTTAGGTTCAAAAAGTTGTTCAGACCAAGTCAATATGAACATGCATATGTAAACATTATAGTTAGATACATGTATGAATGAATTTATGTATAGTGTATATATATATATTTTTTTTTTTGATTATTATTAGATTGTACTTATTTCTATTTGAATTATGTCCATTTGCTCATATATTTTTATGTAGTGAAACTTGTGGAAAAACTCACGATTCATCAAACCGTAGAATGAGCGTGTCTGCCATCACATTGGACATTGGATTTACTGTTCAAAGTGTTTAGTGTTTATTTTGATTTGTCATGAAGGTGTGTTTTCGGACCAAAGAGGGATCCCAAAAGTCTCCTGGGTTTCCTCTTCCAGGTCATGTGACCTGCGGCCGGCAGCCTTCCAGCAGACGGGGGAGACCACGCCTGGACAAGAAACACAGACGGTCAATAAGATTAGCCTTTAATGAAAGTGTTTATTATTTTTAAATGAGTTATACCCCATCTGGAAAAGGTAAATTATATTATATCCATATAATTACAAAACCAAAGCCCCACTATCAAGCCATATTGAAATCCACAGCTGATATAAAATATGATATATATGATATATTTTTTATTCATTGTCAACATTCTGTTCATACTGTACTGCTTACATTCTTCGGGTATATTTTCCATTATCCTGCAATATTTTATTGTGTGCAGTTTATTGAAAATTTCACTTTTTCCTCTACATTGCCTCTTTTCATTATCATATTTGTATTTTATTGTTGTAATTATTACTGTCTATTGTTTTTGATGCGAGCTGCTATCCGCCTGTCTGCCTGTATATCTGCCTGTCTGCCTGTCTGTCTGTCTGTCTGTCTGTCTGCCTGTCTGCCGTCTGTCTGTCTGTCCATACATTTAAATGACCAAATTACAAGGTAAGACAAAATTTGATGGAATTTTATGGAGGAAATTCAGTAAAGGGTTGTGTTCAAGTTGTTTGGCAAAATGGCAAAGAAAAAAGAAATCATCATAACAAAACCCTTGAGCGTGCTTTACACCGAATCCGACAAACAAGGACCAAAACCCGGAACTGTCTCTGTGCGGTCCAGGGTTCTGATCAGATCATATAGAACAGACGCCAGCAGCTAACTGGTTCGCCTTCTGGAGCCGGTTGGACCCGAACAGAACGAAACATCTGCGACTCCAGGTTCCTGCTTCATCATCCGTCTGAAACCTCGGCCATCCTCATCCTCATAATAATAATAATCATAATAATAATAATAATAATAATAATGTAATTTGTAGGCAGATTATATGATTTCAGGCATATGGATCATTTACATTTGTTTATGGTACACAGAACAACATCTATGAATTATCTGACGGTGTTCAGACAGTGTTCATTGGTACAGAAAATGTATATTTTGTTGTAAATATACAGTATATTTGTGTATATTGTGTACATATGTGCACAATCTCCTTGTCTCTTTGTTTTCTTCCTTTGTTGTTGATACATACAGTACTGACATTTTCTTTCCATTGATGTAGCTATTTTTAGTTTGTATTAATGTTGAGCCTGTTGTGTTGTGTTGTGTTGTGTTGTGTTGTGTTGTGGGGCAACACACTGCAATGTTGTGGTTCATTTTTAGGGCTCACTGCATATTGTCACGTTACTTTCTCGTGACGGGATATTGTTTGGATCTTTGCTGTTGTACAAAAAACAAAAAAAAAATCAAATCCCAGCTTCCCAAAGAAATGACACTGATCGGATCAATCCATGTCAGCTTATGTAGAAAAAAACAAATAAATAAACAGATTTTTTATTTTTATTTTTTTTCTTAACTATATGAATGGCCGCTATTTTTGACAAGGACAAACACGATTCCATTTTCTTTCCCCTCCCAAAACAAACGTCATCATTCCATCCACTCACGCTGCTCTTCCCGACCGGTGCGTTGCGCGTCCTTGGGTGACGCTCCGTGTCGCGGTGCGTGCGTGTGTTCTGCTGTTGGAAAGCAGCAGCAGCAGCAGCAGCAACGTCACACACACGCACACGCACACGCACACGCACACACACACACACACGCACACACACACACGCACACACAC
>NC_137210.1:23444695-23447195 GCF_960531495.2 Zeus faber
GCGGATTTGGTGTGAAGTCCAATTAACATCAACCGAACCAAACCAACCAAGAGTGGGAAAATTGAACCACACTTTTTACTGAGTGACTTGATAACTCGCCAGTTACCCAGGTAGTTTGGGTGGAGCCAGACATGCAGGTAGTTTGGGTGGAGCCAGTTATCAGGTAGTTTGGGTGGAGCCAGTTATCAAGGCAGTTTGGTTCGAGCCGCTTATGCAGGTAGCTTGGGTGACAACAGTTATCCAGGTAGTTTGGGTGGAGCCAATTATCAAGGTAGTTTGGGTGGAGCCAGATATCCAGGTAGTTTGAGGGGAGCCAATAATCCAGGTATTTTTGGAGGGGAGCCGGTTATCTAGGTAGTTTGGGTGAAGCCAGTTATCGAGGTAGTTTGGGTGGAGCCAGATATCCAGGTAGTTTGAGGGGAGCCAATAATCCAGGTATTTTTGGAGGGGAGCCGGTTATCTAGGTAGTTTGGGTGAAGCCAGTTATCGAGGTAGTTTGAGTGGAGCCAGTTATCCAGGTAGTTTGGGTGGAGCCAGTTATCCAGGTAGTTTGAGTGGAGCCAGTTATCCAGGTAGTTTGGGTGGAGCCAGTTATCCAGGTAGTTTGGGTGACAACAGCTATCCAGGTAGTTTGGGTGAAGCCAGTTATCCAGGTAGTTTGGGTGGAGCCAGTTATCTAGGTAGCTTGGTTAGAGCCAGTTGACCAGGTAGCTTGGGTGGAGCCAGTTATCCAGGTAGTTTGGGTGGAGCCAGTTATCCAGGTAGTTTGGGTGGAGCCAGTTATCCAGGTAGTTTGGTTGCAGCCCGTTATTCAGGTAGCTTGGTTAGAGCCACTTGACCAGGTAGTTTGGGTGGAGCCAGTTATCCAGGTAGTTTGGGTGGTGCCAGTTATCCAGGTAGTTTGGGTGGAGCCAGTTATCCAGGTAGTTTGGGTGGAGCCAGTTATCCAGGTAGTTTGGTTGCAGCCCGTTATTCAGGTAGCTTGGTTAGAGCCACTTGACCAGGTAGTTTGGGTGGAGCCAGTTATCCAGGTAGTTTGGGTGGTGCCAGTTATCCAGGTAGTTTGGGTGGAGCCAGTTATCCAGCTAGCTAGGGCGGCTCCGCCCAGGAAGTTGCCTGGGGGAGGAAGTGAGGGCGACTGGCTTTGGTGTGACCGTGGTTTCGTGACCAGTACGGCACAGTATTACTTGAACCAAGTGAAACAAATTGGACAGGAAACGGTCATAGAGACGCATCAGGACAAAGACAGAGACTGATGTTGGAGCAAATTATTACACTGAGGTTGTTTGAAGTGTCCTTCCCTCGTTGGATTACTTCGGGGAACCCTTCAGTTTTTTTTTTTAATCAAACCGTCGCCTTTGGGTTTTGGCATTATTGCACTCCGGTGCTGCACCAAGAGCCTGATGGGCGGAGGGACTGGGTTGCGAGCGGCGAGGCGGCAGCCAAGTGAGTGAAAGACACGTCATCACGCTACAAACGGCTGCTCTGTGACGGAACACGTCCGCCGCCGCTGGCTAAAGTGCCGTCCCATCTAAAACCATGGCCGATACGAATGGCTCCCAAATTTCGTGATGGAGGAGGAGGAGGAGGGAGGATTTCACGTGGTCACCTTTTACCCACGACCCCCTCTTTGCCGTCGCCGCAGAGCACCCGGGGGTCCCCAGCAGGAAGCGTTTGCAGCTCCCCGTGTCCAGTCTGTTGCGTTAGCGCAGATGATGGCCAAGTTCAAAAGGGGGAAAAACTGATAAAGTGCAGCGTTTGAGGGATAATTTATGGTCTAACATTAAAAGAAAAAAAAAATAATAAAAAACTATTTTGAGCCTCCTCCCGAAAAGGAGGTTTAAAGGTTTTTTTTTTTTTTAAGGCTTTAACGCTCCTTCGTGGACAGAAGCTGCCGCAAAACGATGAGATTCTCGGCAGAAGAGCGCTCAGCCAGGTCACTGCTATTAACAGTTATAAATAAATGATGGGAACGGACAATTTAATGACGGACTGGGGTTGAAAAATGGCTAACCGCCCTTTAAGTACTGAAGGATTCTGGGAGGTCGGGGGTAATGGGGAGTAGTAGCTTTTCCACCGTGGCGCACACACCGAAGGGGGCGACGTGGCTCAAAACCTCGTGCAGACCGATCATTTATGAAGAACCGGCTCGAGACGTCTTCACTCACCGCCACGCGACGTTTGTTTTCTCCTTGGAGGGAAGGGAGCTGGGAGGCGGTGCTCCGCCGTTCAATCAAGCCAGCTGCAGACCAACAAGAACACAACGAGCAAAACAAAGTGTTATAAATGCCCTTAAAAAAAAAAAAAAATGTTATAAATGCGAGTTTCAAAGCCATCTGTCGTCATGGTAATAGCAGTTTACAGGGTTGAGCGCTGGCAACGTCGTAGAATGAACGGAAAATAAGGAGGAAGTGGGCGTTTGGGGAGATGATCGTCATCAATCAGGTTGATCAAGTTGACAGGAGAGGAAGCATCTGCCCAAAACTTGTGGGTTAAAATG
>NC_137210.1:23449695-23452195 GCF_960531495.2 Zeus faber
TTCAGAATTGACCTCCATATTCGCCTTAAACTAATATACAGTAATATAGTTATAGCACTTCTGGGCCATGAATCTCAATTTATTCCGACAATGATTGTTTAAGTCCTGATGCAAAAGCTGCAGAGAATGATAAAAAAAAACAATGATAAGGAAATATCCCAAAGTAGGCTGTGAAACTTAAAGGTACACACTTTTAATAAAATAAAAAACACCTGATGAAATAGAAACACTGACTGGAGGTATTCACAAGGTTCACAAAATATGTAAAATATGGTAAGGTTTTGCCTTCATGATGTAATCATATTATGGTCTTACTGTATATCTATTATCAATGTAATTATTATATTGATGATAAATTCACATCATGTCCACGCAGAGACCATGCGTCCGACCCGCAGCACCTCTTGCACCCCGGCCCCTCGCGCCCGAGTTACGCCCCTGAATTTGGGAAATTTCGTTTTAGGAATTTGTGTGGAAAACTGAAAAGCCGTCAGGCTGTTCACTGTTCAGCTGCAACTTTTACCTTTTTGCATTTATTTAACTCTGGTGTCAACTGCAACTTTCAGGCTTGTTCAAGTCTTGAAGTGATTGAGATGGGTCTTGATCGATAAAACATTTTCCTGGGGCTACGGGGTGAAAATTTGGGGATTTCGTTTTAGGAATTGAATCTCCCTTTAAGATCGTCAGGTGTCATCAGGTGTTTGCACGTGACTTTTGCATTTCTTTAAGGTCACAGACGCCTCGGTGGCTGTTACGAGAGCTTTCGAAAGGTATCTGTAGCCGAAGCACTGATAATCAAACCACAATGAAAACTAAAGTATGGAAAAGTAAAATAAAAATTTGGTATAAAGATAAAAGAAACAACAAATCAAACGAGCCCCGATCTCATCGCCATTGAACTGGTCAACTTCCCTTCTGGTTCCAAAGGGTCGATTAAAAACTTGACTTTCTTACGCCTGGTTC
Organism: Zeus faber; assembly: GCF_960531495.2. Taxonomy (NCBI): domain Eukaryota; kingdom Metazoa; phylum Chordata; class Actinopteri; order Zeiformes; family Zeidae; genus Zeus; species Zeus faber. The sequence goes on from NC_137210.1 coordinate 23,450,659, forward strand.
GTGGCGACAAAGGACATAATTTTACTGAGTGGATTACTTCGGGCTTCATGTGTTTTAAGACAAACATGATGGGGAGATGGAAGGAATTAGCGTCATGGCCGTCACAAAGGCACTGATGTATACAGAGCCTCATTACGACGACTACGTTGTGGTTCTGGAGACCGGCCCAAAAAAAAGACGTATTTTGCATAATCCTGGCATAAGCTGAGAGGTAATTTCACACTTTCAATAGATATCCTTTATGTGACCTGTGTGTGTGTGTGTGTATGTGTGTGTGTGTATGTGTGTGTGTGTGTGTGTGTGTGTGTGTGTGTGTGTGTGTGTGTGTGTGTGTGTGTGTGAGTGTGTTTGGGAACCAGGGCCAGAAAGTAATCACGTTGCCCTCAGCCCGGCTGTATATCTTGAAGCCGGACATATTTATGTGTGAGGATCCGGCCTTTCTGCCTGCTCATCACCGCTAGAGTGTGTGTGTGTGTGTGTGTGTGTGTGTGTGTGTGTGTGTGTGTGTGTGTGTGTGTGTGTGTGTGTGTGTGTGTGTTAGACCGCTGCATGACAAAATGCCCCGCACGTGCATTGGAGTAAAGGATCCATTGAGGTTCCAGTCCAACGTACGCATGTGGATAAGCAAGGGTGATGCACTGTGACGGTGTTGTGTTATTATTATTGGGGGGGTTAGCCTTCGGGGGCGGGCTTTCCCCACCTCAAAACAAAATGGCGAAGTGTCTGGTGCTCAGGAACTGTCAAACCCACGGAGACACAAAAGGGAGGTTCAGACACGTTGTCTTCCGAGTTTGATTCGTATCGGCCCATTTTTGTGAGAGGAGTCGACAAAAACTGTTTTTTTTCCTCATCTCCGAAACGGCCACGTGATAGAACTGCAGTTGAGTGATTGGTCACAGACAATCAGCACCGCGTCGTTGCGTGACTACTGATTGGACTGCCGTTGATTGTCATTCGCTATTACCGGACCTGATCAAGATGGGGGCATGCATAGAGACACGCCACCTGACACCCTCCTGTTTCATGTCATTTTGTGAATGTTAACCTTCGTCCTGTGAATCCCACCCATCCCATCTTCTAATTATAGGTTTAGACTCTTAAAAGACACGGACTCCGAAAATACAAGCAGTTTATTGGTCACAACCATGGTCACAACGGGTTATTACATTTTGGATGAATACACAGACGTCTGACGCCAGCTACCATGAGGACAGCTGTATACCAACACGCACCACAGTGAGTTAGGCTTCACAATTTATAGAAATTCCAGAAATATATATATTTTACAGATACCATGTCTTCCCGAATTGTAGCTAGTTATAATAACCATAATAAATTATACAGTGCAAGGATCATTTATCAGGTCTTATCACGGCTTTGCATTAAATTCAACTATCATATGCACTCATATACCTTCAGTTACTCTGTCATAAATAAAGTTTTTCAATTTTTTTGGAACGAAACAAAGATTTGAGTTTATTATTATTATTATTATTATTATTATTATTATTAGTAGTAGTAGTAGTAGTAGTAGTAG
>NC_137210.1:23457195-23552195 GCF_960531495.2 Zeus faber
GCGAGCCTCGGCGCTTAAAAGTTATGCGTGGATGCATCAGTCAGCGGACGCGGGAGCTTTGCCGGACAAGGACCCGGCGGACGTGATGGACGCGCGCAAAGCGAGGCCCTTTCAGGCCAACGGTGCTTGGTGTTCAGCTCCGACCCGGTCTTTCTCCCATTCCGTCGCCGCGTTGAACTCTTTTCCCCGCGTCCTCGGACGGCGTACGGCCTCTGTTTTGTTGCCCCGGAAACCCGTCGGATTTGATGGAGTGGTCGCAGCGCCCCAGCGTGATACATGGTAATATTTCACGGCTCTGCGGGGAAGGTTCTTTTGGGATAGCGACCGGCTGGCAGTCCATTATCCCCTCCATATAATATACTATAAAGTCCGTTTCAAAAGCACCGGGTTCCCTATCAATCTCAGTGTATTGTCCATTCAGTGTCCTGCTCGATGCATCCTTCCGTTGTTTGTTTCCGACAACACCCGCTAAACCCGAGCTACTGAACGGCCAGCCGTGGCGGGGTCCAACCCCTCCCCTCCCCCCCAGCCGGGTCCAATCTGCCGGTCAGTGTGGGCCCGGTGGAGGCGGCCAGCGTCCCGCCGGCAGCGCTGAAGGGCCTCAGATCCAGTCCCAGGAACGGGGAGGGACAGGTGGCGGCGCGTGGTGATGCAGAGCGGGGCGAGGCAGGAGGAATTATATTATAGTGATGGATTGTTTTGGTGTTGCGGTGCAAAAAAAGGACGCATGCACACACGCCGCTGCTGGACCTAATGTCTGCCATCTCCAATCTACATTATGCTGCACAGGCTACCGGCTTCTCCCCGGCCACACCCCCTTTTCACGTGACAACAAAATACTAAATAAATACAATTTACATAAACAATTCATACAAACATTCACAGAATATCATATCACAATATCGATATGATAACAGTATGTCGCCCAGCGCGATTGCGGAATAATTGAATCATCCGAAATCCGAAAATCCAACACATCCCTTGACACCAAAGTTGGTGGCACCACAATCTGACACAAAATATAATGTAATATTCTATTATTTTCTTCTCTATTCTATTCCACTCATTGTGTTGTATTCTACTTTATTCTAATCTTTTCGATTACATTCTGTTGTATTCTATTATATACCACTCTGTGCTATTCTACACCATTCCACTCTATTGTATTACATTCCACTCTATTGTATTATAATCCACTCTATTCTTATTATATTCCACTCTATTCCTATTATATTCCACTATATTCCTATTGTATTCCACTCTATTCCAATTATATTCCACTCTATGCTGTTATATTCCACTGTATTCTATTCCATTTATTCAATTCTATTCCACTCTATTCTGTTCCATTCTATTCTAACATACACATGTATAGTAAGTGGTGTTGGCACTGACAGATATAGGTGAGTACAGCACAGTGGGCGGGGCTCGTCCTGCCTTCCTGCCTCAGAGAGGAGTTGGAGCACCCTGAGGAGGGGAATCGAACCAAGAGTCAAACCAACCGAACAAGGGGACGCTGCACAGTGCACTGCCCCCTCAACGCGCCGTTTAGCAACGATGATGTTTCAGGTCGGTCCCGAAGTGGAGAAACACGCCTTATGTGTCACTTCAAGTCAAACTTTCAGTAACTTTCCCGCGAGTTAACTTCCGTGATGCTAGGAAATACAGTCGCTCTCACAGAATACCCAATGTACCGTTATAATATCGGTAGGGTAAAAATTCTAATTCTAAATGATTCCTATATATTGACCAGGTATCTAGTCTTATACCATGGGATTCAAGATAAACCTCTTGAATCTTGAATCTTGAATCCCATAGTATAAGACTAGACACCTGCTCAATACATAGGAATCATTTATAATTAGAATTTATACCCTACAGTATATACCTATACCAACATTTTGGTTATTCTAATATCGCAATATAAATAATTTTTTTCTTTAAGGGTGTGTTACCGTAAGTGTTGGGCAGTAAATATTACTTTCCCCAGTAACGAGTAGTATAACAAATTACTCATAAAATGTCAGTAATAATATTCCAGTTAAATAACTAAAAACAACTTGTTACTGGCCTTGTTACTGGCCGTCAAATGATAGTCAAAATCTGATTCATATCGTTAAAATACACCCCAATAGTCGTTGAGTCAGAATCTGAAAAACCGAGAATTGCCTAAAAAAAAAGCAGTAAAATGAGCTACTCACTGTTACTGTGAAAAAAAAAAAAGATTTTATATTTACCAGAGGTTGAACGCTGGTAGTGTAAGGCAAATGAAGTTGTACTGACACTACCTGTGTCTTCTAAATTTACTAAAACACGATCCGCAAACGAAATGCTGCTCAGGCTCAGTCGTCAGCCCCCCCACTTTATGTTGGGGAGCGGTGGCGGACGTGCAAATAATCCACGATCCATCCAATGTGTAATTTCCCCGAGCGTCTCCTCCCTCCATGTGTGTCTACACTCGCTCCCACGTGCAGATAACGTAAAGCCCTGTGACTTCATAGCGTGAAGCCGCCGTGTAGCGGTTCTGCCACTGGTTTGCGACACAACTTGTGGGCGGGACCGTATGTGCATCGTATGTGCATCGTATGTGACCGACGATGACCCTGACCTTCACACAGAAGCACACGCTCAAGGTCTGAATTTTGAGGAGAAAGAACACAAAAAAGTAATATAAGGAGTAGTGTAACAAATGACTGTTGGCAGGGAGTAATAAGTTAACGAATAATATTACTTTTGAAAAGCGTTACGAGTAATGAGTAATAAATAAAACATTTTGAGTAACGAGCCCAACACGGGTTACAGTCAAGCAGGCCAATTCAAATGGCGGCCCGCGGGCCAAATGTGGCCTATTTATTGACGCAGACCGGCCCTTAAATGTGTTTTGTCATAAATTTCAGAAAATACCTGTAGAGCTTAAAGTATCAACAACCATATAATCTGGAAATGTATTGTTTGATATTAATTTTGTAAATTGGTCAAAATATATTGCGTTGTTTTTCAGTAAAGCTACACTCTCGACAATGGGGAAAGCTGCTCAGGTAGCGGGTTGAAGACGTGGCCCCCAACACAATGCAATTGAAATTCCCTGCAGTAACCTGATAGAGAGGACAGAATCCCTGTCATTTTCCCACATTGGAAACGTCAGGTCCACCTCACACAGAGCTGTCGAGGGATCGCTGAGTTCTAAAAGCTCAGCGCTTCAGCCCCTTTGCGTCAATGGCTGCGATCTCGGTGACGATGTTGTGGATGTGCTGGAAGATCCATGACGCTGTCTCCTGCCTCATCGATGCTGTTTTGCCAATCATTTAAAGAATAGGATGAGGGCCAATGGGCTGGGCGGTATATCGACATAATATTCATATCTTGATACGATATCAACACGCCATATCTTTTTTTGAATCATCGTAATATTGCTAACCCTATAGTAAAAAGTTGTCTTTAAGGAGCACTGCAGTGCACGTGTGTTGACTTTGCAGATGCTTCTAATCTGGTCGTCATGTCAACATTACCAAAAATTGTGTCGCGTGGAATGGAAACGGCAATAATCATCACCCAAGATATCGCCAAATCGACGTTATCGAGGTGTCGTTCGAAAAGATGTTGAGCTTTTGTCACTTTGTCACTCGGCCTGATGGGATGTTATTCGGCATTTTGGGGGCGCGGGGGGGGGGTCTCTCCCGGTGCTATACCGCCACGTGGTAATTGGAGCTCTGTCAGCTCCGCACCCAGATCCCCCTCTTTTCTCCAGCATGGGGGGCAGGGGGTGGGGTGCTGGGATTATGTCTAAATAAAGCCAGTGTATGAATCACTGTGTCACTGATCGCCCCCCCCCTCCCCCCCTCCCCGCCCCCCCCAATACTGCTCAGACAACAGGTCATGCCATTTTTTTCGAGCTGTCTCTGCCTTTCCACTTCTTCAGATGAAGAATACCGGAGACAGGAAAAAAAGAGAGCGATAGAGAGAGAGAGAGGGCGCAGAGTTGACGTTCATCACTCGAGTGCCGTGGCTTAGCCTAAGAGGCTTGAATAATCAGTATGTTAAGCTGTCAGGCTGCGCTCCCCGCGCCTACCACCGCCTCGCAAACTCCCGGGCGCTTTTTTTTTTTTTTTTTTTTTTTAATCAGCCGGGAAAAAGACGGCGGCGGCGGCGGCGGCGGCGGCGGGCGGGCGGAGAGGAGCCGAGAGCTTTATCATATCTGTTACGCTTTCCCCCCAGACATCGGCAAACACGCCTTTCCGCAGTAGTCTCAATGTGTGTTTAACTCCCCAAAGGTCAAGATGTCTTTCGCTGCACATTGTGTCGTTATTTCTCCATGATATCGACTCTTTATTGACGATATTGATTACACGACAGGAGTCGGGAAACAAATCATATTTGTGTTTAACTCTGCACGCGTTCCCACTGTGAGCTCGATGTGTGTGAAACTCCCCAAAGCAATTTTTTCCATGATATTGACACTATTGGCGATATTGATTCCAAACAGCAAATCAAGAAGCAAGATATATTTTAAGAAGTCTTAACTATGACTTTAAATAAGTCATAGTTGATTGTAGTTGAATTTAAAACTAAATTACCAATGGATTATTGTGTGTGACGGCTACATGTACGAAGAATCACCAGATGCGAGTTTAGAATGCACACTCTATTATTTATCCCAAAAGGTGAAGATGCCACATTCTTTACTGTATTCACTCAGAAAACAAGAACGTTGAAACATATGTTCAAATTAGCATTATCATTATATTATTAAATCTGATGGCTACCCCAGACACCTGTTTTTGCTGTCAGCGCAGGGACGGCTCTTCCTATACAGTATGCGACATAGGCGGCCGCTGAGGGCGCCATCCCGAGGGGGGCGCGGAGAGGGAGCAATTGGGGCGCAATTTGCGCGCCTGTCTCCCTCTCTGACGGTACTGGCGGTGCCCGCGGTGAAAGATGGGAAGGGGCGCCCGCGCCTGACGGTGCCGTCCCAGCCGCGTTCGGCGCGCCAAAACAGTGTGTTTTTATTTTTGATGTAGATTATTTTTTTTGGACTCCGTTTGCTTATGGAACGAAACAAGTACCGTGCATAATGGTGACACTTTGTTCTGCGTTTATGGTCCAGGTCAAGATGCTGTGCGCTGCTTCCTCTGTGGTGTCTTCTTCCAAAATATTGACGATATTTATTCCAAAACGGTGAATCAGGACACAAAATATATTTAATGAAACAACCGACACGAGAATATCAAACAAAATTACCGGCGGATTCACCCAAAGAATCACCAGACGGTCGTTTTCATTGTGGCGATGGTGCTCACTTTTGTCACTATCTTGACACTTAATTTACTGTATGGATTCCCAAACGGTGAATCAGGAACAAAATATATTTAAAGTAGAAACTTAAATGTTAGTGTACAAAAATTAATTAATTAATTAATTAATAGTAATAATAAAAGCCTTTAATTGTCAAGCACCTTTCTAACTCAAAGCGCTTTACGTTAAAAGTCAGATGGTGACAATATAAAGCAAAGCAAAATGTATTTACAAACTAGAATAATAAAATATTGAAAGAATCAAATAAATTAAAAACGGTAATTTAAAGCGTTCCTCAGTGAATTAATTTGTTATTCTGTTATTATAATTTTGTTGTTAGTCTCGGGTTTTATAACATGGCACCCAAAATGTACAAAATAAATTAAAAATCAAACAATATAACAATTCTCCCTGAATATTGACACATCAAATACAGAAAATCAAGGCATACAATTTTTACGTGGAAACTGAAACCTGCATTTCAAAGAGAGAATACTTTAACTGCGGGGGATGGCGGTGTGTAGAATAACCTGGTGGAGGTGTGTAGAATAACCTGGTGGAGCAGAGTGAAACATTCATTTTCATGGACTTATCTTTGTCATATCGATACCAAGAAACTGCCCCAGAGCGGCTCAAACGTCATTCTAACAAACAGGGACGATGTCACAGTTAATCTAGAATTCACACTGGAGCCCGCTGCCGACACACACACACACACACACACACACACACACACACACACACACACACACACACACACACACACACACACACACCCACACACACACACACACACACACACACGTAATACTTTGAGCCGCCGCCGTCTCCGAACCAACAATAATATTTTCGTGTCACATCACGACTGGAGCCATTTCTCCGAAGCCCCGAATATTATCAGGAGTATAAATAGCCCTGACAGGGCAGCAGGGGGTTGGAGGAGGTGGAGGGGGCGGAAGCAGGTGGAGGGGTTGGAAGCGGGTGGCGGAGGCGGGGACGCCAATTTATTTACATCGCTGCGCCGCCTATATCGTCAGAAAGCATCGTCCTGGCTTTACTGCACCCTTCCCTCCACCCACCTATCCATCCTCTCGCCTCCACCCTCTCTCCTCCATCCTCTGTGATTGATCCAGCATCTTGAATTACATCGTCCAGCTCCTCCTATTTCACAGGCCCCATAATTCTCTCCAACAGCCTCAAATTTGTGGAGGAATGGTGTTCAATTTCAGCCTCCAGCAAAAGCCCTCCAGCGAGCCCTCCCTCCATCCCTCCCTCCATCCCTCCCTCCATCCCTCGCTCCATCCCTCTTTCCATCCCCCCCTCCTCCATTGCATTCTCTCTCTCTCTCTCTCTCTCATGAATTATGACGCAGGAGGAGACAGGGTTTTAAGTTTACAACTGAGCTCAGCGGTCGTGCCAATGGAGGGAAGGGAGGAGGAGGAAGAAGAGGAGGAGGAGGGATAGGGGGATGTGGGGGATGGATGGATGGATGGATGGAGGGATGGAGGGAGGAAGGCAGGGAGGGGTGGGACCACACAGGCACCGAGAAAAGCATATGTGAAGGCCAGATCAGGACTCAGAGGAAAGAACAGGGGGACCGTATTTGCATTTTGTGTACCTTACATGTCCTGCACAAGGGCAATGCAAAGCGCTCTGCACACGGCGTGAAAGGCATTCTGTCCCAGAATGAAAGAAAAAGGAGTTAAAGGCAAAAAAAAACAGGTGAAAAGACGTTATCAAATCACAGATAACAGCTTGAAGTGCCATTTAAAATGGACCTCGGACGGCATGGAAACGCCTCCATACAGTAAAAAAGATGAAATGGCAGATAAACTCCGACAATCGGCTCAAATTTACGAGCGCTAGTGATGTAAGAATCAGCCCTGAACACCTTCGACAGAAACGTGTAGAAATTGACTGTGGATGAATGGAGGAAGTTGGGATGGAGGGGACGGACTGATGGAGGGAGTTGGGATGGAGGGACGGTCTGATGGAGGGAGTTGGGATGGAGGGACGGACAGATGGATGGAGTTGGGATGGACAGATGGAGGGAGTTGGGATGGACGTAGTTGGGATGGACTGATGGATAGAGTTGGTATGGGCCGATGAATGGAGTTGGGATTGAGGGATGGACGTAGTTGGGATGGACTGATGGATGGAGTTGGGATGGAAGGATGGAGGGAGTTGGGATGGACGGATGGAGGGAGTTGGGATGGACGGATGGAGGGAGTTGGGATGGACGATGCACGGAGTTGGGATGGACTGATAGATGGAGTTGGGATGGATGGGTGGAGGGAGTTGGGTTGGAGGGATAGAGAGAGATGGGATGGATTGAGTTGGGTTGGAGGGATGGAGGGATGGAAGGGGTTGGAATGGACTGATGGGTGGGAGGATGAGTGGATAGACAGGCCGACAGACAGACAGACAGACAGACAGACAGACACACAGGGTCAGTGTGACTGGTAGGTACTAACTAAGATCAGTTTTGGGAGGTTCCTGTGGAGGCGGGAGGTGCATTGATCTGGAATTCAACTATTATTTTTTTCTCTCTCTGGTCGTTGAGGTTGAGACCCTGACCCACGTCAAAACATTTCAATTCGTTCACTCGGAAACCGACCCAGGATTGAATTGTTCCTGGACGTCCCCTCAGGCACTGTTTGCACAACAACGAGCTGCTGATATGACCCTGATTCCCAACATGAACGCGGTGGGACCCGGCTTCACTCACATGGTGGGCTCCCACTTTTCCTCCCAAACTTTCGTAATGAGTAACAAAGGTGTTCAGGGAAACGGAGTAAATGGAGTCAAAGTAAACTTTTGTTGGGGGATAAATGTAGCTCTGCAAAATAAATAGTGGACACAAATATATATAACTAAAAAGTACGGATACTCCCAAAAAATACTTGGTACAGTGACAAAGTGTTTTCACGTGGTTACTGTACTCCACGGTGAACGTTGGAACTGATCGTTCTCGGAGCTGACGTTTGAAAGCCGACGCTCTGTTTCAGTGGAGGCCTACACCTGATACCGAGGTCCAGGGTTCGAATCCCGGGAGGACGGAGGGAAGACTCTCCTCTTCCCTCTCCTCTGAAGCCGGGTTTGCTGCTCTTTGTTTCGTATCGGTTTACCCTCCGTCCCTCTCTGACAGTCACTCCGTAGACTATTTTGTTTATTTTTCTGTTTTTGTTTTTTTTTCTGCGATCAGCCAAAAGCCGAGCCGTGGCGACGCCCGGCCCCGCCGACCGGGGACAGCAGGATATCCGGAGCGCTCCGAATGGGCCCACGCACAAAAGGGCCAGCTGCTCCGAGAGGCCGAGGCCGAGACGCTGACGACACGCTCACCAGGGTTTCTCATCGGGATTTTTGTCGATTGAGCACCCCCCTGAGAAAAAAGTGTCGCCAATATGTATGTAGGTATGTACACCTGTGTGTACATCTGTGGCACCTACCAGTCTGAATCAGTTTATTTGTGGTAATAATTGGTGCATTGCTGTTCAAACAATTCTAACAGTGTGAAAAAAATTATATATATATATATTTATACATATATACAGTATACTGTGTATATACAGTATATATATATAGAAAAAAAATCCAAATAAAAGGAAAAATAGCCTATTATATACTAATAATATATATATAATACTATACTATATATATATTTTATTGAGTCTGAATGTATACCAGTGATGATGTGCACACATGAACGAACAAGAACAAGGGCGAATTTATACATACAATTCTATGAAAAATAATAATAATATAAATAATGATGACAATAATACATACATGAAACAACTATGTAATGATAAAACGTCAATATTTTTTAAATCAATGTGAATATATATATGTATATATATATATATATATATATATATATATAATGTATTATTAATTAAAAAAAAAAAAAATCCCTTATCATAATTAATAAAACCCCTAAGTTTATTTAATATACTTATTCCTATACAGTAGAAGGTTTAGCCGTCACTGTGAATTTCAGTGGTTTGATACTAACGACCAAATTATTGTAAGTCACTGTGGACAAAAGCGTCTGTTAAAACGTAATGTAATAAATATAATGTAATATTCAAAAATAAATCTGTAGTAAACCCCAGGGGGCCACATGAATTGCATCTACATGAAGAGCTAAACCCCAAACGTCCTCCACGACAACGGATCACGCGGGAGTGGTTTGGACATCACCGTCCGGGCGATCGTGGGTATAATCCAGGGCGCTGCTCGCCACTAAACATTTTGTAGACACGTGCGCGCTCATAAATATCTCATTGTACCCGGGGTTTTATGCATGCATTCTGGAGGGAGTTTGTCAGGGCAGTAAGTGCATTAAATGCAGCAGCAGCTCAGGCAATGGAGTAGTGACAGCTGTGTAAATTGCAAAAATAACTTAAGGATATTAAAGAAAGGAGCGGGGGTCCTTTTTTCCCGTTAAGTGCAGCAATCGTTGATTCCCTGTTTAAACTGAGCTCCAATACAAACACTGCAAAACAGAGGTTACTGGATGGAATTGTCGTCGTTATTAATGGAAATGGAAGCAAATACAGATTTAAAAGTGCGGATAGGGGATTTTTTCTTTTCTTCCATGTCACTTTTTACATAATCCTACCGCACCACGACACTATCCTGTTCAACCACTGCAAACATCAGCAACACGTGGAACTGTGCTTATCATTATGGCTGACTAGTACTGCAGTTAGTGGTGCAAGACTCACAAACGATCCGGTCGTACTGAACAAATCCTTTTAATGAGTCGGGAGTCTGGAGTCACTCCGACAAAAGAGAGACGAAAATCACTGAGGACAAAATCGAGGTTCAAGGCAAAACATGTCCGAGCGTTTGGCTTAATTCGTGTGGAACGTGACTGGATTACACCTCGCACCCCACCAAAAACAAATCATTTTGACAGAATTAAATGATTCTCGTGGGGACTCCATTCACAACTCGGAGCCGAACCGACCCTTCCTCCTCCCGTTTGTCGTTGGGGAAGCCCTGCCTCGCCAGCAACTCAACCAAACAAACCAAGAGTCGGACAAATGGAGCGACTCTTATCATCGAGTGGCCGGTCAAGAAATGAATCAGCAAAAAAAAAAAAAAAAAAGAGTCAAACCTTTCAGCGCGACTAATACTTCTCACTTGCCGAGTGAAACGTCCCGACGGGAACGGACGAATTCGGCGAATAAGCGCAGCCTTGCGATTTTGATCTTGTAACACAAGCCCTAGTTTCCATCATTTAGGTTATTTTGAAGTGGAATTTGAACCGGCGTGAACGTCGACGCTTGAAATGTTCCTGAGGGGAATCCATCCGCTCAGACTCTGCGGAAGGATGGCGGCGAATTCGATAGGTGACGTCTCTCCTCCCTCCTCGCCAAATCGGCGCGTTCCGGCTGAAAGTGTATTTCGAGTCCCGGGCGGCGCGGCGCTGCTGAAAGCCGCTGCCTTTTCCCCCCGAGCATTGACCTCGCTGCAGTGTCCCTCGCTCCCCGACGTCTTGTGCACAGATGCCCTTTCCCTTTCAATGTGAGCGGGAAACGATTATCACAACAAGAAAAGGTCAAACGGCTCATTGGGGAGGGGAGGCTTAAACTGTGAAAGGGATTTTTGCTTAAATGGAGTGTGAAAAGCAAAGTTGTAAAAAAAATAAAAAAAAAATATTTTTTTACATATCCAACGCTTAAAAAAACCCCTTAAAATCAAATCAAAGACACAACAAATGAGAAGTTGAGGCCAATTAAAAATCGGACAATTTGCCAAACCTGGTATTATGCAGGATTGACGCATTAAAATCACAAAATTCCACCGCTTAGAGTATATAGTGTCATTATCTTCAAAGGATAAAATAAATCACTACGTTGCGGGACAAATCTTCCCAATTTTTCCAAACCCGTTCTTTTGCAAAGGCCCCCGTTCTTAGTTTGCGTCTATAGAGCGTCTTAAAATCCCAGCGACGGTATTGAGGTCTAAAGCACTTTATCTCCACACACGCACACGCACACACACACACACACCAATGCACACACGCACACACACACACACACACACACACACACACACACACACACACACACACACACACACACGCACACGCACACACCTCCTCTCCTGAAGAACTAAGCATTTTGCTTCTTTCCTCTTCGCCGCTGCCACCGTGATGCCTTCCAGACCGTGATGCCTTCCAGACCGTGATGCCTTCCAGGCCGTGATGCCTTCCAGGCCGTGATGCCTTCCAGGCCGTGCCTCATAATAACATTGCAGCGGGGAGGGAAAAAAATTAAAATAAATAAAATGTGATTGACTCAGACAAAAACGCCGCCCGGTGAAGTCATTACACTTTGTGCAGTGTCATGCTTTTTACCTCCGTCCACCCCTCCACCCATCCCTCCATCCCTCCACCCCGCCCCCCCACCACCCCGCCACCCCTACCTCCATGCATTCGGAAAGCGGTCCCGTCTACACAATGGGGGTATGTCAAAATAGACTACGACGACGCTGAACACTTTTCTTTCTTTGTTTGTTTGTTTGTTTTGCTGGTTTTCTTTGTTTGTTTTCCATTCAAATCAATTTGAAAAGACTCTGATACACTTTCTGTTGGACGCCCCCCCCCCCCACCCCCAAGGGGTTAGGGTTAGATAGAGGAGACAACATGAGGAGGGGGGGGGGGGTAGATGAGGAGAGAGGAGGAGGTGGAGGAGGAGGAGGAGGAGGAGGAGGGGTAAACAGATATCAGAGCAGCAGGACGGAGAGAGAGGGAGAGAGAGACAGTGACCTCACAGATTGCATCTCTGCGTTTCCAAAGCACGGTGCCTTGTTTTTTTTGTGTCGGAGGGGGAGAAGGAGAAGTGCTGGAGGGAAGCATTAAATATGGATCACAACGAGAGAGAGAGAGAGAGGGAGAGAGAAAGAGGGAGAGAGAGTGAGAGAGAAAGAGAAAGAGGGGAACATGGAGGGAACGGAGCAGGTTATAGTTTTTGTTTTTGCTCCGACCAGAAGCAGGAGATGTGGCCGGAGCACTTTTTTTTGCCCAAAAGAAGCCGAACATGCTGCTGGTTCCACTTACCTGTGTTGCCGCCTGGGCTCGTGGGAGGACGGAGGAGTGAGGAGAGTCCAAGGGTCCTGGGGTGGGGGGGGGTGGGGTGTGGTGGTGGTGGTGGTGGGTGGGGGTCGGGTGGAGGTGGGGTAGGCGGAGGGCTGGGTCCGGCGGTGGCGGTGGAGCGGCAGCAGCAGCAGCAGCGGAGGGGACAGAGGGTGGTCCGGTAAAAGGTTGAGAAGGGTGGAGGGAGGGCGGAGGGGCTGGAAGGACGGAGTGACAGGGAGCCGGGAGACGGGGGAGGCTAGAGGGGGGAGAAGAAACGCCGCTTGCCTTTCCCTCTCTCTCTCTCTCTCTCTCTGTTTTTCTCTCTCCCTCACTCTCTCTCTTTATCTCTCCCACACACACCCACCCGCCCACCCACACACACACACACACACACACACACACACACACACACCAGACACACACCGGAACCCGGAGTCACTCAGATAATAGGCAGGGAAACGGTCTACATTTACTGGAGCTGCCAAGGGGGGAGGGGGGAGGGCTCCCCGCCCACTCTGCCGCCGGTGTCCAATGGGAGGAGGGGGAGCAGCGTCCAGGCAGCCATTCACACGCCGTCCTGCCTGCGGATCACACGGGCAGTGGCTCACGCCCTGCCAGAGAAATTACAGCACGGGAGTCACATGCAGCGCTCGCCGCCTGGACGCCGGACGCGACCCGGCTCCTTGACGGCCGGACGCTGACCTTCCCGCGGACCCGTCCGGCCGGCTCCCGGGGCGGCTGTGTCCGCGCCCCACCATTCCCCTCGACCGCGAACGACGCCGGAGACACAGAGGACCGCGCTCGTCGGGGCGCCGGCTCTGTTGCTAGGGCTCGGCCTTTTTTTTTTTTTTTTTTTCTTTTCTTTTCTCGTTTAAATATTGGTGGGCTAAAAGTGTCTGCACCACGGCAACAGCGGTACACGCAGAACACGGTCGAGGTCTCGTTAGCACCGAGACGTTTCAGACGTCTTGTCCTTCGAGGTCGATCGACATCGATCTACATTTCATGGCACAGATTAGTGGAAAAACTGTCGTGATTTCATGAGTTTCGGGAGCGGCTTTGTGACATCAGCTGTATAAGTCTGAGCTCTCTCGGAAGTCATTCACACCCAGCGACTGTCGTGTGCGACGCCAAGACAACTTGAGCCTGTGCTGCATTTAAAGGAAACAAGGAAAAGTGCAGCAAGTGCTGTGTTTTTACAAGACATGTGACGCGAGCAGCCAATCACGCGGCGGTGCTTCCTCCCCCCTCTCCGATGAGGCCCTCCCCCCCGGAGCTGATACGAAAACGGCAATTTTTTAACTCGAATGCGCAACCCTCCAACGTCTTCCTGTTCAACCACAGAGCGCAGATGACGGAACCTCGGAAAACTGTAATGCATACCTCGGATGACTAAACTGGACCCCGTGTATCGCTGCCTGCGGCTTATCTATTATTTCTGTTATGGTCTGCTGATCGTTAGTGATGCACGACTCGCAAACGATTTGTTCGTAGCGTCAGGAGTCATTTCAGCGAAGAGTCGACTCACAAACTAAAAATAATTGTACTACTGAGGTGTAAGCAACTGAACAATATAAATCCTCAAAACTACATTACTTTACGTCACTGATCAGACGCTTTTGTACGAAGCGACTTTTACGACAATTATTTGTACGCCTCGCCGACACAGACATCCGGAGCGGTTAGGGGTTGTGCTGACGAGCCGGGCATCGAACCGGCATCCTTCCGATTACGGGATGAAAAAAGTGTCACTCTTCTCATGCCACCAAAATAAATAGTGAACGCAGAATTAAATGATTCTTGTTCTGATTCCGTTCCGAACTCGGAGCCCGACCGACCCTTTTGACTCGTTCGTCGGATTCGTTCAGGAAGCCCTCGGGGAGTTTGCCGAATCAGTCGTTCAACCTTCCCCTTTCATTTTTGTGATTTCGTTTTTTTGTCCTGCTTGTTGTTGTTGTTCCCGACGCGTCTCTTTGCTCGAATGTTCTGTTGCGCCGCGAGTATACTAATGCAGGGCTTCCCCACCGGCGCTATGTGGCCCACTAGGGGTCCTCGGAGGAATTGCACGCAGTCTGCAGCGAAAACTATGATGGTTTTAAAGATTATTTTTTCTATTTATATTGCTTTATTGATATATTGATTTACCAAATTGTACTAACAAGGTTGTTATTTATTTATTTTATTTTGTGATATTATTTGTCAGTATGATGAGTAGTTCCGTGTTACTAGTCGATGGTATGAGTTACTGCTCCATGGCAGTTTAATAATATTAAAGTGGAAAAAATATGAAAAAAAAAAAACATTAATTGCCTATATTATAGGCAGATAAAGATCATTTTTGATATTATTTTTTTGATTTTATTTCGAAAAAAACAAAAACAAAATCATAACAAAAATTATCTTTATCTGCCTATAATATAGGCAGATAAAGATTATTTTTATTATTTTTTCCATCAGCGATAGCAAAATCTTCCATGGCCATAACATTTATTTATAAATTAGACAATTTGGGAACCAAGGCTTTCATTGGGCTCTGGAGGAGTGTATTTCATGACAGGACTTTTTTTTGTTGTTTTTTTTGTTTCCGTAATTGTTTTTTTTTTTTCCTTTCTTTCTTCTCGATCAATACCTCTGACAGGCTCCCAGCTTGATAAACGATCAATGCCAAGCTGTCCAGTTGAGGAATAAAAGGCTCATCACGCTTAATGACGGTCTCTTCCATAAAGTACAGAACGGAGGAGGAGGGACCTGAGGAGCCTGAGGAAGCGCTCTCCCTTGGTGCGTCTCAGCGGTGAAGACGTTTGGGGGATTTAGCGATTCCTCCAAAACTTGTGGTTTCTCTGTGATGTTCACAAGCTTCACTAACTCCCCCCTCCAAAAGAATAGGTCCCCAGTTGATATCATAAGGCAGGGGGCGGGCATTTTTCAATAGTGCTCTACACTGCATTCTCTCATTTCAATGGCAAAATACCACTTTTTATCTGTAATCATAAAAGTACAAATTAATTTATGCAAATCAAACGACTGTGTTCGCTCGAAAAAAGGCGCGTCAAGAAACTATGGATTAAGTGACGCGCAATAAAAGGAAGAATAATTTCTCGTTGCAGATATCCTCATTACAGCTTATTGAGGCGTCGTAGGTGGGGGTCCCCGAAAAATCTTCAATCACCTTCCTCCCTAATCAATACTGCTGAATATCCTCTTTCTGAGTACGACCCACTCAAATAAACTCCTGTACAGTACCGGTATTTGTGCATCTGGAAAAGAGTTAAAACGAACAAAAAAATAATTAAAATGTCACGCCATTTATTATTTTAATTCGTAAAATGATTGACTGACTGGGGTAATTAGTCTGCCCTTCCACGGTTCCACGACAAGTTAAATTTGACGCTTAATTATTGGCATGTGGAGAACGGTGCTGCTCAGCGAGAACTGCAGAGCAAAGGAAACAGGGTTACAGTTGAGTTTTGTGGAACAGACCTGATGTGGAACAGACCTGATGTGGAACAGACCTGATGTGGAACAGACCCGGTGCCTGAGGTGGATGGGGCCGATGTGGAACAGGCACAATGGCTTATGTGGAACAGCCCTGATGCCTGATGTGGAACAGGCGTAATTGCCCAATGTTGAACAGGCCTAAATTGCCCGATGTGGAACAGGCCTGACGCCTGATTTGTAACAGGCCAGATGTGGAACAGGCCAGATGTGGAACAGGCCAGATGTGGAACAGACCAGATGTGGAACAGGCCGGATGTGGAACAGGCCTAATGTAGAACAGACCAGATGTGAAACAGGCCTGATGTGGAACACACCAGATGTGGATAAGACCAGATGTGGAACAGACCAAATGTGGAGCAGGCCAGATGTGGAGCAGGCCAGATGTGGAACAGGCCAGATGTGGAGCAGGCCAGATGTGGAACAGGCCTGATGTGGAGCAGACCTGCTGCCCGATGTGGAGCAGACCAGATGTGGAACAGGCCAGATGTGGAACAGGCCAGATGGGGAACAGGCCTGGTGCGGGCCCCCCCTCGTGTGAGTAGAGGGAGGTATAAAATATTCAGAGGAAGATGGAAGCAGATGTCACATCGGATGTGTGACGGCCCAGTGCAGCGAGCCGTGCAGAGGCCCCGCCCTCCTCAGTCATGAAGTGCACCAGGGAGATGAGGTCAGATGGATGCACAATACACAACCATGCATAGATGCCATTTTATTTTCCTTTTATTTGTATTTTTTTAATGATTGGTGCGACGTATCCTTAAAGTTCAAACTACACCACCCCCTCCCTACACACACACACACATACACACACACACACACACACACACACACACACACACACACACACACACACACACACACAGCAGGCAGGAGACAAGGTCACGATCAGCGGGTCACATTTTTAAGGTCAATGCGTTTTTGATGACATTTGTGGGTAATCAGGTAGGAATTTCTCTTTGATGATCGTTGATTTTGCCAAGGCGGCCTCGGAAGGGAGAACATCAACAAGCCATCACCTTGAATTACGCATCATCCAACCTGCATTACGGATAGTAAGCGTGGCTCAGCTGCGCCACCTGGTGGTGGAAATCAGCCCAAGGCGTGTAGGGAGGCTGCAGACGTCGAGTCGTGCCTTTAGTCGATCTCTACATTGCGAATGGAAAAAAAGTAAACAAAAAAAAACGCTGCCATTTTGAGACCATGCTCATTTTCAGAATGACAGGGTCCTCTCCCTCTCCCAAGTCTTGGGGGGACAGCGACGTAGAAGGTGTCCCCATGACGCACGACGCTTGTTTCGCTCCGTAAGGAAACGGAATACAATAAAGTAGCCGACATCTAAAACAAAAAACAAACACCGTTTTGCGCGCCGCTCACGGGCCCCACGAGGCCCTGGCGCCGCCGGCACAGTCGGTGCCGTCAGGGAGGGAGCGATCGGGGCTGGCCGACGTATCCCACAATGCACTGCGATATCGACGACAACAACGAGAGCATCCGCGCGCAGCCGGGAATGTCGCTCGTGATCCTATCGGACAAAAACGCCCTCCGCTCCGGTTCCGTGCATTCTTCCGGAATGAACTTGTTTTTTATTATATATTATATGATCATTAAGGGTGCAGGGCTGGCCCAAACACACAAGAATCGAACATTAACATTCAACGTTCTTGAACAGCTGAGATTGTAATTCGAGAAAGTGACCGTGAGCAACGTCACCGCGTGGACGTCTCCGTCGGCCCCCGTGTGTGTTTCGAAACAAAATAATCTGTTTATTCCCAGATGCGAAATATGATGATGGACAGTGTGGAGAAACCTGGAGCCTCCACCTTAAACTTTACTTTTGACATTTTCCCACTGAGCGGGAGGGGGGTGGAGGGTGGGTGGGGGGGCATCGATACTAAGTGTGTTGTGGTGGGGGCGGGTGCGATGGAGTGGCCCGTGCCTATCTCCACAGGGCCAGGAATATCCTCTCCAGATAAGACCCTCCTCCTCCTCCTCCTCATCAATTATTGAAAAGGACGAGAACGGAGGGGGAAAGGAGAGGGGGGGAAAAAATGAACTAAAGACTTAAATGCCAGCGGATCCACAAAGGCTTTTCAAAGACTGGGAGATTGTCGCTCATTATCCAGCTGAAATGTCAGTAATACGCCGAGACGTTTACATCTGTTTCCTCGGGCGTGACAAGGGAGGGATCTGCGCTTTAGTCCCGAGGATATGGAATAATACGCATCGGGCGATTTCTAATCATGTTGTTGTAGTTAGTCTGATTCTGTTTTTATTTTATTTTTTCCCCCATATATGAATGCAAACGTGCACAATTTCCTATTTTTGACACCGTGTGAATTTTTATTACAGAGATTGATTGTTTATTGTTCATTTTAAGTTGGTATATGTATATACATTTTTTCGTCTTTAATTATTTTTTAAGTTTATTGCGCATTGACAATTATTCTCTTTGGTCTCTTTTGCATATTGCAATTTTTTCTTTTTTTGGTTTACTGCAAAGTGTATTTATTGCTTTTTGGGGGTTTATTGCATATTGCAAATTTTCCTTTTTTTTGCCATATTGCAAATTAAATAGCTTTTTGCATTTTCTCATTTTTTCCACTTTATTGTTTATTTTAGGTTTACTGCATATCACCAAAATGTTCAGGTTTTTTGTTCATTATTAGGTTTATTACATATTGACATTTTTAAATTCATATTACATTATTATTATCGGCTATTGTTTTGATGTATCTTATAGATAGCTCTATAAAGTTGAATATTGCTTTTATGTATTATTATTGCATCTATTTATCCATCTATCTATCCATGATAAACCCTATGTAACATAACCTCCGAGAACACATCTCGGAGGTTGTAACAAGCCTGCGGCTCAGTGGGATAATGTTGGGGTGGGTGAGTCACTGGTGACATGTAAACACAGTCCACGGCTCTGACAGCCGCGGCTTCTCGCTTCCGCCCCAAATGTAATTAAGTTCCCCCCAATATCTGCCTGTCGCCGTCTTGTATCATTACCGTCGCCGGATCATTTCGATGTACTTAGTTATTACTTAGCGGCCTCTAAATATAGCCAGGCCGCTGTGGTGAGCCAGCTGTGGGTTATTACCGATAACACATCCGCCCCGCCCCCTCCCCTACCGCCTCAGAGTCCGTGAGACCTTTGGGGATACTGCAGCACTCGGCAAGTCATGCGCGTTTGTTGTTTTTTGGGATGATTTAAACAATTTTTTTTTTAAGCAAAGGGCTGGAGGAATTAGAAACGGACCCAGATGCTCGTAAATGTTTCCCACACAAGTCAATTAATAATAAGCCATGCAGCCCAGGTGAGATGGCGGTCGGAGTTTTTGAAGTGGAGGAGGCACGGAGAGGATAAGATTGAGTTGGGAGGCGCCGAAGAAAACATCACAAACATCTGACCCGGCGGAAAAAAGCTGCCACGAGCTGCACGAGTCGCACCCACATCCGATTTATCAGGCATTTTAATTTGGTGCATTTACAAACATTTTCCGGTGATTTGCTGCCCAAATACGAAAATCTTGATCACCACCTGGCGGCCGACAAGGGAATTGCACGTGACCTTGCCCGCTGTGACCGTCAGCGTGGTGCAACGATCCCATTGACTTGAAATGTGTGGTTCACAAAGTGTGGGGTGCGCCCCTATAGGTGGTGCAGGGATACTGCAGGTGCGGCGGCAGGCGATTGGGGGTAAATTTTGCAGAGCGGAAATGCAATTAATCACTGAATAAATCCTATATAATACAGATGGAAGGAAAATAATGTATTAAATGATACATTTATGTTTTATAATATTTTGTTAAATCCACATACACTTAAGGAACTAAAGGAGGGATATAACGCTTCGACAGAAAGAAAATATATAAATTCGATTTGGATTTTGCTTGCTTGTTTTTTTTATTGCTCACCAAAGTATGACATAAAAGCGGTTGATAACATGGATGAAAGTTTACTATGACTGGCTTTGCCAATTGTTTTGCTTAGTTCTCTAAGAAAAAAAAAAATGCAATTTTTAGTTTTAATATTTTACGAATTGAAATGGAAAGGGGGGCGTCAAATGTTTCCAAGAGTTGTAGACACAGGTGGATACCACTGTTTAAACCACACAGGAGGGAGAGTGGATGTGGTGGGACTTGATATAGTTAATATGTTCAGATGAAAAGCCATAAACATCACGTCACGTGTGTGTGTGTGTGTGTGTGTGTGTGTGTGTGTGTGTGTGTGTGTGTGTGTGTGTGTGTGTGTGTGTGTGTGTGTGTGTGACTGAGTTATCCTCTCATGAGGAAGATGTGTTATACGATAACAAGTACTGTATGTGGTGAGCCTTGAGGGTTGGCACAGTACTGGAAACAGACGCTGACTTTCATTATTGGTTCCACCACCGTCACAAGGTCGACTCGTGAAATTTTCATGTAAGGATATAAGGCCAGCTCTTTTTAACTTTCATTATTATATTTTTTACGCAAGTTTAAAACATGAACTAGCATAGAATTTGCAGTAAGTTGCAAATCGATTCTCCAAGGAAATAATAATATTATTTATTATTATTATTTATTATTATTTAGTTGATCATTTATTTTCAATGTATTTGTTTACTTCTAATGAGATGCCGTTTTCAAAATATACTTTTTGATCGTAATGTTGTTTAACACTTGCACACTCTTTATTGATCATTTTGTTATTTATTTTCTTTGTCAGTACTGCTAGAAATAACACCATCCTCCGTAATGAATTTCAAACTTAAAGGATAGTTTTGCTATTTTTCACCCCAGGCTTATTAAAATGCTGTTTGTCATCATTTATAACTGTTCATGGGACAACTTGGCTCAACGCTTTATTATTGAGAAACTTACCACTCTGCTGAAGTCTTGAATGTAGTCCAGTGGGGCAAACATCTTTGCCCAGCCCCTAAAAACAGTTTTTCTAGTTTTTAAGAGAAGTAAAAAAGATTTGTGATCAAAAGAAAAGGTTTCTGCATTCCCCTTCTATTTAACAAATGAAAATCCAACGATGAGTAAAATGGTAAACTGTACATCAAATAAGAGAATGTGAACAATCTAGATTGAGATCCATTTATTAGGGAAGTAAACTCCGGTCCCAGTACCTACAGAGTACATATTATTACGTAATCACTACATGCCCACAACATATGATTCAACTTGATTTTGCACTGGAAAAGTAATTAAAATAAAGAATAGTGAAGTCAACCATGTCAAACTACAATCACTGCAACAACACATATGAAGACTATTCTTCAACTCGATGCAAATAAGGTGTTGATGCTATTTATGAACCAAAAAATAATCAAAATGCATAGAATCAAGGTTGATGAATGATTGCTGGTTACAACATTGGAAAGCAATTCTTTATAATTTACTGCGTGATGCAGTGTTTGTCCAGGGCTTCCGTCGCAACGACACTAATAGTTCCCACAGCCAACCCGGCAAGCCCACCCAAAGCCAATCCTACAAAAATGCCAGGTGGACCCCCCACGATTGCTCCCACTAACATTCCCATCCCTATTGTCTTCACAAAGCCTGAAATGATATATTTGTTCTTCCTCTCTGCCTTTTCTCTCGCCTCCCTTGCGTACTGCAGTTGAAGCTTCTCCCATTCTATCATGTACTGCTGCTCGGTCAATCTGGCCTTCAGATCTTCCTCGTTGCGACGCTCTCGCTTCCTAATTTTCTCGAGGTTGCCCTTTGTTTGCTCTTGGATCGCTCGCTCGGCCTCTTGGAACATGCTGTTGGTGTAATGCCCTCCTCCGTTGTTCTTCACTATCTGGTTGATCTTCTGCAGCAACATTTGAACCTGGCGCCGGCTGGTGTCTTTGTTGTTAAAGACCTGATGTTTGCCGTTCCACTGGGCGATCAACTTCTGAAGCTCTGGACTTTCATTCAAATAATCGTTGATGTCTCGTCCCTCTAGGTTGTCACCGTGAGTAAAGAGAATCATGCAGTGTTTTTCAGCTCCGGTGCCAAAGACCTTCTTCAGGATTGAAACGGTGTCCTTCACTTCTTTTGTGAATCTCTGTAACTCCATGACGATTAGAAACACATGAGGCCCGGGAGACGACAGTGAGATGCATTTCTTTAGCTCTCTCACCACCTGAGCTTCGCTGTACTTGGTGTCGAATATGCCGGGTGTGTCGATGACAGAGGTTGTCTGGCCGTCCAGCTCCACCGTCGCCTTGGAACACTCCGAGGTCACAGAGGACGGGGACATGCGAGCATCGAACGCCTTTTTACCGAGGATGGTGTTTCCAGACGAACTCTTTCCAGATCCCGTCCTTCCCATCAAAACGATACGAAGATCCGAAG
Organism: Zeus faber; assembly: GCF_960531495.2. NCBI lineage: Eukaryota > Metazoa > Chordata > Actinopteri > Zeiformes > Zeidae > Zeus > Zeus faber. The sequence continues at coordinate 23,479,411 of NC_137210.1, forward strand.
CTGTTTTACAAAAATAACAATAAGAATTCACTTTTAGGAGGTTGTGCTTACTCCATGGCTTGGCCTGTTTATTTTATCAAATACAATTATTTTCATTTCTTGATTCTGTTATATCATTTTCCAGCCAATAATAACTTTCACTGCCTCTCACTCTCCTGGAAATCACATAAAGATACCAAAACAATGACTTTAACAAATATAGTACTTACATTGCATCGCTGCAACCAAACCTTCATCCATTTTCACGAAGCTAATCTAAAGAAGTGATTGTCTGAAGTCCAAAAAGAGATGTGTCTCTCCCTGTTTGCACATGAAACATGAAGAACAAAAACACAAAACAAACCTCTATAGCACAGATTAATCTGCCAAACAGGTTTTTAACATTTCCTGGTAATGATACTGGCAGTTACAGGAACACCTACAAGACCAAATGAAGCCCCTTTCACACAGTGTTCCCAGTAAATTACAGGGATAATTTTTCCGGCATCACTAGTGATTTTCACTATTCACACATGCAGCTACATTCAGGAGGATTTCCTTTTCACACTTGCCATGATGATGATGGAATAGATGGTGCAAGGACAGCCCAACAGAAGCCACCCGGTGCTGTCCGGGTCCGCACCCACTGCACCGGAGAGCAACAGATGGAGCAGCAGCGAACAGAGCGACGGTCAAAGCTCATTCACTTGCACGCACAAAGAGCATGTACTGTATGTGGACCCAGCACGCACATAAAAAATGATTATGCCTATGAAATAAATCCGGAAATAAATAAACAAGGTAATAAATATATAAATAATTGTAAATGTAAATATATAAATGACTTTCATTGCTCCACAGGGTTTCATGAGACTCTCTAAACCTGATGCAAAGTTGCCATTTTCCAAAACGCAGAGTGAGAAAGCGAAGCTCCTACACCTGCACCACCGCGGTCAGGATTTTAAATGCAGTCCAAAGGGGTTATATGATATGAAAGTCATCAACTAGCATAGAATTTGCGGTAAGTTGCAAATCGATTCTCCAAGGAAATAATAATAATTATTATTTATTATTATTTAGTTGATCATTTATTTTCAATGTATTTGCTTATTTCTAATTTGATGCCGTTTTCAAAATAAACTTTTTGATCGTAATGTTGTTTAACACTTGCACACTCTTACATTTTATCAGCGTTGGTTTTGGACTTCATAATCAAATTTTATTGATCATTTTGTTATTTATTTCCTTTGTCAGTACGGCTAAAAATATCACCATTCTCTGTATTGAGTTTCAAACGTAAAGGATAGTTTTGCTATTTTTCAACCCCAGCCTTATTAAAATGCTGTTTGTCATCATTTATAACTGTTCATGGGACAACTTGGCTCAATGCTTAATTATTGAGAAACTTACCACTCTGCTGAAGTCTTGAATGTAGTCCAGTAGGGCAAACGTTTTTGCCCATCCCTTAAAAACTGTTTTTCTACTTTTTAAGAGAAGTAAAAAAGATTTGTGATCAAAAGAAAAGGTTTCTGCATTCCCCTTCTATTTAACAAATGAAAATCCAACGATTAGTAAAATGGTAAACTATACATCAAATAAGAGAATGTAAACAATCTAGATTGAGATCTATTTATTAGAGAAGTAAACTCCGGTCCCAGTACCTACAGAGTACATATTATTATGTAATCACTACATGCCCTCAACATATGATTCAACTTGATTTTGCACCGGAAAAGAAATTAAAAAAAAAAGAATAGTGAAGTCAACCATGTCAAACTACAATCACTGCAACAACACATATGAAGACTATCCTTCAACTCAATGCAAATAAGGTGTTGATGCTGTGTGATGGATGATTGCTGATTACAACATTGAAAAGCCATTCTTTATCATTTACTGCATGATGCAGTGTTTCTCCAGGGCTTCCGCCGCAACGACACTAATAGTTCCCACAGCCTGCCCGACCTGCCCACCCAAAGCCATTCCTACGACAAAGCCAATTGGACCCCCCGCAGCTGCTCCCACGGTTGCTCCCACGGCTGCTCCCACAAACGTCCCGAATGTCTTCACAAAGCCTGAAATGATATATTTGTTCTTCCTCTCTGCCTCTTCTCTCGCCTCCCTTGCGTATTGCAGTTGAAGCTTCTCCCATTTTTTCATGTACTGCTGCTCGGTCAATCTGGCCTTCAGATCTTCCTCATTGGGACGCTCCCGCTTCCTAATTTCCTTGAGGTTCCTCTTCGTTTGCTCTTGGATCGCTTGCTCGGCCTCTTGGAACATGCTGTTGGTGTAATGCCCTCCTCCGTTGTTCTTCACTATCTGGTTGATCTTCTGCAGCAACATTTGAACCTGGCGCCAGCTGGTGTCTCTGTTGCTAAAGACGTGATAGTTGTCATTACACTGGGCGATCAACTGCTGAAGCTCCGGACTTTCATTCAAATAATCGTTGATGTCTCGTCCCTCTAGGTTGTCACCGTGAGTAAAGAGAATCATGCAGTGTTTTTCAGCTCCGGTGCCAAAGACCTTCTTCAGGATTACCACGGTGTCCTTCACTTCTTTCGTGAATCTCTGCAAATCCATGACGATTAGAAACACATGAGGCCCGGGAGACGACAGTGAGATACATTTCTTTAGCTCTGTCACCACCTGAGCTTCGCTGTACTTGGTGTCGAATATGCCGGGTGTGTCGATGACAGACGTCCTTTGGCCGTCCAGCTCCACCGTCGCCTTGGAACACTCGGAGGTCACGGAGGACGGGGACATGCGAGCATTGAACGCCTTTTTACCGAGGATGGTGTTTCCAGACGAACTCTTCCCAGATCCCGTCCTTCCGATCAAAACGATACGAAGATCCGAAGCTGTTTTACAAAAATAACAATAAGAATTCACTTTTAGGACGTTGTGCTTACTCCATGGCTAGGTCTGTTTAGTTTATCAAATACAATTATTTTCATTTCTTGATTCTGTTATATCATTTTCCAGCCAATAGTAACTTTCACTGCATCTCACTCTCCTGGAAATCACATAAAGATACCAAAACAATTACTTTAACAAATATAGAACTTACATTGCATTGCTACAACCAAACCTTCAGCCATTTTCACAAAGCTAAGCAAAATAAGTGATTGTCTGAAGTCCAAAAAGAGATGTGCCTCTCCCTGTGTGCTTCACATGAAGAATGAAGAACAAAAAACAAAACAAAACTTGATAGCACAGATTAATCTGCCAAACAGGTTTGCCAGGCAGGTTTGCCAAACAGGTTTTGACATTTACTGGAAATGATACTGGCAGTTACAGGAACACCTACAAGACCAAATAAAGCCCCTGTCACACATAGTTCCCAGTAAATTACAGGGATAATTTTTCCGGCATCACTAGTGATTTTCACTATTCACACATGCAGCTACATTCAGGAGGATTTCCTTTTCACACTTGCCATGATAATGATGGACATGGACACGGACAGTCCAGCAGAAGTCACCCGGTGCTGTCCGGGTCCGCACCCACTGCACCGGAGAGCGACAGACGGAGCAGCAGCGAACAGAGCGACGGTCAAAGCTCATTCACTTGCACCCACAAAGAGCATGTACTGTATGTGGTCCCAGCACGCACATAAAAATGATTATGCCTATGAAATAAATCACGAAATAAATAAACAAGGTAATAAATATATAAATAATTGTAAATGTAAATATATATATGACTTTCATTGCTCCACAGGGTTTCATGAGACTCTCTAAACCGGACGCAAAGTTGCCATTTTCCAGAATGCAGAGTGAGAAAGCGAAACTCCTGCACCTGCACCACCGCGGTCAGGATTTTAAATGCAGTCCAAAGGGTTTATATGATATGAAAGTCATGAACTAGCATAGAATTTGCAGTAAGTTGCAAATCGATTCTCCAAGGAAATAATAATATTATTTATTATTATTTATTATTATTTAATTGATCATTTATTTTCAATGTATTTGCTTATTTCTAATGAGATGCCGTTTTGAAAAAATACACTTTTTGATCGTAATGTTGTTTAACACTTGCACACTCTTACATTTTATCAGCGTTGCTTTTGGACTTCATAATCAAACTTTATTGATAATTTTGTTATTTATTTCCTTTGTCAGTACTGCTAGAAATATCACCATTCTCTGTATTAAGTTTCAAACGTAAAGGATAGTTTTGCTATTTTTCAACCCCAGCCTTATTAAAATGCTGTTTGTCATCATTTATAACTGTTCATGGGACAACTTGGCTCAACGCTTTATTATTGAGAAACTTACCACTCTGCTGAAGTCTTGAATGTAGTCCAGTGGGGAAAACGTTTTTGCCCAGCCCCTAAAAACTGTTTTTCTACTTTTTAAGAGAAGTAAAAAAGATTTGTGATCAAAAGAAAAGGTTTCTGCATTCCCCTTCTATTTAACAAATGAAAATCCAACGATTATTAAAATGGTATACTGTACATCAAATAAGAGAATGTGAACAATCTAGATTGAGATCCATTTAAAAGGGAAGTAAACTCCGGTCCCAGTACCTACAGAGTACATATTATTATGTAATCACTACATGCCCACAACATATGATTCAACTTGATTTTGCACTGGAAAAGTAATTAAAATAAAGAATAGTGAAGTCAACCATGTCAAACTACAATCACTGCAACAACACATATGAAGACTATTCTTCAACTCGATGCAAACAAGGTGTTGATGCTGTATATGACCCAAAAAATAATCTAAATGCATAGATGGATGATTGCTGGTTACAACATTGGAAGCAATTCTTTATCATTTACTGCATGATGCAGATTTCCACCAGGGCGACACTAATAGTTCCCAGAGCATGCCCGACCTGCCCACCCAAAGCCATTCTTTCAGAGATGCCAAGTTGACCCCCGACTGCTCCCACTAACGCCCCTCCGATCGCCATTGTGTTCGTAAAGCCTGAACTGATATATTTGTTCTTCCTCTCTGCCTCTTCTCTTGCCTCCCTTGCGTACTGCAGTTGAAGCTTCTCCCATTCTATCTTGTACTGCTGCTCGGTCAATCTGGCCTTCAGATCTTCCTCGTTGCGACGCTCCCGCTTCCTAATTTCCTTGAGGTTCCTCTTCGTTTGCTCTTGGATCACTAGCTCCGCCTCTTGGAACATGCTGTTGGTGTAATGCCCTCCTCCGTTGTTCTTCACTATCTGGTTGATCTTCTGCAGCAACATTTGAACCTGGTGCCGGCTGGTGTCTTTGTTGTTAAAGACGTGATAGTTGTCGTTACACTGGGCGATCAACTTCTGAAGCTCTGGACTTTCACTCAAATAATCGTTGATGTCTCGTCCCTCTAGGTTGTCACCGTGAGTAAAGAGAATCATGCAGTGTTTTTCAGCTCCGGTGCCAAAGACCTTCTTCAGGATTGCCACAGTGTCCTTCACTTCTTTTGTGAATCTCTGCAAATCCATGACGATTAGAAACACATGAGGCCAGGGAGACGAAAGTGAGAGATGCATTTATTTAGCTCTCCCACCACCTGAGCTTCGCTGTACTTGGTGTCGAATATGCCGGGCGTGTCGATGACAAAGGTCGTCTGGCCGTCCAGCTCCACCGTCACCTTTGAACACTCCGAGGTCACAGAGGACGGGGACATGCGAGCATCGAACGCCTTTTGACCGAGGATGGTGTTTCCAGACGAACTCTTTCCAGATCCCGTCCTTCCGATCAAAACTATACGAAGATCCGAAGCTGTTTTACAAAAATAACAATAAGAATTCACTTTTAGGAGGTTGTGCTTACTCCATGGCTAGGCCTGTTTATTTTATCAAATATAATTATTTTCTTTTCTTGATTCTGTTGTATCATTTTCCAGCCAATAATAACTTTCACTGCCTCTCACTCTCCTGGAAATCACATAAAGATAACAAACCAATGACTTTAACAAATATAGTACTTACATTGCATCGCTGCAACCAAACCTCAGCCGTTTTCACGAAGCTAAGCTAAAGAAGTGATTGTCTGAAGTCCAAAAAGAGATGTGTCTCTCCCTGTCTGCACATGAAACATGAAGAACAAAAACACAAAACAAACCTCTGTAGCACAGATTAATCTGCCAAACAGGTTTGAACATTTCCTGATAATGATACTGGCAGTTACAGGAACACCTACAAGACCAAATGAAGCCCCTTTCACACAGTGTTCCCAGTAAATTACAGGGATAATTTTTCCGGCATCACTAGTGATTTTCACTATTCACACATGCAGCTACATTCAGGAGGATTTCCTTTTCACACTTGCCATGATGATGATGGAATAGATGGTGCAAGGACAGCCCAACAGAAGCCACCCGGTGCTGTCCGGGTCCGCACCCACTGCACCGGAGAGCAACAGATGGAGCAGCAGCGAACAGAGCGACGGTCAAAGCTCATTCACTTGCACGCACAAAGAGCATGTACTGTATGTGGACCCAGCACGCACATAAAAAATGATTATGCCTATGAAATAAATCCGGAAATAAATAAACAAGGTAATAAATATATAAATAATTGTAAATGTAAATATATAAATGACTTTCATTGCTCCACAGGGTTTCATGAGACTCTCTAAACCTGATGCAAAGTTGCCATTTTCCAAAACGCAGAGTGAGAAAGCGAAGCTCCTACACCTGCACCACCGCGGTCAGGATTTTAAATGCAGTCCAAAGGGGTTATATGATATGAAAGTCATCAACTAGCATAGAATTTGCGGTAAGTTGCAAATCGATTCTCCAAGGAAATAATAATAATTATTATTTATTATTATTTAGTTGATCATTTATTTTCAATGTATTTGCTTATTTCTAATTTGATGCCGTTTTCAAAATAAACTTTTTGATCGTAATGTTGTTTAACACTTGCACACTCTTACATTTTATCAGCGTTGGTTTTGGACTTCATAATCAAATTTTATTGATCATTTTGTTATTTATGTCCTTTGTCAGTACGGCTAAAAATATCACCATTCTCTGTATTGAGTTTCAAACGTAAAGGATAGTTTTGCTATTTTTCAACCCCAGCCTTATTAAAATGCTGTTTGTCATCATTTATAACTGTTCATGGGACAACTTGGCTCAATGCTTAATTATTGAGAAACTTACCACTCTGCTGAAGTCTTGAATGTAGTCCAGTAGGGCAAACGTTTTTGCCCATCCCTTAAAAACTGTTTTTCTACTTTTTAAGAGAAGTAAAAAAGATTTGTGATCAAAAGAAAAGGTTTCTGCATTCCCCTTCTATTTAACAAATGAAAATCCAACGATTAGTAAAATGGTAAACTATACATCAAATAAGAGAATGTAAACAATCTAGATTGAGATCTATTTATTAGAGAAGTAAACTCCGGTCCCAGTACCTACAGAGTACATATTATTATGTAATCACTACATGCCCTCAACATATGATTCAACTTGATTTTGCACCGGAAAAGAAATTTAAAAAAAAAGAATAGTGAAGTCAACCATGTCAAACTACAATCACTGCAACAACACATATGAAGACTATTCTTCAACTCAATGCAAATAAGGTGTTGATGCTGTGTGATGGATGATTGCTGATTACAACATTGAAAAGCCATTCTTTATCATTTACTGCATGATGCAGTGTTTCTCCAGGGCTTCCGCCGCAACGACACTAATAGTTCCCACAGCCTGCCCGACCTGCCCACCCAAAGACATTCCTGTGACAAAGCCAGTTGGACCCCCCACAGCTGCTCCCACGGCTGCTCCCACAAACGTCCCGATTGTCTTCAAAAAGCCTGAAATGATATATTTGTTCTTCCTCTCTGCCTTTTCTCTCGCCTCCCTTGCGTACTGCAGTTGAAGCTTCTCCCATTCTATCATGTACTGCTGCTTGGTCAATCTGGCCTTCAGATCTTCCTCATTTGGACTCTCCCGCTTTCTAATTATCTCGAGGTTGCTCTTCGTTTCCTCTTGGATCGATTGCTCCGCCTCTTGGAACATGTTGTTGGTGTAATGCCCTCCTCCGTTGTTCTTCACTATCTGGTTGATCTTCTGCAGCAACATTTGAACCTGGCGCCAGCTGGTGTCTCTGTTGCTAAAGACGTAATAGTTGTCGTTACACTGGGCGATCAACTGCTGAAGCTCCGGACTTTCATTCAAATAATCGTTGATGTCTCGTCCCTCTAGGTTGTCACCGTGAGTAAAGAGAATCATGCAGTGTTTTTCAGCTCCGGTGCCAAAGACCTTCTTCAGGATTACCACGGTGTCCTTCACTTCTTTCGTGAATCTCTGCAAATCCATGACGATTAGAAACACATGAGGCCCGGGAGACGACAGTGAGATGCATTTCTTTAGCTCTGTCACCACCTGAGCTTCGCTGTACTTGGTGTCGAATATGCCGGGTGTGTCGATGACAGACGTCCTTTGGCCGTCCAGCTCCACCGTCGCCTTGGAACACTCGGAGGTCACGGAGGACGGGGACATGCGAGCATTGAACGCCTTTTTACCGAGGATGGTGTTTCCAGACGAACTCTTCCCAGATCCCGTCCTTCCGATCAAAACGATACGAAGATCCGAAGCTGTTTTACAAAAATAACAATAAGAATTCACTTTTAGGACGTTGTGCTTACTCCATGGCTAGGTCTGTTTAGTTTATCAAATACAATTATTTTCATTTCTTGATTCTGTTATATCATTTTCCAGCCAATAGTAACTTTCACTGCCTCTCACTCTCCTGGAAATCACATAAAGATACCAAAACAATGACTTTAACAAATATAGAACTTACATTGCATTGCTACAACCAAACCTTCAGCCATTTTCACAAAGCTAAGCAAAATAAGTGATTGTCTGAAGTCCAAAAAGAGATGTGCCTCTCCCTGTGTGCTTCACATGAAGAATGAAGAACAAAAAACAAAACAAAACTTGATAGCACAGATTAATCTGCCAAACAGGTTTGCCAGGCAGGTTTGCCAAACAGGTTTTGACATTTACTGGAAATGATACTGGCAGTTACAGGAACACCTACAAGACCAAATAAAGCCCCTGTCACACATAGTTCCCAGTAAATTACAGGGATAATTTTTCCGGCATCACTAGTGATTTTCACTATTCACACATGCAGCTACATTCAGGAGGATTTCCTTTTCACACTTGCCATGATAATGATGGACATGGACACGGACAGTCCAGCAGAAGTCACCCGGTGCTGTCCGGGTCCGCACCCACTGCACCGGAGAGCGACAGACGGAGCAGCAGCGAACAGAGCGACGGTCAAAGCTCATTCACTTGCACCCACAAAGAGCATGTACTGTATGTGGTCCCAGCACGCACATAAAAATGATTATGCCTATGAAATAAATCACGAAATAAATAAACAAGGTAATAAATATATAAATAATTGTAAATGTAAATATATATATGACTTTCATTGCTCCACAGGGTTTCATGAGACTCTCTAAACCTGACGCAAAGTTGCCATTTTCCAGAATGCAGAGTGAGAAAGCGAAACTCCTGCACCTGCACCACCGCGGTCAGGATTTTAAATGCAGTCCAAAGGGTTTATATGATATGAAAGTCATGAACTAGCATAGAATTTGCAGTAAGTTGCAAATCGATTCTCCAAGGAAATAATAATATTATTTATTATTATTTATTATTATTTAATTGATCATTTATTTTCAATGTATTTGCTTATTTCTAATGAGATGCCGTTTTGAAAAAATACACTTTTTGATCGTAATGTTGTTTAACACTTGCACACTCTTACATTTTATCAGCGTTGCTTTTGGACTTCATAATCAAACTTTATTGATAATTTTGTTATTTATTTCCTTTGTCAGTACTGCTAGAAATATCACCATTCTCTGTATTAAGTTTCAAACGTAAAGGATAGTTTTGCTATTTTTCAACCCCAGCCTTATTAAAATGCTGTTTGTCATCATTTATAACTGTTCATGGGACAACTTGGCTCAACGCTTTATTATTGAGAAACTTACCACTCTGCTGAAGTCTTGAATGTAGTCCAGTGGGGAAAACGTTTTTGCCCAGCCCCTAAAAACTGTTTTTCTACTTTTTAAGAGAAGTAAAAAAGATTTGTGATCAAAAGAAAAGGTTTCTGCATTCCCCTTCTATTTAACAAATGAAAATCCAACGATTATTAAAATGGTAAACTGTACATCAAATAAGAGAATGTGAACAATCTAGATTGAGATCCATTTAAAAGGGAAGTAAACTCCGGTCCCAGTACCTACAGAGTACATATTATTATGTAATCACTACATGCCCACAACATATGATTCAACTTGATTTTGCACTGGAAAAGTAATTAAAATAAAGAATAGTGAAGTCAACCATGTCAAACTACAATCACTGCAACAACACATATGAAGACTATTCTTCAACTCGATGCAAACAAGGTGTTGATGCTGTATATGACCCAAAAAATAATCTAAATGCATAGATGGATGATTGCTGGTTACAACATTGGAAGCAATTCTTTATCATTTACTGCATGATGCAGATTTCCACCAGGGCGACACTAATAGTTCCCAGAGCATGCCCGACCTGCCCACCCAAAGCCATTCTTTCAGAGATGCCAAGTTGACCCCCGACTGCTCCCACTAACGCCCCTCCGATCGCCATTGTGTTCGTAAAGCCTGAACTGATATATTTGTTCTTCCTCTCTGCCTCTTCTCTTGCCTCCCTTGCGTACTGCAGTTGAAGCTTCTCCCATTCTATCATGTACTGCTGCTCGGTCAATCTGGCCTTCAGATCTTCCTCGTTGCGACGCTCCCGCTTCCTAATTTCCTTGAGGTTCCTCTTCGTTTGCTCTTGGATCACTAGCTCCGCCTCTTGGAACATGCTGTTGGTGTAATGCCCTCCTCCGTTGTTCTTCACTATCTGGTTGATCTTCTGCAGCAACATTTGAACCTGGTGCCGGCTGGTGTCTTTGTTGTTAAAGACGTGATAGTTGTCGTTACACTGGGCGATCAACTTCTGAAGCTCTGGACTTTCACTCAAATAATCGTTGATGTCTCGTCCCTCTAGGTTGTCACCGTGAGTAAAGAGAATCATGCAGTGTTTTTCAGCTCCGGTGCCAAAGACCTTCTTCAGGATTGCCACAGTGTCCTTCACTTCTTTTGTGAATCTCTGCAAATCCATGACGATTAGAAACACATGAGGCCAGGGAGACGAAAGTGAGAGATGCATTTATTTAGCTCTCCCACCACCTGAGCTTCGCTGTACTTGGTGTCGAATATGCCGGGCGTGTCGATGACAAAGGTCGTCTGGCCGTCCAGCTCCACCGTCACCTTTGAACACTCCGAGGTCACAGAGGACGGGGACATGCGAGCATCGAACGCCTTTTGACCGAGGATGGTGTTTCCAGACGAACTCTTTCCAGATCCCGTCCTTCCGATCAAAACTATACGAAGATCCGAAGCTGTTTTACAAAAATAACAATAAGAATTCACTTTTAGGAGGTTGTGCTTACTCCATGGCTAGGCCTGTTTATTTTATCAAATATAATTATTTTCTTTTCTTGATTCTGTTATATCATTTTCCAGCCAATAATAACTTTCACTGCCTCTCACTCTCCTGGAAATCACATAAAGATAACAAACCAATGACTTTAACAAATATAGTACTTACATTGCATCGCTGCAACCAAACCTCAGCCGTTTTCACGAAGCTAAGCTAAAGAAGTGATTGTCTGAAGTCCAAAAAGAGATGTGTCTCTCCCTGTCTGCACATGAAACATGAAGAACAAAAACACAAAACAAACCTCTGTAGCACAGATTAATCTGCCAAACAGGTTTGAACATTTCCTGGTAATGATACTGGCAGTTACAGGAACACCTACAAGACCAAATGAAGCCCCTTTCACACAGTGTTCCCAGTAAATTACAGGGATAATTTTTCCGGCATCACTAGTGATTTTCACTATTCACACATGCAGCTACATTCAGGAGGATTTCCTTTTCACACTTGCCATGATGATGATGGAATAGATGGTGCAAGGACAGCCCAACAGAAGCCACCCGGTGCTGTCCGGGTCCGCACCCACTGCACCGGAGAGCAACAGATGGAGCAGCAGCGAACAGAGCGACGGTCAAAGCTCATTCACTTGCACGCACAAAGAGCATGTACTGTATGTGGACCCAGCACGCACATAAAAAATGATTATGCCTATGAAATAAATCCGGAAATAAATAAACAAGGTAATAAATATATAAATAATTGTAAATGTAAATATATAAATGACTTTCATTGCTCCACAGGGTTTCATGAGACTCTCTAAACCTGATGCAAAGTTGCCATTTTCCAAAACGCAGAGTGAGAAAGCGAAGCTCCTACACCTGCACCACCGCGGTCAGGATTTTAAATGCAGTCCAAAGGGGTTATATGATATGAAAGTCATCAACTAGCATAGAATTTGCGGTAAGTTGCAAATCGATTCTCCAAGGAAATAATAATAATTATTATTTATTATTATTTAGTTGATCATTTATTTTCAATGTATTTGCTTATTTCTAATTTGATGCCGTTTTCAAAATAAACTTTTTGATCGTAATGTTGTTTAACACTTGCACACTCTTACATTTTATCAGCGTTGGTTTTGGACTTCATAATCAAATTTTATTGATCATTTTGTTATTTATTTCCTTTGTCAGTACGGCTAAAAATATCACCATTCTCTGTATTGAGTTTCAAACGTAAAGGATAGTTTTGCTATTTTTCAACACCAGCCTTATTAAAATGCTGTTTGTCATCATTTATAACTGTTCATGGGACAACTTGGCTCAATGCTTAATTATTGAGAAACTTACCACTCTGCTGAAGTCTTGAATGTAGTCCAGTAGGGCAAACGTTTTTGCCCATCCCTAAAAAACTGTTTTTCTACTTTTTAAGAGAAGTAAAAAAGATTTGTGATCAAAAGAAAAGGTTTCTGCATTCCCCTTCTATTTAACAAATGAAAATCCAACGATTAGTAAAATGGTAAACCATACATCAAATAAGAGAATGTAAACAATCTAGATTGAGATCTATTTATTAGAGAAGTAAACTCCGGTCCCAGTACCTACAGAGTACATATTATTATGTAATCACTACATGCCCTCAACATATGATTCAACTTGATTTTGCACCGGAAAAGAAATTAAAAAAAAAAGAATAGTGAAGTCAACCATGTCAAACTACAATCACTGCAACAACACATATGAAGACTATTCTTCAACTCAATGCAAATAAGGTGTTGATGCTGTGTGATGGATGATTGCTGATTACAACATTGAAAAGCCATTCTTTATCATTTACTGCATGATGCAGTGTTTCTCCAGGGCTTCCGCCGCAACGTCACAAATAGTTCCCACAGCCTGCCCACCCAAAGACATTCCTACGACAAAGCCAGTTGGACCCTCCACAGCTGCTCCCATGGCTGCTCCCACGGCTGCTCCCACAAACGTCCCGATTGTCTTCAAAAAGCCTGAAATGATATATTTGTTCATCCTCTCTGCCTTTTCTCTCGCCTCCCTTGCGTACTGCAGTTGAAGCTTCTCCCATTCTATCATGTACTGCTGCTTGGTCAATCTGGCCTTCAGATCTTCCTCATTTGGACTCTCCCGCTTCCTAATTATCTCGAGGTTGCTCTTCGTTTCCTCTTGGATCGATTGCTCCGCCTCTTGGAACATGTTGTTGGTGTAATGCCCTCCTCCGTTGTTCTTCACTATCTGGTTGATCTTCTGCAGCAACATTTGGACCTGGCGCCGGCTGGTGTCTCTGTTGCTAAAGACGTGATAGTTGTCGTTACACTGGGCGATCAACTGCTGAAGCTCCGGACTTTCATTCAAATAATCGTTGATGTCTCGTCCCTCTAGGTTGTCACCGTGAGTAAAGAGAATCATGCAGTGTTTTTCAGCTCCGGTGCCAAAGACCTTCTTCAGGTTTACCACGGTGTCCTTCACTTCTTTCGTGAATCTCTGCAAATCCATGACGATTAGAAACACATGAGGCCCGGGAGACGACAGTGAGATGCATTTCTTTAGCTCTGTCACCACCTGAGCTTCGCTGTACTTGGTGTCGAATATGCCGGGTGTGTCGATGACAGACGTCCTTTGGCCGTCCAGCTCCACCGTCGCCTTGGAACACTCGGAGGTCACGGAGGACGGGGACATGCGAGCATTGAACGCCTTTTTACCGAGGATGGTGTTTCCAGACGAACTCTTCCCAGATCCCGTCCTTCCGATCAAAACGATACGAAGATCCGAAGCTGTTTTACAAAAATAACAATAAGAATTCACTTTTAGGACGTTGTGCTTACTCCATGGCTAGGTCTGTTTAGTTTATCAAATACAATTATTTTCATTTCTTGATTCTGTTATATCATTTTCCAGCCAATAGTAACTTTCACTGCCTCTCACTCTCCTGGAAATCACATAAAGATACCAAAACAATGACTTTAACAAATATAGTACTTACATTGCATCGCTGCAACCAAACCTTCAGCCATATTCACGAAGCTAAGCTAAAGGAGTTATTGTCTGAAGTCCAAAAATGGATGTGTCTCTCCCTGTCTGCTTCAGATGAAGAATGAAGAACTAAAACCAAAACAAACCTCTATAGCACAGATTAATCAGCCAAGCAGGTCTGAACTCGTCTGAATGGTTTTAAATGGTAATTCTTCATTTTAAGGTTAAGCTCTCTATTTTTCAACCCCAGACCTTATTAAAATGTTGATTCCCATAATTCATTACCGTTCATCGCAATGCTTTGCTCGTGGAGAAACTTACCACTCTGCTGCAGCCTCTGTCTGTGATTAAATGCAGTAATGAAAGTTAAAAAGAGCTGGCCTTACCGCGTTGGACCGCATTCAATAGCCTGACCGCGGTGGTGCAGGTGTAGGAGCTTCGCTTTCTCACTGTGCGTGCTGGAAAATGGCAACTTCGCGTAAGGTTCAGAGGAGTCTCATGAAACCCTACGGTGCGATGAAAGTAATTTATATATTTACATTTACATTTATTTATATATTTATTACCTTGTTTATCTATTTCCGGATTTATTTCATAGGCATATTTAGTTTTTATGTGCGTGCTGGGTCCACATACAGTACATGCTCTTTGTGCGTGCAAGTGAATGAGCTTTGACCGTCGCTCTGTTCGCTGCTGCTCCGTCTGTCGCTCTCCGGTGCAATGGGTGCGGACCCGGACAGCACCGGGTGACTTCTGCTGGACTGTCCGTGCACGATCTATTCCATCATTATCATGGCAAGTGTGAAAAGGAAATCCTCCTGAATGTAGCTGCATGTGTGAAGAGTGGAAATCACTAGTGATGCCGGAAAGGTTATCCCTGTAATTTACTGGGAACTATGTGTGAAAGGGGCTTCATTTGGTCTTGTAGGTGTTCCTGTAACTGCCAACATCATTTCCAGTAAATGTTAAAACCTGTTTGGCAAACCTGCTTGGCAGATTAATCTGTGCTATAGTTTTGTTTTGGTAAAGAGGGACGAGACATCAACGATTATTTGTGATTTCATATTTGATGATGGGTGAAAGGCCGGAGCTTCAGCAGTTGATCGCCCAGTGGAACGGCAACTATCACGTCTTTAACAACAAAGACACCAGCTGGCGCCAGGTCCGAATGTTGCTGCAGTACATCAACCAGATAGTGATGAACAACATAGGAGGGCATTACACCAACACCATGTTCCAAGAGGCAGAGCGAGCGATCCAAGAGCAAACGGAGAGGAACCTTAAGAAAATTAGGAAGCGGGAGCGTCGCAACGAGGAAGATCTGAAGGCCAGATTGACTGAGCAGCAGTACATGATAGAATGGGAGAAGCTTCAACAGCAATACGCAAGGGAGGCGAGAGAAAAGGCAGAGAGGAAGAACAAATATATCAGTTCAGGCATGATCAAGATGGTGGCGATCGGAGGTGGGGTAGGGGGCGGTCGTGGGGAGGGCAGGGTCTGCTTGGCGTGGCCGCAGGGATCGTTTTGGGTAGACTCCTCGGCCAGCTGTGTGGGAACTATTAGTGTCGTTGCGGTGGAAGCCCTGGAGAAACACTGCATCATGCAGTAAATGATAAAGAATTGCTTTCCAATGTTGTAACCAGCAATCATCCATCACACTTGATTCCATGCATTTTGTTATTTTTTGGGTTATATACAGCATCAACACCTTATTTGCATCGAGTTGAAGAATAGTCTTCATATGTGTTGTTGCAGTGATTGTAGTTTGACATGGTTGACTTCACTATTCTTTATTTTTTAAATTACTTTTCCAGTGCAAAATCCAGTTGAATCATGTTGTGGGCATGTAGTAATTACATAACGTACTCTGAGGGTGCTACGACTTGAGTTTACTTCCCTAATAAATGGGGCTCAATCTAGATTTGTACGTACTTATTTGATGTATAGTTTACCATTTTACTTGATGTTGTATTTTAATTTGTTAAATAAAATGGGAATGGATGCAGAAACCTTTTTTTACTTCTCTTAAAAAGTAGAAAAACTGTTTTATGTACGGAGTTGAGCCAACTTCAATAAATCCCATTAATTTTTTTCATCAATTAACATATGGAAACAGCATCCAACTTGAGGAACAATATTTAAGGGGTTTAACTTAAAAACGTTTTCACATCTCATCAGTTCCTAGAAATACCATTAAAAATGTCTTTAAAACGAATAAATCCCCGGTGAAATTGGAAAAACGTGCTGGCCTGTGTGTGTGTGGGTTGGGGGGCTAAGAGGGAATCCCCCAAATATGTTTATAAACATGTTTCAATGACGACTTGATTCCTTTGCTACACTTTTTCCCTTGGAAACCGCTCAGGCAAAATGTTGTGCTCATAAAGTGAAATATTTTGGAAACCGTTGGCCAGAACCTTCCACAAAGTTAGAGCACAACTGTTGGGATCAAGCCGGTCGTTATGATATATGTTGCATGTAGGTGGCTCGAAAACTATGGGAGGAGTAGCGCAGCAAATTTTGGCCACAATAACAAGATGTGCAATAAGGGTAGGTAAGTGTGCAGCACGGCCGGCTGCCTAAAATGGTCCCTTAAGAAAGGGTTATAATGCATTCAAGATGAGTCGAAGGCGGCTAATTTGAAAAGAGGACTTCAGTAAAGCGAAACACAACCAAGTCAATCTCCCAAGCCTGAAACACACAAAATGTGTTATGGATATGACGTACACCTTATTTTAACTCTATTATACTGTTACACTTTACCAAGTGCAATATAAGGTCACATTCAATAGCAGCGCACGCCATTTTAGCAGGGGGTGAACTACACAAACCGGACGCACAAAGGACGTTCAACCATCTAACGTCACAAATTCATTGCTTTTTTTTTTTTTTAACCAAGGTTGACGATTGTCTTACACACACGCACACGCACACACACGATATAGAATGCCTCGTCCCAAGGTCCCTGAACTACAGGATATGGACAGAGGTCGCACCTGAAGCACCTTCCGGCGGCGCTGTGGCCGATGATTTGTGCGAGCGTGGAGCATCCAAGGCCGGTCGGCTGCATCCCATTTACCGCGCTGTTAAACGACCTGGGTGGACGCGGCCCTTTGCTGCGGATGTGCCAAGGTGACGGTAATAATCAAGGTCTTCACGAGACCCTCCCCAAAAATCACATAACTAGTAAGAAAATGACCAAGCGCTAGACCTTCCCAATAAGATTGTTTACATACATCCTGTATGGAAAAAAAAACAAAAACTCTTTTTTTTTATTCAGTGCCTGGGTGAAATGGTACAGCACATTATAAATCCACATCAGTAGCACTACAGCCCAGTTTGTCTCCCAAATCCAACACAGGGGTGCTGCCAAAACACACATTTGGTCAAAGTCTCCCAACCATCCCGATCCGCTGTCACTCCACATTGGACCATTTTTCCAATTTTCCACTGACTGCTTATTATAACTATTTTATATAAAAACTGATTTCTGGTTAAAAAAACCCCCAAAAAAACAAAAAACAATGTGCATGTATTTTGATGTTTGATGCATCAAGCAGGGATTAATGTGTAGAGGGAAAAAAAGAAGTAAAATACAGTACTTAAAAAAATTCCAATCTTTTCTTCTAAAATCTTAAAGTTATTAAAAAAGGGCCGGAGATGTGTGGTGTATGAATTAGAATTGACTTTTTTTTCTAATTAAATCAAACATTATTCTCTTTATTTTTTTCCCCAAATCAAAAATAGTATGGCCTTACATAACTTCATTTAAAAATAAATAGCTATTTGCCTCTTTAATTCTTTTAAAATAATCTTTAAAATCTTGTTCAACCCATAACAGTAACCCACAACTCTTGAATAAAACTAAAAACAAAAAAAACAACAAAAAAGTGAATTACAAATAAATCATCCATATTCCAAAAACAATCAACATAATGATGGATATGCCACATTTAAAGAAACAGTTAAAAAACAAAGTAATAACATTTATAACATCAAAATAATACAGAGGAGGAAAAAAAAAAAGACGAGAAAATATAATATACAGAATAAAAAGTGGATACAATTTGTTTTTTACTATCTTTTCACAAGCCGCAACGAAAAAAAATAAAAGAAAAATAAAACACAAAAAAAATATATATATGTGCCAATGTCCCCCAAGAACAGAGAGCGACAGCCTGCTCTGTTCGACCCGTCTCTGCGTTGAATGAGAGCCAAGCCACCAGCCCAGTTCATTGGACGCCACGCGTTCGCACGGCTCATTCCCGGGGTACAAAAAAAAATTTTTTTTTGAAGATAAAAATAAAAATAAAAACCTTTGTGACGTTTTATTTATTTATTAAAAAAAAAAAAAAAAAAAAAAAAAAAAAAGTAAACTAGTAAATACAGTATGTTTCGTTATTTTTTGGAGTGTGTGATGTAGCTGTTCTCGATGCAGAGCACGATGTAGGAGCTGGAGCAGCTGGCGGGCGTGTGCTGCGTCAGGTGGCCGCTGGCCAGCGCCGACGCCAGGCCGGTCACCGCCCGCACTCCCGCCCGCCACGTCTCGCAGTAGTTGTCCGTCTGCCGGTGGCCGCGGGCGTTCGAGCCGTGCCACACCAACTTCTCCGGCCTGGCGGGGGGGGGTTGGATAAAACGGAATGGGGTCACGGGATGGAGGAGGCGGTCGTGAGATCGGGATGAGGTTGACACTTTGGGTTTGCTTTGTATTTGGACCGACTGGGTTTCGTACGGCCCGGGTCAAGCACGCCTAAGCCCACCGAGAAATGGGTCCTGTCACTATAAGAGATTCCATCGCGGGTAATGTCGGAGGAGTGGGCGTGTGACGGGCGGATCGCTAATGAGAGCCGACACACTTGTCGCGTGTTATTACAATAGTTGCCCCCGCGACCAGACGGAACGTCCCGCATTTCGTCCAGCTCAGGCTTGTAAATTGAAATATATTCATTTCTGTCACATTGGCGTTCATTCCCATGCTGTGCAGGGTCTGCGCAGCAGCGGCCTCTCCTCTTCTCGCGCTTTGTCTTTCTCTCGGTCTCTCTTACCGAAAATGTAGCCTACTGAAAAGTTCTTCATTGTGCATCTACCGAATTATTTAACTGGGAGAATTATTTCTGTGAAAATATTTTAATTTTGTGAAAAATAATTAATTAATAATTATTTTATTAATTAATATTTTTAATGATAAAAAAAATAAAATGACTTCCCTTTTTTTTTCTTTTGCTTAATAGTTACAAGTGGTTGCCAAGTGGGCAACTGTGCACCAGCTTTCGGTTGCCAAGACCGACAAAATGGTTGCCAGATTTGAATCATGATCCTGTATTATTTATATCGTAAAACATATTTCAATATTAAGAAAGTGTTATATATGTTGGTAACATTTAAGTGTATTTTGTTTACAGTTTGTCTTCTTTTAATTGGTTTAAACTGTTGAAAAGTTAAGTTAGGGTAGCCTGATTTGACGCGTTCGTACTTAAAGGTCGATGTCTCACCATTTCTGACTTGAGTTAAATCGAGGATGACTCTTATTCTCAGTTTCTAAACAACATGCATAACATTTAATACAAACAAAAACATTTTTTCTTTAACATTTAGAAACATGGTTGAAAACCTCCACGAACTCAAACGTGTACAGTAGTTCGTAGATAAAAGTTAAATGATTTACATTTAACTTTTATCTACGAACTA
This sequence comes from Zeus faber, assembly GCF_960531495.2. Classification (NCBI taxonomy): domain Eukaryota; kingdom Metazoa; phylum Chordata; class Actinopteri; order Zeiformes; family Zeidae; genus Zeus; species Zeus faber. Next base: position 23,499,509 of record NC_137210.1, read on the forward strand.
CTGTATGAGATGAGGTCATATCTGAAGCACAGATAACAGATGGTTGAATGAATTGAACACTACTCACCACGCACTGTCCCTGAGAATGTCTCTGCCGTCGAAGGAATATATGGGGGCGTTGTCCCTCATCTTGCTGTTGTCGTCACTGAATACAGATTCCCAGCTGCTGAACAGCACCTGGTCCTGTGTGCCGTTAAAAACAATCAATAGTACTTCAGTTTGGCACTTTATCTGGTCGAGGAAGCAGAAAATTGATCACCGATATGACACATAAAACATCAAGTCATGGATTGGGTTTGAATCCTAATTCAGTACTTCACAGTTACTATTCACTTTTTCACTGCTGATACAAATAAAGAGAACTACGTAGTACTACTACGCCCTTGGATTATTGATGTTTTGATCAATATTTGTCAAAAAGTGCAAGATTTTTAACTCAATTTGAAAAGCTTGTATTTAATTAAAGTTTTAATATTTGAGAATATTTTCACCTTTTTAGAAAACAAATAAATAAAAATGAACACACAAAGAACTTTTTGATGGATGGAAAAATTTTAAAGAATATATTGAATTTCATTTTAATTTTTTTTTTTTATTTAAATCTTTTTCCGAGTTCCAGCGACGACATCACTTCCAAAACAAATTATTTTTTCCGAGTTTCCCTTGAATGCAGCATCGCTTCCTGCTTGAAAAGCCATGTCTGTGTCTAAAAGCGAGTGTACGCAAACATGGAAGGATTTATAACGCCGAGTCGGACTTCTGCGCTTATTTTGGTGAGTAACTTAAAAGTAGTGTAAAACAGACTAGTACAGGATAAAAAAAAAATCTGTTTTTTTTTTTCATTTTTTTTTCATTTTACTTATTTAAAAATTGCGACACATCGACTGCATAATGGCCGATCCCTATGTGGTCAAAACGTCAAATAATGGCCGATATATCGGTCGGGCTCTAGACTAGACTTAGACTTTTTACTTGGGCTGTCAACGTTGAGGTGTTAAAAAGTTGTCGTTAATTGTCAAAATGGCATCAAATCCATTATGATAAAAAAAACAAAAACATTTCATCCTGATCTCAAAAACCAAAACGTCGTTAGAAGGCTTTATCTCAATGCGGTGCTTCTTAAATGAGAAAAATCTTTCTTTTGGGTCAAATTTGGAGAAACGAAAAAAATCGCAATTCAGAATTTTAGTCGTTTGACCAACTTATTACTGTATAGACTTTGTTTGGCGTCAAAAGAAGAAACAAATCTCAACCGGAGGGGTTAATGTGGTGTGGGAAAGGCAGGCAATCCTTTCTAATATCTGACATATTGCACATGGCCGTTGATATACGCCAATTTCCGTGAATGACCAAACGCGAACTGGCCTTGAGGTTGACGATGGGGAGGCTGTCCCGGTCCGACTTGCGGACGATGCTGTAGAGGTCCTGCAGCTTGGAGGACAGGAAGGCCCGGAAGGTTCCCTTCAGGCCCACGGCCCGGGCCTGCTGGAAGCACAGGAAGTCGGCCCCGCGGATCCCCTGCATGTTGCCCGTCTGGGGGGCGTTGAGGGCGATGAGATGGAGCTGGTGGAGAGGAACAGAATGCGTTTGATTGGGTGCTGTTATAATCTGCCCGTGGAGGCTGGGATAGAACATGCCGACAGAAAGGAGCATTCCTATCCCGGTTATATTTCACAAGTCGCAATCGAATGTTCAGGCTGCTGCTGGTGAATGGAGGCCATTTGGACTTAAAGCTCTAGATCTAACTATCTATATCTATATATCCAGAAATGACCCCGTAACAGGTGTTGCAGGGTACGGTCCTAATCTGTAGCTCCCTGTCGTTTATCATTGGGTCCCCAAAATGTGACGTTGCGCCGTAGTAAATCTATTGAAAGACGTCACGCGTGGCCCGGAATTCTGGAGTTCTGCAGGCCAGACCAGAGTTGACGCTTTAAAACAAAGTGACTAGAACACGTCATTTGTTTTCCATGCGGTTGAACGTTCCAATGAGATTGGACGGGGGGAGCCCGCTCGAGCCTTCCTCCTTCTTCACCCCGCCGGGTGTTTTTCTCCTGGGAGTTTTCCCTTGCCGGGGTGGGGGATACACCATGTGATTTATATGTAAAATATGGAGCTTGTGAAGCTCTTTGAGACGCTGCCGTGATTCAGGGTTCTAGGAAATAAACTGGACTTGGCTTGACATGGAAGGTGACTCATGCAGGACAAGACAACCGGTATTTCTGTTGAAATGCAGTTCTCATTTTCTCTTTTAAAAGTAGAATCGGTAATATTTTATTTGTCCGTTGTACAAATTGACCATGATATATCAGCAGGGGGCTGGCAAATATTGTTGATACCTCGATGGCTGCTGAGATTCCAAGCTCTCCAAACAGGCCGTCCGGTCCGTACTCTCTGTTTTTAGGAGGATATGGCCCTAAACCCCAGACCTGTCAATCTCCACTTAAGCCCCGCCCCCCTGAACTACACTGCTTATATCACTGAATTGGTTTAATTAGATTTTTTGCAAGACAAACATTCAACAACCTGACCAAACATCCCATTATGCTACGAAGGCCAAGAATGGCAATGTTGGTGCAGTTCCTATGGCTTCCTTTCCGCTCGTTGTCCGATGTTGCCGATTCCACCTTTAACAACGTTCAGGACAGTGAGACTGATTGGAAGCTGTGGAAAGTATAACGATGGTGATAAAGCCGGCTTCACGGCCATACCTCCTCCGTCCATAAAACCGCAGAAGCTTTTGGAACATTATGTTAAATTGACTCACCCCGGGTCCGGACGTGTGCACGTGGCCGGTGGGCTGCGGCACAGGGGGGCTGGGCCGGCGCTGGGGCGTGACGGGGTAGCGGTTCCCGGGCTGCGGGGGGTTCACCCGGCCCTCGGTCTGACCGTGGTACCTGGGGTCCGGGAACCTGGGGTCGTAGTGCGGTGGGTATCGAGGCACCGGGTGGGTGGGCTCCCTCCTGGGGGGCTCCGCGGGGGGCTGGTAGGGCGGGGGCTCAATGGGTCCCACGGCCGCGCCCCCCTGCGAGTAATGCCCCGCCCCGTTGTTGATGGACTGGTCCTGGGACTGGGGGTAGCTGACCACGGGCGGGGGCTGCACCTCCGCCACCTCATTTTCCTTTTAGATTAGGAAAAAATAACAATCACCTTGAGAACTTGAATACAATTTTTTTTAATGTATTTATATTTATATGTGTGTATATATAAAACTATATAAAGGATTACATTGACTAGAGACCACTGAACGTGTTGAATGTATTCAACAGGGCCCAAACTATTGTGAGGATTTAGAGACCTACATTTGAATTGCTTGGAGTAGTTCAAAACTAATAATTGAAGACCATTAATTGAGAGAAATATTGATTGAAAATCAGTCGCTAGATTTTTATTAAAAGCATTTTGCTTGTATGCTTCTTCAAAAAAAAAAATTACTCAACAAATCTTGTAAAATCCATATATTAACATCAATATGTATCGACACATTAGCAATAAAATAAAAATGTACTTTTTTTTTTTTTTTTTGATTATCCTTTGAAACTTACCAAATCTCTGTAGAAGGGACTGTACTCTCCCAGCTGTGGGGGGGGGGACACATTTGTCAAATCAGAACAAGAAATTAAGTCCACGTGAAGGAGAATTTTCTTGACTCAAACGTATTCAGGATTCGTGAAAAATGAACCGAATTAAACATCATATTGCCAGCGTGACACAGGTTGCGGGTACCATGACTTGGCGCAGGCCGTTGCGGACCCTCAGGTACAGGTCAGCCTTGTCCAGGACGTAGATGAGGCTTCCCTCCGCCTGGCGCCGCGCCGTGGCCACCATGGTGTCGTAGGAGCGCAGCACCGTCACCTGGAGGAGGGACATGTACATATGATTTTAATGCATATGGATAGATGGATAGATAGATGAATGGTTAGATAGATAGATAGATAGATAGATAGATAGATAGATAGATAGATAGATAGATAGATAGATAGATAGATAGATAGATAGATAGATAGATAGATAGATAGATAGATAGATAGATAGATAGATAGATAGATAGATAGATAGATGAATGGTTAGATAGATAGATAGATAGATTGACAGATGGATAGATAGATGGATATACATGGATGATAGATTGACATAGAAATAGATAGATGGATAAATACATTGATAGATAAGATACTTTATTTATCCCCAGAGGGAAATTGCAAAATGTAAAATAAATATTGTTTTGAGAAATATATATTATATATATATATACTAGATATATAGATATATATAGATATATACTGCGACTGTATCAGTGGTGGAATAATAAATACAAATACTAAATAATATCGTAATAACAACTTATTTCAATATTTCAAACACGGCAAATGTGAAAAATGTTTAATCTGCATCCATAACAGTCAGTTGAAGTTAACTTTCAGTGCAGTAATGCAGCCACGTACCCCGGAGGTGTGTCCGGGTGTTCCTGGGGGGCCTGGAGGGCCCGGGGGCCCCGGGACATTGATAGCTGCACAGCGAAAAGAGGAGTCAGCATTTATTTCGTCACACCGTAACTGACACAACAGCCCCTTTTCATCCCCAGTCACCCAACACATTTAGCTACGCACTGAACAGTTCCACTTAAAATAATAAAGAATGGAATTAGCTCCTGTGTTGCAAGGTCAAAACTGCACGGCTGCTCTAATTCACCTCTGTTTCACTCAGAAAGTGAGGACTGTACTGTTCGTAGCGGGGAAAGGTTCGACTCTTTTTCTTGGCGAGTCACTCGGTCAAAAGAGTCGTTCGGTTTCCGTTCAGTCGGGGTCAGGCGCGCTGAGGGAGCGAGGGCTTCCTGATCCGTGGCCGACAGTCAGAACAGTCGGCTCGGCTCTGTCCGTTTTGAGTTGTCAGGGGAGGTTCTCACAAGAATCACGTCATTCCGGCAAAAGGAATTATTTGGGTGGAATGCAAAGAGTAAATCAGTCGGATCTAACTATCAAGGCGGGAATCTGTCTGTCTGTCCGTCCGTCTGTGCTTCCATTATCTCGACAACCGCTCATCCGATCTACTTCACACTTGGCGGGTGTGTTGCTGGGGACCCAAGGACTTGCAGTGTTGATTTTGGTGCAATTTGGACACACGGCATGTGTAACGTTGATAAACTTTGAATAAGCAGCAGGCGGCGGCGGGCGGGGCTTCAGGACACTTGAGAGTCTTGCCCCCGGGACGGGACTTTAACCCGCAGTTTCGCCTTCCACCGTTGACATTTTTGATAAACTGCGCCATTAAAATGTCTTGGATTTTGAACGGGCGTGCACTAATTCAATGGATCACAGTCCAGGAGTTATCTCTAGTTTGTGGGTCGACTCGCTATTATGCATCGCCATAATGATACTTTTTCACGTTTCTGATGTTCTTAGTGGTGAACAGGACAGTGGGGTGGCGCTGTGGGAGTTTTTAAGTGGTTGGGACACACTGATATACAGTACCCCAGATTTCATGGCGGGGTGGATCTACTCACCGTGGTTTGGCCTGTAGGCCCCCGGTAGGGAGGGGGATCCTGGGGGTCCAGGGGGGCCGGGTGAACCTGGGGCCCCAGGGCGCCCGTCGTAGCCGATACCCGGTGTCCCGGAAGGTCCCTGGGGTCCCGGGGGGCCTGTGATGGAGTCTCCCTTTGGACCCTGGCAATAACAGGAACGCAAAATCAGGGTCGTCGAAATGCTATGTCCATATGTTGAAATGAGACAACCAGTTTGAGGATACTTCGCCTATATAATCTGATATAGACTAAAAAATTGATATATACTGTATGTTTAACTATAAAACAACTGCTGGAGCTGTACTTTGGCGATGTTTCGCGGGTCAGAAATCGACTGCCCAGTCCCATTTTTACTGGCCCCCCCACCAAAAAAAAAAACAGTACCGTACAACGTATCATTCATCTGTCGTTTCATTTCATTTCAGCCCTGCTCCATATCTGACCCCGAATCTGTCTTGGAAATCAGGGAAGAACTGTTGTCTACCAAGGCTTCTCTTAGAGTCATAACAACACGGCTGAAGTCCGATGCTTGAGATAAGAAGCTAGACAACGCTGCCGTGGTGGATAAGCGGGTGCATTCCGTGATTGGGCCAGAGAAAACAGACCACGTCAGCAATGACAACGTACGTGCAGAAATAATGATAGCAAACACAATCATTTCAATTATTTGCTCAGACTTGAGCATAAGTTGTTTTGAACTGTTGGCTGCTAAGACGCGTGCCCTGTACTTTGGCGGCTGCCAGGGTTAGAAAAAGTTTCTGATTTAGTCAAACGTTACCGCTGTTTACACCTGGCACTGACATGCGTCTTTGGTGATCCAATAACAAGTGGACAACTCTAAGTACAGGTGTGAAGAAGGAACCCAAACCGCGTTGAGGACGCATTGAGATCCGATCGATCGGACTGCATTTGGAGGTGGTCTGGGCCACATACGGCCACATTCTTTTAGAAGTGTACACGGGAATGTGTCCTGGGGCCACATTGAAGGACCGCCTACTCAGCAAATGTCCTGTTCGTAAGTGGAAGTACGTACGGCGTCATATCAAAGCCTGGTCGTGTAATTGATAAAGTCTCCCTGTTACAGAAGAGCAGGATTTATTATTTACCAGTGATCGGGACAGTCCCTTAACTCAGTTGTGTTTAAAATTTTAGTTTCATAACAAGTATTCATTTTCTTCTTCTTAAGTAGGAAACTAACAAAAAATAAATACATCTTAAATAAAAACACTCTGTTTTTATTTGTTTTGGCCGGAGACATGGTAACCAAAACGCACAGTGGACTGGAGATGCTCCCTCTCCATTGCGCAGTGACCGGGACTGTCCCTTAACTCGGCTGTGTTTAAAATTTTGGTTTCAAACATGTAGGAAACTAATGAAATTAAATACATCTAAAATAAAGAAACACTCATCTAAAATAAAAACACTTTATTAGGAGACAAGGGAACCGAAACCGGCAGTGGACCGGAGATGCTCCCTCTCCATTGAGCAGTGGTCGGGACAGTCCCTTAACTCAGCTGTGTTTAAAATTTTAGTTTCATACATGTAGGAAACTAATGAAGATAAATACATCTAAAATAAAAACACTCATCTAAAATAAAAACACTTTATAAGGGGACACGGTAACCGAAATCCGCAGTGGACTGGAGATGCTTAACTCGGTTGTGTTTAAAATTGTTCATTTCATAGGAGTAGGAAACAGAAAGGCACGGCTGTCCAGGCCGTGCCGTGGACCGGAGATGGCTCCCTCTTCACCGCCACGCGGATTGGTGCGCCGCTGTCTAGAGGAGAAAACAACTCCACTCCAGTTCTCAGAGTCACTTTTACAATTTTCCGTACAAGTAAGAAAATCAGGAAACTAAATAAATGTCTTCAGCCTGAACCCTGCACTGCATATAGTACACACGGCATCAAAATTTCAGTCTGTATTGTTTAGATTTTTCCCGTGCACCATGGTCTAGGAAATTATGTACTGTACGTGTTTATTTGCACATAGAGCGGGGAAGTGCGATCTGATCACAAGTGGTTTACTCTGCAAATTCTAATGCCTGGTGTGAACAGACGTACTTAGAGCTGTCCACTTGTGATCGGATCGACCAAGACGCATGTTAATGCCAGGTGTAAACAGGGCCTTTGTGTATGTTTCTTCTATTTCCTTTGGAGTCCGACAACAACCTCAACGTCCCTATTTATCATCATTTTTTGTGCTTTTTTTAAATTGTTGTTATTTAAAGCAAATTTAAAACCTTCAAGAGCTTAAGTTCAGATTTTTAAAATACAATTTAAGGCCTTAATTCTCGCTGAATTATATAAATACTTATTATGAGTTTTTACTTACCGGCCTGTGTAACGATTCTCGTAGACAAGATAAAAACCATATGATTCAGATGAAATAAAATCATTTTCGGGCTTGCTCTTTAAACCTTATACCTGTTTTCCTTTTGTTTGTTTTTTTTCCCAAATAGTACTTACGGTCAGGCCTGGGTTTCCAGGGGGTCCTTGAGGGCCTTGAACTCCCCCAAAACGGGGGTCATAGTATCCGCCGCCACCCGGTTCTCCCTTCTCCCCCTTCACTCCCCCGTCTCCACGCTCTCCCTTCAGCTCGTTCTGGTAATTAAGCGGTAAAATAACGAATTATAATATTTATTAATCAATTAAAAATAAATATACTAATAGTTAAATAGTTCCATAAAAAAATACTGATAATTAAAAAAGCTTACAAAATGTCTGCCTTGGTGCCATAATAATAATAATAATAGTAATAATAATAATAATATACAAAGTTAAAAATTAGTAAAGTTCCTTATTCCATATAACAAAAATGCAAAACTAAGGCAAACTAAGTACTATGGTTCAGCTGTTGTTCAGTCACCATAATGGGATTCAAATAACAATCAAAATGGAGGAAAATATGTGTATGCATTGAAAACTACTACTTAAACTAGTTAAGAAAATGTATAATAATAAATAATATACAATAAACCAGAAAAATGAACCTAAAATTTGAAAATAAATGATAAAAATAAACTTTGGATTTGCATTGACTTGCTGTATCAATATTGTAATATAATGTAAAAGTTATACATATATTATTCATTATACATACCTATGAATAGAATAATAATCCAAAAACCATATCACAGTGATAACACTGATCCATCAACTGTTTATCTATATCTATATCTACTGTATATATTCTACAACAAACCCATTGTGCGTTTTCTTTGGACGTCACCTGAACGCTTACCTTGAAGGCGTAAATGTCAAAGGTGGAACCACTTCCTGTAGAACAAACAATACGTTTCTCATTTAAATGACCTGATAAATAGATAATAATAACATCCTGATAAAACAATGGAAAACTCAACAGTGCAACATGGACGTTAATGAGAATAAAGTCAATGGAACCAAGAACTGACCTGGAATTCCTGGAGCCCCGCGGTCTCCCTGGTCGCCTTTCTCTCCTTTAGTAGCTACAAAATATGTATTTATATATTAATATTTCCCATTATAATTCAGATCAGTGTTGACAGTGCTCTACCTGTATTAAAATTTCAAACCCTAATATTCTGGTGTGGATTCTAATCCCCCTGACAATAGGACGCCCACATCCTCTTAAAAAGCAGAGATAACCGGATCAAAGCGGAGGGAAGATAGGACGCTTCATCTCTCAAACTTACTTTAAATCTCTCCCCTTTTGGGGGGATTTGACGGTTTCATTTTATTTCCTGATTTTTTTATTTTATTTCCTGATTATTATAAAGTTTTTTAATCCTTCTCTTTTGAGACAGATTAAGACAACTCTACGGATGTGAGGAGTTTGAAACAACACGTTGAGTTAGGGTAATAATCCAAATTCTCTTTGATGATTTATTTTACTTTAATATAAGAAAGTAAGACTTTTAATCATAATTTGAAATGGTAAGGTGTGTGTGTGTGTGTGTGTGTGTGTGTGTGTGCATGCAACGTGTGAGATATACAGTATGTTGATGTGTGTATACATTGTATTGAGTGTGTGTGTGTGTGTGTGTGTGTGTGTGTGTGTGTGTGTGTGTGTGTGTGTGTGTGTGTGCACGCGCGTGTGCGGTGATAGTCATACCTGGATAGTTTCTCGACGTGTCATAGCGCTGAAAATGAAAGAGGAAGTTGCTCAACGGCGATATAGTGTAAATCCACATTTTCTAACCAATTCTCATCCGCCAGATTAGGTTCTGGAAACACCCCAAATATGTAATAAACACAGCCGGTTAACCCTTATAATTTGAAGGTTTCCGGCCTAGTGCCTTCCCGGCTTTTATAAGTTGAGACGCTTCATTCTTCACTCGGGTGTCAAAACGTCAAATATGATTCATGTTCCTCACACGGAGGAGCAGCCACCTTAGAAAGACCAATTCAACTCCCATTACGCCGGCAATGGTGGAGGGAAAGGGTTGCGACAATTTAAACTCCACTTCAACAGGTACGTGGAGGCTGAGAGGGAGAGCCAGGAGTGAACTGCACCAGGGGTAGATCACCATGATGGGGGAGTTTTTACTGACTATTTTGGTAATAGAGTATAGAGAGAGAAAAAGAGAGAGAGAGAGAGAAAGAGAGAAATATAGATATAGATATAGAGGGAGAGAGAGAGGGAGAGATAATAGAGAGATAGATAGATCGATAGATAGATAGATCGATAGATAGATAGACATGTACTTTTGTTATCCCCTAAGGGAAAGTTCTGTGTTGCAGCAATCCAACAAATCAAAATAGGCAATAAGACATTAAACAAAACACAATACACAGGATAAAAAGGATCAATACTTAAAAGATGATCAATATTTAAAAAATACCAGTACTTAAAATGATGAGAGATGAGAGCTGTGTTTGCGTATACAAGTATATTTATGATTCCCCTTATTCATAGTTATAATAAAGTCCTATAAAAAAGTCCTATTTTTTTTTTCGGGGGACAGTGCCCTAACATTTTTATATTGTCGGCTAACAGTTAATGATCGGTAAATGAGGGTCGTCTATCGGGCAGAAAAAAAATTCTAAATGAGCCTTATAGCCTATGCCACAGTATGAATGTATCACAAATGGTAACTGTTATAGTATCCACACAGGCAAACGTGTGGAAAAACTGGCCAAGCATTGGTGGCGACACCCACAACCCCCCTAAAAAAGACTGAGTAGAGCCAGAGACGTGTACTTTCCATCACCCAGTCATGCTCTTTGGACCGGTCGCATCGATCAAACCCAGTGTTTTGTTTGGGCATCTCAGCCCCGTCGTCTGTTACTATACATGTTTCCAAGGGGAAACGTCGGGGAGATTTAAGGGGAACTCACGTTGAAGCGGTCCACGGGAACGGGGGGTCCGGGAGGTCCGGGTGGTCCGGGAGGCCCTGGGGGTCCCTGTGGGAGGTACAAAAAAATTTAAATAAAATCATCACGGGAAGTCTGACACCATATGTATGTTACTGCACACAGTAAATCGATGATATGTCTGTAAACATGTCCAGGGTATTAGCATCCACCGGACTTCCAGCTGCACCAATGGCACTTTCAGTCTCTCTACCTCAGAAACTCCACCTTTCTAACGGAAGGGCCTCAGATCGTAATGCATTTCTGTGCTTCTGCCCTCATCATAGCTCCTTCAGACGACAAAAGACTCGTTCTGTACTTACTGGATATGCATAGCCAGAACCGGTCCCTGGATCTCCCCGTTCACCCTTATATCCATTAACACCTGGACGACCCTGAAGAGAAAAGGAGACTTTAATATTATTCATAATAATAACAATAACAATAACAATAACAATAATAATAATAATAATAATAATAATAATAATGCACCGAGGAGAGTACAGTATGTACAGCTTGCGAGCCATTCACATTTTTCTTTAATATTTGACATTAGTGAACATTGATGGACATTTTTCAGATCGTTTTACCAATTTCTGGTCATTTTTAATGAAATAAGTTGGACCGGGAATACTCACAGGTCTTCCCGGCATTCCAATTTCACCCTTCAATCCTGGGGGGCCGTACGGACCCTGCAGAAAAGCATTGTTTAATACCAAAATCTGAATGAGCGTGACACAGGCTTCAAATAATTTACTCTTTATTAAATTATCTTTCAGGATTTTTTATTACATTTTTTTCAAGAGAACAGTTCAATTATATTACATTATTGTTCAGGGCTTTTTAGAATCTACCATAAAAAAAAGACTTACTGGAGGTCCAACAGGTCCAGAGGGGCCTCTGTCTCCCTGTCCAGAAAAACAAAAATGTAATTAGACAAATGGAGAAAATTATATTCATTTCAAGGCAATACTTTCTTGGATTTTGCACTATTTATAGTGTAATTGATACAACAATCTTAACAATATTGTCATACGTGATATACACAGCGAGAACAAAACTGAATATTTGGGGTGTTTATAAAGTCCAAAAAAAGCCAGGATTTGTCCCTGACCTGGAGTCCGCTCAGCGCCCCCAGGTACAGCAGGTTCCCATCGGGTCCGACCACCAGGCCCGGCTCGCCCTTCTCACCCTGGACACAGGAAATGCAGATTATATACGTTTTACATCCATGTAGTGTGATCCTGTCTGTTGTCATGGAACCGAGATATGGAGTGTGTGAAGATCTTTGTTTACCTTCGCTCCGTACCCCGGCTGCCCTGCGTCCCCTCGGTCGCCCTTTGGTCCTATTGGGCCCTGGGCGGTTAATAGAAAGAAACTATTTAATAATACAAAAAAATAAAAAATAAAAAATAAAAAATATATATATATATATTTATATATATATATATACAAGGTATAATTAAATACTAATAATACTTTTATTTTTTATTAATTTTCATATTATATTCAAAATAAACGCAATGTTAAAATATCCAATTAAAAAAAAATCAGTTTCCTGGTATTGAGCCCAGAAAACTGATACCGAAGGAGTTTTATTTCTTCTCAGTGTGTAAACTAACTTTTCTATGAATAACTGGTTGATGGCCAATTCAAAGACGTGGTTGGAGAAACTATTCGACTGAAGCCGTTTCGATTTCATGTGCCTTGCTCAAGGGCGCCCCGGGGTCATCCGAGACATCTGGCTATGCACCGATTCCCCAGATCGCTAGGGGGGAAATAAAACGCGGTATTATCTAAAATTGCTATGAATAACACCTTATTTGATGGAGGGACGCGGTATAAGCAAGAGCTTCTCCTTCGAAATAAAAGCCACTAACAACAACGTCAATAAATGTAAATCCAATAAATATATATATATATATATAAATATAAAAAAGTATGATTTCAATATAGATTCCTGGGTGTCGTACTGAACAAGGTATTTTCCACTTAATGTGAACACGAGCGTACATTGTGTCTCGGGGCGAACAGCGTTATTTTGTTTTATTCCTCCTTATCTAATCTTTCGGTGCCACAGCGGCTCTAACAGCCAAATTCGTCCCCCCCCTTCACCCCCGAGCAGATCGATGCGGCGCACCCTCGCACTGGAAAACGCGCAGACAAAGGCCCCCTTTCATCTTAATATCTTATCTTTTTACCCGTCTTCCACTGAACCCCAAACTTCGAGGAGCGACCTTTTCAATTACCGCACTTTTTCTTTCTTTTTTTCTTTTTGCCTCTCTGAGCCTAAATTCCCGACTTACCGGGAATCCGGCTTGTCCAGGTGAACCTGGTCCTCCCTGGAAAAAAAAACAAAAAACAAAACAGGAAACAAACAGCGAGCGTCAATCAGAGCCGCGGCGGTGTTTTGTCGCCGCACGTTAACAGGCGGCTCCCGAGGTATTTCCCCGAGGAAAGCTGTAAACATTAATAACACGGCCGGGCGGAAACAGGTGTCGCAGGGTGCTGTCATCCCCAGGATCACAGTGATTACAAGAAGGGATGTTCCAATAAAACGAAACAGAAAAAAAAAAATAATACACACATGGACACTTTCCATCAAGGGGCCGGCGGCAGATGGCGGCTCCTGGAATATTAAATAACCTTTGAAACAGAAGCTTTAATATCGCCGGGACCGGAGGAAGGTCGCACGCAACGCCCGCGGCCTGTTTCTCCATTTAGTCCGAGAGAGAGAGGCGGCGAAAACATGGATTTGTGCAGGATATATATAAACTGAAAGAATTTCTTAGTATTTATTTTGGTTATTTTTATCATTATTTTTTATTATTCAATAATATTTGTATATTTACTTTTAATTATGTGATCTTGTTTTCTGATGTTTGCTGCTGATCTCTCTTTCGCACGCCAGGTTTATTGTACATTGACATTCTTTTCTATATTTTATTTTTATTACTTTTATTATCATTGCCTATTTTTCTTTTTTTTTTTGTTGTTTTGGTCTATCGACAATATTTTTGCTAATTTCGAGTTGTTCTCATTGCTTATCTATTGCCACATTTTAAATTTTTTAGCTTATTATTCTTATCATTCTTATTATTCTTATTATTATTATTATATATAATTATATATATATATATTTAGCTTATATATTTATTGTTTATCGACATATTTAATTTGTATTCTGTCTGTCTGTCCATATATCCATCTATCTAACCATCTCAAGTAAACAACATTTGGGTCCAAATAAAAAAGGAGGAGGAGGAGGAGGAGAAGGAAGAAGAGGAGCGGGAGCTTTATTTATTCACACCCTGAGATGGAGCATCTTCTCCTGTCCTCTCAGATCAATATCTCAACGCCTGTGGCAGTTTGGGAATCGAACCTGAGATTGTGTTGATAAGTGCAGCATCACTGTGATCATGTAGATTTTGGGTTATTTTAATACACACCTGAGGCCCAACACTGCCAACCGCACCATCGTACTGTAGGAATAAACAACACAATTAAGAATAAGAATTATGCGCATGAAACTCCAGCACAGAGCATCTATATATGTATACACAAATTATATCCCCCTTCTACAATGAGCCCTACATTAAGGGAACTCTTAACACAATGATATTTATTTATTTAAACACATGTTGCCCTGATTATGACATTTTACCAAAAAATATGTTTATTTTTCATTCATTAGACATTAAAAGTTTTCTTGCTTTGACCTTCAAAACTTGCAGGTAATTTCTGGCGGTCTGACATTCGAAAGCCCTCGGTAATTATTTAAAATGTCAAATATTAAGACATTATACTGACAATACCAGTGGAAAAATTCTAAAAATCCCCCTTTGCATGACAATTATTGATCATACCAAGGTCAAATATATACTGAATGTAGGAACTAAGTCTCACTTTTAAATTTGTTTTTTATTTTCAATAAATTAATTTTAGTATTTAATTTATTAGTATGTATTTATTTAAAAAATAATACAAAGTATATAAAAAAATATATATAAAAAAGAAAAAGATATTTAGGAACTAAGCCTTCCTGTCGCCACCTGCTGGCCAGTTGCAGAATCATCGTAAACGCCATCGTTTTCCATGTACGTCAGCAGGACCCGAAAACGATTTCTGAGTTAAATACTCCTGTCCTGCTGAAGTCACTAGTTTTTTAACTGGTAATTGACTTTGGGGACTTACGCCGCCGGACGTTTGGTAGATGATCTGTCCCGGGGGTCCGGGTAGACCTGGTGGTCCAGGGAGTCCGTTCCCATCTCTGCCCGGTTGACCCTGGCACCGGAACACACATGAAAAAATGAGTAACCTCCGCTTAATGTTTACATAAATCGGGTAACGTGAGCGAGAGTGTATCAAACGGAAGAACACTCACAGTTTCTCCTCTGTCTCCTGTGTCGCCCTTTGGTCCCTGTGGAACGGAACAGAAAAACAGCAAATGACGGATCTCATTACCAACGGGTTACATGGCACAAACAATTCTAATTATTTCTTTACATTTACCTTGACCACCCCGCCACACGTGAAGAATGCAGAACATGAATTATGCAATATTATGCTGGAATATTTTCATAATTTGTTAAAAGGTCTGGTTTTTGATACTCCATACAAGTTATATGAAATAAAGAAAATTATTAAAAAAAAAATAAAAAAAACGACATATACAGTATATTTATATTATTCCTGTCTAGGAAAAAGATTCAACATCAGTCTTTTTTCTCTTCCTACCGGCGGTCCAGGGAAGCCGTCCAGGCCCGGCCTCCCGTCTCTGCCCTGGGGTCCCTCGCCGCCGCCCTGACCCGCGACGCCCGGCAGACCGGCCTTCCCCTGCCCAGAGACCAGAACAGCCGTTATTAGGAAATGAAGCAGATGGCACGCTGGGATCCATGACGCACTTCGACTTTGAGGACGAAACCACACCGCCTGGAATCCGTCGTTTAGGAGGACGGAAGCATACGAGCCCCAGGAGGAAACGCCCTCCCGTGGTATTCATTTTAGTCATTTAATTACATTTAATCTCAATCATCTCAGTATTTGAATCTCAATAATTTAATCTCACTCAAGAAGCATCCCTGTGGATATTTCATTCATTACATAATCCCCTGATCAATCGTTTCTCATTTTCCGATTACATTCCACAATAACTGAATCTCAATATTCTAAAAAATTGAATCTCAAGTTCAAGTTCAAGGTCAAGAGATAATTAATTGAATCTCAGTAATTGAATCTCAATAAGTGAATCTCAATATTTGAATCTCAATAATTCAGTCTCAATGATGTCATTCATTGAATTTCATATATTGAATCTCAATCTCCCGAGCAATCATTTTTCATTTTTCAATGACATTCCTCAATAATTTCATCTCAATAATCTCAGTAATTAAATCTAAATAATTGAATGTCAGTGTTTGAATCTCAGCGATTCAATCTCAATAATTAAATCTCAGTAATGTAATATTAATTATTAGTTAACTCATTTAATAAAGAATCATCACTGTGGATATTGCATTCATTTCATAAAGCCCTGATCAGTCGTTTTATATATGATATATTTTTTTATATCACTATATCATAAGTTTATATTATGAAAGTGGCATTCAATGAATATCCAGTTGTTAATGGCAATTATTTCCATGATAATTCATGGTCAAGTACACATGTCATGATCCATTAAACCTCATTGGAACCAACGTTGTGTCTCTATTTCAGAGAGCAGTAAAAGCAAACACAGCGAATGTCGGGGAAGAACCTGGATCGCTGAAGGCTTTTCACATATCAGGTAAGAGAACGACAGACCAACTCATGAATGGAGGCGGTCAAAATATTGTACTTACAGGCAGTCCGGGTATACCGGGAGCACCCTGAAAAGCAAACAAAACAAAATAAAGGCCTCGGTCATGTAGACTCTTCAAAACATCCCTGGATATAAAAGGATCTCCATGTGAGGCGCTTTTATTTTGAAGTTATGCATACATGTGGCGGCAGAGTTGACCTGGTTAGAGGCCTTAAATCACGGACAATTCAACAGGAACCTGCTTATATCGAAATGCTCGCAGGTATATACATGCAGACATGGAACACAAATATAAAGTGTTTTTAACCGGAATGTAAAATAGAGATGTAAGAGATATAATTAGTGCCAGTAACCTGTGTTCCCTCTGGTCCCCGGGCGCCGGGGAGTCCGTTGGAGAAGGCCCCGCCCGAGCCCTCCATGTCGTCCTGCCAACGAGAGCCATCACTTCAGGTCAGAAAAAAACAAAATTTCCCTTAAGTATTTATTTCTGATTTGATGAGCTATCCTCCCTTTCATTTTTAAATGTGTCCTGGAAAGAGCCACTTCCCCTCGGCACTCCTGTTGCTGGGATCTCCGGGCCAATCCACTCGGCCGATTCGAAACGCTCCATCGCCAATCATTTCGGGGAAACGAGAATGAATTGGGGGACATTTCGGCTTCGTGACAACTTGAACTCGGTCGTTTCCAAAACAAGACATATGGGGGCGGTTGGGCGGACATCACGCTTTAAGATCTGGACGAGCTGAAATTCTCAGTCGCGGTTTGACGTAAGCTGCGTTTCCACCGCAGGGGCCAGGGGCCAAATCAAGTTCCGGGGACCAAAAAAGCCGTCGCTCTTCCATCCCAATCCCGGCGGGTCTTTACACGGCGGTGGACGGGCTGAAGGAACCTTTTAGTCGCGGGATGAAAAGATCTCGGGACGAAAAGTTCCGGGTATTTAGGGTGGAAAGGCGGCTTTAGCCTCAGACTTGCCCCGGTCTTGGTTTGAAAAAACAAAAATATATATATATATATTTCCAGAAGGAAGATTACGTGTGGTCCAGGTCTAAATGGAGTCTTAAATTAAACCTGGATTAATGGGCGTGGCCTCTGGACTGTGACCAGCACCAAGACCTGACATAAGCTGCTGACTAGTCTTGGTCCAGGACTTCCTAGTCTGGAACGAATTGATCTCAACTCAAGCACCGTCTTTTAAATTCTGACTTCATTTAAGCATCTCATTCAAACCCATCTGCGATGGTGATTCAAGTTGAGAGAACGTTAATACGAGTTGAACTTACAAAGCCCACGCGGTAGCTGGGTCCAGGAGGTCCCGGACGCCCAGGTGGTCCAACCGGTCCCATGGGTCCGGGCAGGCCGGCCAGTCCCCCTTCCCCTGGTGGTCCAACGGAGCCCGGCACCCCGGGGGCCCCCTGTGGTGCGGACGACAGTGTTATGTGGGATCAGAAAGTCCAGAAAAAAAAAAAGAAATAACATAAAATAATGTACATTTTGGGAAAATGTTCCTCATTGTTCTTTATTTTGCCCCTCTCTCGGTATTTGGGATGTCAGAAAATGTCCCTTTAATCTTAATGAAATTAAATGAAATGCAATGGAATGCACAATAAAACCAGACCACATAACAAACATGCTCAGAGCAAACAGTTCGGGATCCTTAAAGACCACAAGCCAATTTGACAAAAGAAAACCCCAAAAGATCCCACAAATGAATGAAAAAAATGAATATCATATCCATATTGAGGTCAAATATTAGCGATCTAGGACACAAATCCACCCCGGTGAGGTCTTTAGATCGCCCAATTACCATTTACTTTGACCATTTAAATGACCATTTCCAGGAAACACGTCAGTTTAAATTGATCACCTCAAATTCCTCTGAAGTGACATATGTGACTTATGACAGACTAAGAATTTATATTTTAGCCGCTGGTTCTATACATTAATCAAATAAACAAACGTAAAGACCATTTTAAGAGGAATGGAACACTACAGTACCTTCTCTCCTATTGCCCCTGGAAGACCAAGTTCCCCTGAATCCCCCTGGTATTAAAGAGAGAAAATGTCAATAAAACAACAATATAAATAACACACTGTTAAATACACAAACAAAATGGATTCATCAAAGCCATTAATGCAAAATATATACCTTGAAACATAACAATTTAAGTTTTGTTTTTTCAAAATAGTGGCTATGAATAGATTTTCTAGGTCATAAGGCAAACATAATTTACACACATTACACATTTAAGACACATTTAACATTTAATTTGCCATCCGTAAAAAATGCATAGCCTATTAATAGGCAATATGAAATTAAACATTGTATACACATAGAAAAAAGACCATAAATTAAAACAGACGCAGAAATTCAAGAGAGATAACACATAAGATAAAAGAACTAACTAAGATAATAAGATAAAGATAACAAAAACAGGAAATATATAATGAAAAATACAATAAAATTAGGGCTTAAAGTTACATTAGGACTTTTCTATACTATGCAAGTTAGTAAGAAATGATTATTTTTAAATATTCTTATCTTCGTACTTGCATCACTACTTTACCTTTTGTCCCCTTGGTCCCAGTGTTCCTGGGAGCCCGTCGGTCCCTGGCAGACCAGGCAGGCCCTGGGGTCCCAAATATCAGATTAAAATGACGATCTTCATTCGATTGAGTTATTTAATCGTTACCATCACTATCAGGACACTTTAAGGATTGTTATCATTATTATTGTTTTTGTTATTTCGTCGGTGGAGTTGAGAGACACCTACAGGCTGACCGGTCGCTCCGTCTCTTCCAGGGGGTCCGGAGGCCCCTGAGGCCGGTGCCGTGCCCACTACCACAGGGGCCGCAGGGGCGGGAGGGCCAGGGGGTCCCGGGGGGCCGGGTACTCCAGGCTGTCCCTGGAACATATTTCACACAGTTTAGGGATTATGAAGTTTTGGAGTGGAGTTCCGTCTTAATCCTATTGGGCAATGAGGAGGTGTCGAAATGAGGCTAAAGACGTATAATCTCCTCAAGGGATTGACAAAATATCTTCCGTAGACCTCTGCGCAGTTTGAGTGATCAGCGCTGAGGCGGCTTCCGGTGGGAAGCGATCCCTCCAATTTGAGTTGTTCTGTCTCGAGGGGACGTTTAAATTTAAAGCTTCCGTTCGGACGTTAACCACCGACCTTTCACCCCCAAAATGCAACGCTCACCCGAACAGACTCCAAGTCTGGGAACCCGGAGCCTTCCATGTCCACAAACGTCTGAAATACAGAAAGGGAAATTAAGCACCGTGATGAGCAGAACTAAAAAGAAACCCAAATCCCCAAAACACAGCAAAAAACTGTCTTTGTCTACGACCAACTCTAGTCCAGAATCCAGGCTGGAGTCGCTGCATAGATACGCGTGATATGCGTCAAACAAGCTGATTGGTTGAAATTGTCCGACTTCCTGTCGGGAGGCAGGTTCCGAACGGAAAACAAAATGTAGCGGATAAAAGTGGCTGAGGTTCAAAAAACAGATTTTTATTTGCGTATCCGTGTTTTCGATTTGAACGGAAGGTTTTCAAATAAAGTTCAATGTTTTCTGTACATTGTGCTTCAGTGAACGTGACACTGCCCCCTGGTGGACAAGTAACCTTACACGCTCAGTGGCCTTCATTGAAATTCATTCAACTTATAAGTAATATTCTTATTCTGTGAGTTTCCACGACACGCTGCCGCTCTACGCTGAATCTAAAGTTGAATGATCGACTCACCGATCTGGACCCTGGCCCTGGAGGTCCCGGAGGCCCTGGGGGGCCCCGTGGACCGGGATGGCCATCTCCACGGTCTCCCTGTGTACGGAATAACGTGCAGAATAAAGCCACGTCGTTCAGTCAACACGTCAAAATATTAAAACGAGTGATTTGTTTAGTTTGAATGAGAAAGGTGAGAATTTTTTAAAATATCATTTATTTTTGTGATTTATAACATTTCTCGGAACGATCTCGCCGCACCTTCTCTCCTCTAACTCCGGCGTCTCCTGGGGTTCCCGGAAAACCTGGAGGTCCGACAGCACCCTGAAAAAAATATATTCGGTATTTAAATTCAAGTAGTCAAGTCCATTCCTTTCCATTTATCAGAGGCATGGAACGACTTTCTGCTCCGCTCAGCGGTGTTGAATACATCTTGCGCCGTCTTCCTGAGTGAGTTGCGACCGCCTATGTCTGAGTTCTGTCAACGCCCGCTGACATCTCTAAAGGATTTGGCTGCTGGGCGACCCCCCGAAGGAGTTCGGGCTCTGCCGTCGTTGACCTGCCGGGTTCTGTTCTGACGCAGTCGATCGTATAAAACAATGACACGAGCAACGTGGATGATATAAACATGCTGCCTTTGAGAACAGACAGAGCCTTTAGGATACACCGTGTTTTTGGTGCCTATAAACTTTGACGGCGTAAGATATAACACGTTACCTTCCCGTGAAGGCGTGCCACAGGGCCCCGTACTCGGACCCCAGTTGTTTACTATCATGTGGATAAAAGATGTTGGCATTTAAATGTTCTTCCTGTTATACAGATCAGGCCAAGCTACAACATAATGTCACCTGGGGTGACTTGAATGCTGATGAGACGAAGGTGATGTATTTTTTTTCCAATAAATCAAAGATGAAATCGCACGATTATTTGGCGCGTTTGCGTATTTGACGCAGGGCTCCGAGGTTGGCCCCCCACCCGTCGTAGAATGGGGTTGGCAGGGCGTCGTTAGCTCTGTGGATACTTTAGATGTTATTCGTATGTTTGTTAATCCATAAGGCCACACTGAGGAAGCTGCCGTCTTACCATTGTACATAAATCAACAAGCAGTCCAACTGAATCATTACGCTGACCTCCTTGGGTAAAAACTCAGCTTTGCGGGTTTGGGCAAACTCAGTGTTAAACTGTATTTTGCAGCTATTGCGGTATACATGTTTTATGCTTATTTCTTGGCCAGGTCTATCTTGAAACAGAGGGTTTTCGGTCTCAGTGATATTAACCGCAAAGTTCAGATGAATAAATACAAGTCTCTTGTTTACACTTTATAATATATAAGTAATATGAAAACTTACTGCACTTCCATCTTCACCGGGATCGCCCTTCGGAAAATGAAACAAAAAGAAACAAGCAATGAAAAATAAACCACATTTATTATTATTACTATTATTATTTAGCGGTGGGAATGGGAGTTGGCCTGGAGGATAAGTGCACGTTATTAAAATTCATGTCACCTTTGTACTATGTTAAATATTTGAAATCCAAGGTATTGCTCTTACTACTACAGGTATTCCTCACTTAATGAACGTTCAGTTCCTACAACCAGGTCGTTAAGTGAATTGGACGATAAGCAAGGACCCGTGTTATTTCACGATAAGGGGGCGTGGCTGGTATATATAGTGTATATAGTATATAGAGTGTATATAGTATATACGTATAGTGTTATTTCATGATAAGGGGGCGTGGCTGGTATATATAGTATATATTTAACAATTATGTAACGCATTTTAATTCTGTGTACTCACTGCTTCTCCATCAGCCCCTGGTTGTCCCTGGGGGCCTGGCAGCCCCTGAGGCCCAGGCGGCCCTCGGGGCCCCGCCAGCCTCTCCACCACCGAGCCGTCACTGCGCTCCAGGAGCTCGGCTGTGGGCCCCGGAGGGCCAGGGGGGCCCGGGGGGCCCGGGGTGCCGGCCTCTCCCTTCTTCCCTGGGTAGCCAAATCCTGCACTTCCCTGGAAAGACAGAATTATTATTATTATTATTATTATTATTATTATTATTATTATTATTATTATTATTATTATTATCATCATCATGAATTATTATTATTACTTATTCCACTACACACTTCAGACATGACATATAATAAATAACGCACAGAATGAGTTAAAATATTTGAGAGATAATATTTTGGTGATCAAGATTAAACCCAAATCAAAAGTGTATTAGAAATATTCATTCGTTCGGATTTTCTAAATATTTGAATGTGGTGTCCATTAGTATCAACTAGACAACGGCCAAGAAATGCCCTTGAACTCACAAATCGAAGAAAATAACTTCAATAAATAACTGATAAAATAGGAATAACTGACAAGAAAGAGTTTACCTTCACGCCCGTTTCTCCTGGTTCTCCCTGAGAAAAAAAACAACATGAAAGTAGCTTTATAAAAAGGAAATACACACTTAAAATTCCTCCGTATATAAAAATAATCAAATATAAATATACAATTTTACAACAACCCTCTTTAGAGGTTGACCACAGACTCTGCAAAAACTATAATTATATCATAATAAAATAAAATAAAATAGAAGCTGGTATCAGAAAACACATTTTTTTAGAAGCCATGATGAGTGAATTCCAGTCGAGTCAATGAAGCTGTATCTTCACTGTTATCAAAAAAAATAAAAACTGACATCAACCCCTGCATGTCAACACCTAAGCCTCTGCCCCTAGAGGACCTCGGGACACCTTTCAAAATGGTGGCACATAGAGGAGCCCTCTCTACGGTCACATGACCTCTGGATTGCATACGATAAAACGGGCTTCACACCGAATCCGAAAACGCATACGACAGTCGGACCCTTCCCCCCTAGTGGCCGTCGGGTGAACTGCATCTCTACAACGGCGACTGCCTTTCTCAGCTCGACATTGAACATTTCTACCGGATGACAGTTCAAAACTCGCGTTGTATTGTGTTTGCAAAATGCGAAAAAAAATAAATGATCTTGCGACGCTGAGGAGGCGGGGTTTATCAGCGAGGGGGCGGGGCTAATCCCAGCGCTTCGCAGCCTTTCACGTGCGGGTCCCGACTCCCCGTTGGAACGGATGGACTTCCTGTTTGTTGCTGTCGTTTCTCGGATGAGGTGTGAAGCCAAGCTAGGAGTTAGGAATAAGGAAACTCTTCCCACCTTCTCTCCCCGAGCTCCTCCCCTGGAGATGGACCCGGAGCCCGATTCTCCCTTCGGCCCGATGGGGCCCCGGTCCCCTTTCTCTCCCCTGTCCCCTTGGGCGCCCTTATCCCCTTTGGCAGCGAGTCGCCCTGAAATGGGAAAAAGAAATTCACATTTATTCAGTTATTTATTTTCATATTTTAATTGCATTGCTTTATTGTTATTTTGCTACAGTTGTATCTGTCTGTCTGTCTGTCTGTCTGTCGCTTGCACAGAGATATTACTTGAACCTATTTAAGGATTGAAATACTGCCTAAAAAAACGGCCAAAATATTAATTATCCTGGATGAAGAGTAAAACTTTCTCATCATCGTCAGTATTTCACTGATTTTCCATTCTTAACTTTCACTTCTCGATCCATTCCCCTTTTCAATATTTCAGTACAAGATGTTCGGGGGAAACGAGATGATACGGAGCCTTTACACACCAAGAGTGACGCAAATAAACCACAAAATGGCGAATAGTTCTGAGGCGAACTTGGCACCCCCTATTCACACCAACTGCCTACTACAGTATATGGATCCTTGAAAAATACACCACTAAAAATATGTGACGAAGATCTGGTCCTGCTTTTGTGAAGTAAAAAGAGGGAATTAAAAAAAAATGCAGCATATATCCAATTTTGAGAAGGACAGAAAAATCTTATTAAAATCTTAGAAAACATAATAACATCTGAAAGTCTGAAAAATCGAAGTAAAATCTGACAAATCTTAGTAAAATCAGAAAAAATGTTATGAAAACTGAAAAACTCTTCAAGTCTGAAAAAATCATGATACAATCTGAAAAATCTTGGTGAAATATTAAAAAATCGTCATAAAATCTGCTCAATCTTAGTGGAATCTAAAATATCGAATACAATCTGAAAATTCGTAATAAAAAAAGAATCATTTATAAGGCTGAAAGATTTTTGTGAAATCTGAAAAATCTTAATAAAATCGGAAAAATGTTTTTAAAACCCCCAAAAATAAAACACTGTTGTTGTAGATGTTATCAACATAAATGTTTCATGGTTATTTTTCAGTTGAGAGACAAGAGGCTTAACCCAGCTAGTTCGCCATCTAGTGGTTGTTGCGGTGAACTGCATATAATTAGAAATTACATTTCAAGTTTGTCTGCTGTCAGTTCCTGTACAGTCTTGTGTTTCCCTTATATCCCCTATATATAGGACGGGGTGAGGACGGGTGAGGACAGGGTGTCTCTGCGGTACCCACCTGCTGAACACGGTGCAGAAAGACATTGTTTGTCGATGTCAAACCATAGTTTCCCTTTTGTTGTTTTTATTGTGTTAGAGGCACAGTGTGTGTTAGACGCACGGCGTGTGTTAGACGCACGGCATGTGTTAGACGCACGGCGTGTGTTAGAGGCACGGCGTGTGTTAGACGCACGGCGTGTGTTAGAGGCACGGCGTGTGTTAGAGGCACGGCGTGGTTTAGAGGCACGGCGTGTGTTAGAGGCACGGCGTGTGTTAGAGGCACGGCGTGTGTTAGAGGCACGGCGTGTGTTAGAGGCACGGCGTGTGTTAGAGGCACGGCGTGTGTTAGAGGCACGGCGTGTGTTAGAGGCACGGCGTGTGTTAGACGCACGGCGTGTGTTAGAGGCACGGCGTGTGTTAGAGGCACGGCGTGTGTTAGACGCACGGCGTGTGTTAGAGGCACGGCGTGTGTTAGAGGCACGGCGTGTGTTAGACGCACGGCGTGTGTTAGACGCACGGCGTGTGTTAGACGCACGGCGTGTGTTAGAGGCACGGCGCGTGTTAGAGGCACGGCGTGGTTTAGAGGCACGGCGTGTGTTAGACGCACGGCGTGTGTTAGACGCACGGCATGTGTTAGACGCACGGCGCGTGTTAGAGGCACGGCGCGTGTTAGAGGCACGGCGTGGTTTAGAGGCACGGCGTGTGTTAGACGCACGGCGTGTGTTAGAGGCACGGCGTGTGTTAGACGCACGGCGTGTGTTAGATGCACGGCGTGTGTTAGAGGCACGGCGTGTGATAGAGGCACGGCGTGTGTTAGACGCATGGCGTGTGTTAGAGGCACGGCGTGTGTTAGAGGCACGGCGTGTGTTAGAGGCACGACGTGTGTTAGACGCACGGCGTGTGTTAGACGCACGGCGTGTGTTAGACGCACAGTGTGTGTAAGACGCACAGTGTGTGCCATTACATATTAAAAATATTCACTTTCTCAATATGAAATTACAGGTATTACATCAGTCCCTGAAATCCGATATTGATCAAAGTAGCTCAATTGAACTGCAGGTAATGAAGTGCTCAGTTCACGTGGTCTTTCTTTCCTCCTTTTTAGTTTTTTGTTTATTTTATTGCTCATTTTGCCACGTGGATTATATTTCCAAGATTTTTTTTTTTTTATCTAAAAAAAATCTTACAACCGAAAATAAATAGTTTTAAAGAGTTAAAGCTTAAGAATGTTGGAGATAATCATTTATATAGAACGAACCGAACGGGCAAATAAGGCAGTTATAATAAAATTAAATGCATTAATATTCACATTAAAATATATACTTTTTAAATCACTTAGTGACAGAAAGATTCAACTTATTAAAATAAAAAGCTGCCACGCCAGCCCGGATAACTCATGATGCGCATTCCTCATGCTGTCCACTAGGCGGCAGCATGCACAACACTTCCTCCCCGGCCTGTACACACGCAGACGCACTAGTTCCTCTTTACATCCTCAGTTCTGCACCGCAGAGTTATGAACCTCCACATGCATGATCAGAAAAGACAAGTCATGTGTCTGCATGTGGGAGACACTGCTGTTATGAGAGCGACGTTAGAAACAGATTAGAAACACTGGCAAAACAATTGGGAACAGACTCTCACGCGGCTTTGGAACTATTTTAAACAAGCACCGAGTAAACAACTTTAAATTGCAAAAAAAAAAAAAATATATATATATATCAATTAAATCTCTCTGCAACCCTGGCGTCCAATCAGAACATATTTACCTCTTTGTTAGCACTTAGATTTGGTTTACATTTTGTAGATTTAGATCTAGTAGAACACCGCCCTGATCTATTGCTATTCATGGAAATCCTCATTTTCGGAGCCCGGTAAAAAGGGACATTTTTAAATTACAAGGTATTGCAATTTCTTCTTACTCAGAGGCTGTTTTTTATTTGTTTGTTTTTTTACTATGAAAAATAAATAAATTAAAGAATAAAATAAAAATCCGACCAGGCTATTAAAACATACACCAGAAGATTTCTCACAAAAAGGTAAACCCACCCGTCTCTCTCTCCACCGACAGCTCGTGTCTGTTGGTGACCGGAGGCTGCTGGATCGGACGAGACGATGGCGGGGTCGTCTGCAGGAAACAGAAAAAGATTTAAAAAAAAATAAAAGAAAATAAAAGAGACAGCAGGATAATGAGTGTAACACAACCTTTTAAAGCCTTAAATAATTTCGCGGTGCGTTACCTACATGCACTCTCTTAAGCCTCGGCTTCACACCGAATCCCACAAACGGCAACAACTAACAGGAGTTCCATTCCTTCCTATGGACAGTCGGGTTCCGAAAAGCTCCGCCCCCTCTGCACTTTATTGCAATTGTGCTTAAAAATAAGTGAGTAAGTTATGTGTATTAACCCAGACGCAGTTCATCCGATGTCCACTAGGGGACAGGCTCTGACTGTCATGAAAAGTCGTATCCTGTTTACCAGTCAGCAGACACACATTTAAATGACACCTTCCACGATGATAACTCACTGTTTTTCATTCTTAATATTGTCTCTACTTTCGGGTTTTGTAAAATTGAGAGGGAAACCGTCCTGAAACGACCTCCCGCTCCCGCCGACACGACGATGGAAACACGTATTTTTTTTGTCAACGACACATAGACGGTAGAATGTCTGTGATCTCCACTTCCAGGTCCGTCCGCAGGGTTTTAATGATCTGGGTAAAGTTTGGCAGGAACAGCAAAATGTTTGGCTGCGGTTGTTCTCGTTCCCGTTCCAGTGTGAACACATTTTCATATATTTCCCTGCAACAAAATCCACCAAAAACCTCCAAACTTCCAAATAATGCATCATAATAGAATTTTCGTTGCTCAGCCCACAGCCAAACACGCTGCGTTTACGAAGTAATGACCACAAGCGGTTCAACATGTGCACGACGAAAACAAAGAACGCACCGAGGAAACAGACTGTTTTGGGGAGGCGGCTGGCGGACGCCGCGCCTCTCATTAGAGCTGATTGGAAACAAATCAATATATCAATATATCAATATATCAGTATATCAATATATAAATATATCAATTTATCAATATATCAATATATCAGTATATCAATATATCAATATATCAGTATATCAATATATCTATATATCAATTTATCAATATATCAATATATCAGTATATCAATATATCAATTTATCAATATATCAGTATATCATGTATCAATATATCAATATATCAGTATATCAATATATCAGTATATCAATATATCAATATATCAATATATCAATATATCAATATATCAGTATATCATGCATCAATATATCAATATATCAATTTATCAATATATCAGTATATCAATATATCAATATATCAATATATCAGTATATCATGTATCAATATATCAATATATCAATTTATCAATATATCAATATATCAATTTATCAATATATCAGTATATCAATATATCAATATATCAATTTATCAATATATCAGTATATCAGTATATCAATATATCAGTATATCAGTATATCAATATATCAATAACTAAAAACATATTGCGTGCATATGCGTGCCTGTGCACGTGCGTGTGCGCGCGCGGGGGGGTAACAAAGACAGCAGCATGGGGGGAGGGGAGGGGGGTGGAGATGGGGGGGCCGGGGGGCGACAAACGACCCCCTAGTGACCCCGTTCACTCGTTCCCCCGGCGACACACCTCTCATTGTCACCTGCCCAGAAGAATTCCCACAATGCAACAGGTGGGAGGGAGGGAGGGAGGGAGGGAGGGAGGGAGGAATGCGATGAGCCGGCGAACAGTTGATCATTGACCAGTTTGCCTTTTTTTGGGGTGGCGGGGGGGCACCGACCCCCCCACAACCACCCACCCCCCACCCCCCACCCCCCACACCCCTGCTGTGTTGCGTAGCACCAACTATCTTAAGAATTTCAAGGTTGGTGTATGTGATAATGTTCCCTCCATCTATCCATCACAGCTGGGGAGGGAGGGAGGGAGGGAGGGAGGGAGGGAGGCTCCCAAAGACATAAGGAAAACAAAGTGCTGACAGATCTGAAACACTCAACACAGTATTCCAGGGGTCAGGAATGCAATGTCCCCATTTCACATTTAAAGCTGTTTAGGATTTAGTTTTGCTGCTGTTTTTACCATTGTTGTAATGTACCAGGGTAAAAAACCTCAATGGTCATGGGTTAATATTGTGTATTTGTATCCAATGTATATTTTTCCTTTTTTTCCATCCTCTAGTATCACCCTTTGAAATTATTTTTATTATTATTATTATTATTATTATTATTATTATCATCATTATTATTATTATTATTATTATTATTATTATTATTATTATTATTATTATTATCATTATTATTATTATTATTATTATTATTATTATTATTATTATTGTCTATGAGCTGCTATAATACTGTTCAAAAGTTGTTGTTTTTCACTTTCTTTACTCAAGTTAATCTTCTTCTGATCCATTGATTTAAAATTCTTGCATTTTCATTCTTGGCGAAAAAAGGCGTGGCGTAACCCGCCACCAACGATGGAAACATCAATATAGAGGCCAACATGCGGAACAAAAATACATTGAACGGCTGTCTCCTATAATGCTCCAGCAAAAAAAGGATCAAATATAAAGTAATATATAAATAATCTGAAGGATTTCCACTTTAACATGTCTACACAGGGTGTCGCGTTTCACAGATAATAGAGTTACTTACTGCAACGCGGTCTCCTCTGGTGTCGGTCTGAGGATAAAGAGGTGGGGGGGGGGGGGGGGGGGGGACAAAAAAAACTGTTAAAACGTTTGAAACAAAGCTCGGCAATGTGAAAATAACTGTTTTGACTGGAAATCTGCTTTTTTTCTAAAAACGTTCTACGGGATTTTGGCAAAAAGGACGATAATTTAATCTCCTAACGTCCAACGAGAAGCAAGGAAGATAAGGCAGACAGGTGCAGATACTGGGAATGTGGGGATACTTCCTCCCCCTTTTCCTTAAATATTCCATAGTTATTATTATTATTATTATTATTATTGTCATGGGGAAAATCATGGTTTATTAGACTTTCTTTCACTTTTTACTGCAACATTTTCACGCAATACTGCATCGAAGCAGCGTAAAGAATGAACTCTTTTAATGAATGAACTCTTTTAATGAATGAACTCCATTTTTTCAAGGTTGTCTGGCTGGAAAAGAACAAAAAGAGGAATTCCAGATCGTCTTCTCAGAGAAGGGTTTTTTCTTGGCTCTTTCAGTTGAATTGGATTCAGTTCGTTCCTGCCTGAGAGTGATGCACGTTTTTAAACGGCGTCTGAAATGAAAACAGTGGAAAATGGATCTGAGTTCCAGATGCATTTCCTGGACTGGAATGGATGGTGGCTCACTAGTTAATCCGTCCGCCCGTCCGCCCGTATGTCATCCATCCATCTGTCCGTCCGTCCGTCCATTGTCCAACAATCTATCTATTCATCCATCTGTCTGTCCATATGTTCATCCATCCATCCATCCACCCATCCATTCGCCTGTCCGTCTGTTCATCCGTCCGTCCATCTATCCATCCATTCATACATCCCACATACATCGATCCCATCATGCATCTATTCATCATTCATCCGTCCATCCCTCCATCTGTCCGTACATCCATCTGTACATCCATCCATCCATCCACCCATTATATGTATTGTACATTCATCCATCTGCCTCCATCCATACATCCGTCCATCCATCCGACCATACATCCATACATCACACATACATCAATCCATCATGCATCCATTAATCATTCATTCATCATCCATCCATCCATTGTACATACATCCATCCATCCGCCGTACATCCATCTGTACATCCATCCATCAATCCATCCATCCATACATACATTATCCATACATATATACATCCATCTATACATCCATCTATACATCCATCCATCCTTACATACATACTGTACATCCATACATATATACATACATAAATTATCCACCCATCCATCCATGCATGCATACATACTGTACATACATTATCCAACCATGCATACATACATACATAAATACATCCATGCATACAGACATCACCATCACTCACTCGTTGATATCACTCAACGGAAAGTCTCGCTCAACGGAAACCGTGACTCGGTTCCTTCTGCCCAGACTCGTCTCAGGTTCCATCCCTGAAAAAGCGCTGACATCTTGTTGTGGAAAACGTGTGTTTTCTGTTTATCTAATAATTATCTAATGTGATAAACCCTCGTGTGGGGAGGACGGAAAGTGTTGTTTCAAAAATGGCGTTGAACGAGTTGAACGGGCGGAGGAGAGGGAAGAGAGACAGGAGGCTGAACCGCCCGTCAGGGTCTGACTCACTTTACGTTCCAGTCGACGGAGGAAACAGGAAAAAGATACCGAGACGGAGGGTGGCTTCACCCAAACTGACCCCGTCTTTAATCCGGCTCTTTGCTGTGGTTGTGATTTATACAGAGGGCACCATTTATTTTTCTCTCCTTTCCCGACGCGGAGAATCTGCCGAGACCGATAGCGATCCCATATCTTTTCTTTGACTCTGAACTCTCCTCCCCTCCTCTTGATTTTCTTCCTCGCTGCGTTCCTCACATTCCTTTACATGATGCTGCCGTAAAACCCTCGAGCAGGTTTTTTTTGTATTAAAAGTCGACACGCTTCGCGTCACAGATAACAGAGTCACTCACTGCAACGTGATCCCCTCTGCGGTCAGTCTGAGGATGAAGAGAGGGGGAAAAAAAAACAAAAAATCAAACAAACAATTTTTTTTTTTTTTAAACAAATCTGACCATCAAAGCCCGGCAGAGTGAAAAGAACTGTTTTGACTGGAAGTTGTTTTGACTTTTTTTTCTAAAAACCTACTAAGTGCTTTCGGTAAAAGGGATGATGATTTAACTTCCTACAGTAGCAGCCAAAGTACAGCAAGAGATATAAAGCAGACAGGTGCAGATACTGGGAATGTAGGGATACTTCCTCCCCCTTTTTCCTCTATTATTTGATAGTTACTATTGTTATTATTATTATTGTTATTTTTTACTTCTAAACTGTTGTTTTGCCCCATGGTTGCATTCTTGCCGGGAAAGGCACGGCGGACCCCGCCACCAACATTGGAAACAGCATTGAGAGGAGCACTTGTGTAACACAAACACATTGTTTCTTATAATGTCCCAGCTAAAAAAAGAGTTTCAAATAAGGATTTTTTTACATTAAGGTCCTATTATATTAAGGATAAATATATGTACTATATATATTAGGATAAATAACCCGGATTTGGAATGAGTTTCCTACCGTCCAGGAGCCTTTCTCGGGCGTCACTCTCCGCCCCTCGTCGCCGCTTCCTTCCCCTGAGGCCTGAGAACCAGAGGACACACTTTTTATTTTAACTTTCAATTTAAAATAATTTCATTGGTGCCGTGTGTATTTATTATCTCTATCTAGGCAGAAATGTGCAGAAAATAAACAATATAAATATAAATATAAATAATAAAAATGGTGCCTAATTTGAATATAATAGGGATCTGTTATAATATAATATATAATATTATATACACGACAATAAATAAATATATATATATATATATATATATATACACATTTATAGAAAAATATTTATATTTCTAAAATATTACATGTATCTGTAGTATTATATGTTGATACACAGTATGAAACCAGCTCATATTAATTGTTGTATTGTTAAT
The DNA here is from genome assembly GCF_960531495.2 of Zeus faber. Lineage (NCBI taxonomy): Eukaryota > Metazoa > Chordata > Actinopteri > Zeiformes > Zeidae > Zeus > Zeus faber. The sequence goes on from NC_137210.1 coordinate 23,532,034, forward strand.
GGAATTCACATTTACAGTACACAGACAAAACAACGGAAAATTTGTCACAAAAATAACTCAATAATAATAATAATAGCTTTTTAATTAGAAATAGTTTTACCAAAACCAATAATAAGTATCCACCCACCTCCCAAATCCCAATCCAACCCCTCAGTTCTCAGTGTGTGTTCCAGCAAAATGGAGGCGATGCATCTATAACAGTAAACTCTCACGTTTGCGCCTTAAATTATCACTATAAAGAGCAGGGACGGCAACAAGCATCCGAACATCTGCTCGTCAGCAAATGTCAGATTTCCAATGAAAGCTGCGTCTCCGCAGCCCGAACCTGTCATTTCCACCTGGGGTTTGTTTAATCACCACAACCACAACTCACAGCGTCAGGTGTTCGCTGTTTCTGAGCAGCTGCTCGGCTGGTGTTTTGGGAAAGGAGGGGGCTGTGCGTCAAAGATGTGCCTGTGTGTGTGTGTGTGTGTGTCAGGTGGAGGGTTTGTTTAAGTTATTAAATGCTGCGGGTTATGAAACTATAATCATAAATGGAATCTAATCTACTGGAATGATATGCTCTTTGAATCACCATGGCTGGATCAATCCTGTCAATTATCCGTTATCAGGAACTATTTATGTTGCACAGGAACCAAGAACCAAGATCATGTTCTGAAGTGGCCTTTAACCTTTGGAAGAGATTCTGGGTCATTCAATATTGGTCTTTTTTTTATAACAAGCAAAACTTTTCTTTTTTTGTGTGTTTTTTCAGCCACTGCAACACAAGGATGTTAATGAATGATAATAATCATATTATTATTATTATTATTATTATTATTATTATTATTATTATTATTATAATTAATTTTATTAATATTATTATTATAATGATTACATTATTTTTAAAAAGTATTATCTACAGATCTACACCATTTTTAAAAACACAAATAAAAAACTATTGTAAAAATAAAAATATATTTTTTAAATTAAATACATAAACATACATCCAACACATAAAATACATCAAACTTCCTGTACTCACCACATCAGAGTCGTCTTCGTCCTCCTCGCAGTGTCTCTCTGCTGCGCGGGGGTCTCCCACCACCCTGAGCTCCCCGATCAACCCCTGCACACGGCACACGGCACACGGCGCACACACACACACACACACACACACACACACACACACACACACACACACACACACACACACACACACACACACACACACACACACACACACACACACACACACACACACACACACACACACACACACACAGAAAAAAAATAAATGAGACATATTTGTCAAACAAGATGAAGATGTTTAATGTTTGTTGAGTATCATGTATGCACAGCTGCTTCATTCCTTAAATACTAATAAAGTCACTTGTAAGAGATAAACACAATCACTGTAAATCCACACACACGTCTTTGAATGGTTTTCCGGACCGCCCACCTTGTTTTGAGATTTGGAAATACAATATAATTTGGGGGACCCCTGCTGCTTCAGTCCGTTTCTCACGGGATTCGAAGCCTCTCTTCTCCCAAACTCCCAGGGGTCACTTAAGTGATTCAAGTCCCCTGTTTACATGCAAACAGGCTCCTAAACAGGAAACGTGCGCGATCACACAGAACAACGTGACGGCTTTCTGCTGGAAGTTTAAACAAGATTTAACGATTAATAGCGGATCGCCACGAAAGCTATGAAGCCTGGAGTAGACATCCATGCTGCGGACATCCATCACATTAAAAAGCTGTCTATCAGGACCTCGTCCCGAACGCCAGAGACATAAAAATTCCAGACCAGAATGACTCTTTTGTACACAAACATAAACCAGTATAAATATTTGGGCGAAAAAGGGGCTTTTCTGGTCCTGTGCGCGGTCCCGGTTGGATTAGGTTTGCGAGACCCTGGCGTCCCAGGGCCGCGGGGCTCAGCCACCGGTCGTTTCGCACCGAACGTTCCTCCCTGGGAGTCCGCGTCCTTACGGCAAAACATCCAAATTCGGGGCCGGCGGGTTCAACGCGGCGAGCGATCGGGTCCGCGCGCGGTCACGGAGAGGCCGGGTTCGTCTCCCGTGTCTCGAATAGCAGGCCGAGAACGCTCGGCAGAGGATGAGAAGGGAGAAAATCATCGTTTTAGGGTTTTTTTTTTCTTGATGAAAAATCATAGCAGCTTCGTATATATTATGATAAAAATGACCATGTTATTATCATAACAACGGCAGATCATTTAAATCTCTCTTTGCGTGTATTTAGGAAGGATTTTTTCATATGCAGTATATTTAGGACTTTCCTCGGAGCAATAGCAATGCCAGGCGCTTCTTAACCCTCAATGCTTTCCATATCAATGTTGAAAGGTAAAATACAAAGACTGTAACTATCTTTAACTATAGTATCTCCAATTTTCAATAGTTATTTGAATACTTAGACTGAGATAGTCACCCAACACCTTCAAAGCCATTTAGTTTAGTGATAAAAACATGGATTTGTTGGTCGTCCGTGACGGTGATATCATATTTTAAAGACACAGAGTTTATTTAGCTGGATCGTCTCTGAGCGTCTCGCACCCCTTGCTCGCAAAACCGAGGCTTCAACTCATTTAACCGGCGAGTTGTGAAGCCAAAAGGCCTCTCCGCAGGGTCCTAGTGCACCTGCCTTCCTTTGTTTACGGCTCACAGCTAAGGTCAGGGGTCGCCGGGAGCTGGGGGGGGGGGTCGGCCCCTCGGTCCAAGCAGCGGGAATTACATGGCATCCCAACGGCGAGGCCGACCAATTATTTTCAGTCTGCTCCAAGCCAGCGGAGACTCCTGTTATGAGTCAGCTCCGGCCATTTAGGCAATTTAGACGATCAAATCATAGGGCGGCTATTGCAGGTCGACACATTCTGTTTCACATGTTTGGCACAAGAGCGGTGAGAGTTCATCATATCTTACACTTCTTCAAGCGCGTCCTGCCAGAGGCATTCAGCCACGTGCTTTTTGAGCCGCTTTTTAGCCAAAATCATCCTGTTTTCTTTTTAGTTTGCCAGTGATTCAATTGTAGTCTCTGTCCTTTGATTTTTTTTTTCATTGGATTAAGGCGTGGTAGGCGAGCTTTATTCTCCTTTTAGTCTGAGATCTATTTGAAGTTCTGTCAGCTACTTTTTTTTTTGTCTTATTTTAGTCAAAAGCAATTGCTATTACTAGTCAATTTGTCAATGTCAACGATAGCATCGCAGTCCAGTGATTGGTCAACAACCGGGACCTCACCAAGATGGCGGCACGTGCAGATGTGACTGACAGAACGTCATGGATGACAAAAAACGGACAAAATGATAAAGACATCATCACAAGGACGGATCCAACACAGCGTCGTCCAAGGTTCATCCAGATCGGCGCTTTGGTATTGCAGACGAGGTTTGTGATCACCAACTTCAACCTCACCAAGATGGCGGCGTGCGCAGACGCATGCGGCACAAAGAAACCCCTTTGCCGACTACCCTGGACCCGTATTGCTGACTGCAGCTATATTTGATAATATTATTATTATTATTATTATTATTATTAATATTATTATTAATAATGCTTATTAATTTTAAGTTAGTGATGCAAGACTCGCAACGGCAGAAAACGCTTGGGGAACACTGGTTACAGCCTTATACCTTCACATCTGCAGATGTTGAGGGACAAACCAAGTGGACCTGTAAACCATCCCGTCAGGCGACGACTACGTACCATGTACTTATCGGGGTCCGCTCCTCCCGCTTGGCCGACGAAGAGCCCGGCGCCGGCTTCCAGCTCCATCTCATCCGGGGATCTCTCGAACCGCACCACCTGAGGCTCCACGTCGCAGTTAAGGTAGAAGGTGACCTTCTCGTCTTGGACGGCGATGGAGAAGCGGGTCCAGGCGTCCCTCAGCGAGGGCACGGGGAAGCTGGCGGCCTGGTAGGACTCCTGGGAGTCGGGCTCGGTGTAGTACAGGATGACGTTCTGCTTGCCGCCCTGCACGGCCGACAGCTTGACGCCCACGTACATGATCTGCTGCGAGGAGTCGGTGATGGAGAAGACCACGCCCCCGTAGTCCGAGGTGGGCTTCAGGTGGAAGATGAGGGAGAAGTCCCGGTAGAAGGGGCTGGGCAGGTGGGCGCGCGCCAGCTGGCCCGTGTTGGCGTCGGGTCCGAACACGTAGCCGGGGCTGCTGTCCGGCCCGTCGACCCGGACGATCTCGGGCGGAGGGGGGTCGCCGATGATCTCCAGCAGCGAGACTCCGCTCTCATCTGGCGAGGAGGAGGAGGGGCAGAGGGTAGCGGTAAAGGTCAGAGGTCACAACACCCAGAAACAAGAGGTTTGAAAGGGGGGTGGGGGGTGGGGGGGCTGCATGGCAGGGAATGGTGTTAGACCCAGATCTTATTAGTCTGTTGGAGGGAGACCCGGTGTTTGCTATGAGTGGCTGGCACATGATGGTCTGTGGTAACACCTTTAGTGGTGCTCTGTGTTACTGACGGTTGATGGAATGAGATGTTGACGTCAAAGGATGACGGAAACGGAACAATATGTGGTGTTTTATTGAAACCTAAGCCGAGAAACCCCGGACATTCTGGAATGTCTGCGGTTCAGCGGGTTCACAGAGCGATAAGGAAAACGCCAGATACAAATATGGTCATACGCTGTGGCCGCAGTAAGAAACAGACGCGGTTACTACATCTAAAATAAAAGTTAACATTCCCCCCAAAAGAAAGGCACGAGAGAGGCCCCCTCCCGGGAGCTGCAGAGACAAATCGCTTTAGCAGACACTAAAAGGCCCCCCGACTACCCCCCCCGACATCCTCAGCCACCCCCGAAACGAACTGCAGCAACAAGGCTTCAGTTTGACCCGGGAGACAACGGGAGTCCCCTGGGCAGGCACCGAACGATGGCGTGTTCTGATGCACCTACGGCTTCCAGACCAAAGAAGAAAGACTCTGGAGAGGCTGCGTTGCAGACGCGACGTCCCAGACTGCCGAGTAATAACCGAAGTACAAAGGCCCGGACGAATCTCCGACCAATTTTTGGCCGGAGATTCACAGAAATAAGGACCTTCAAGGCCCCAAAGGCTAATTAATAGCATTTGGGGCCTGGGGGAAATTGATCGTTTTGGTGTAAAATGGTGCTGGAAATGGTCAAGCCATTGTGGTGACTACGTTGGAACAAACACTGAGATAGAAGCGCTGAGGAGGTTAACATACCATTCAAAGAGGGAGTAACACTTTGAACACTCACTTCTTAACCAGTAATGGAATCAATTTGAATAAATTACGAAGGAGGGTCCAGCTGCTCTTCCCTGGGGAATGGTTTACGTACTTTACCTTGCGGGGGCTCTAAAGAAGGTAGAAGGTCTTGAATGGTCTTGAGCTTGATCTTAGTCTTGATCGTACTTATAATTGATCATCGTGCTCATAGTTCAGCGCGCCCCGTTGTTCCGTCGGAGTGGAAGTATTAATATAGACGGATGACATTCTTGGGATAGCTACGGCGCAGTAAGCAACGCGACGTGTGCCGTGAATGCCGGGGCGACCCAAGGTCCAAGGCCGCTCAAGGTCAACCAGCTGGGCTCCTTCAATGTCCCTGTTCATCCGTCGATCACGCCAGGCGGCCCCAGCGACGGGTCAGCGCGGGGTTATTGGAGATGTTTTGGAAATGCAGGCGGGGAGCACAAAGAGGAACGTGTCCCGTAGGCCGTCTGCCGGGGGCTTCCAGTTTTCTAGATTCACGGGCTGCAGAAAATCCATCTCAAGAAGCCAATTACTCTAATCTCCTAATAATATTAGGAAAAGTGTGATGGTCCAACTTGGTTTTAATGCGATTCGGACTGACTCAGGAATCCTATGAACCAAGCTTCGATACTGTTGAAAACACACACACACACACACACACACACACACACACACACACACACACACACACACACACACACACACACAGAGTACAGCATAATCACCTGTGTGCATCCGGCGTCCTTCATGAATATGTAAAACGTCACAAGGTTTCATTTAATATTTAACATTCATTTATGCGTCTGCCTTGTGTTCACGCAGTAGGAAATCCATCTCCGGGGATCATGCCGACAGGTGGAATCGCTCTGAAATCAACGACTGTTCCGATGTGAACCGAGCGGACTCGGGCGGCAGCCACGCCCTTCGCTTTCAACCCCAGTGACGAAAAAATAGAGTGAAGATCTTAAGGGCGTATCGATTATCAGTACAGTTTCTTGTGTTTCATGTTCATTTTCTACACTTTTTACACAGGAGGATCAGCTCCTTATCCCAATGCGTAGAAGCACTCAAGCGTCTCACTACAACGACATGAATCATCTTCCTTCGGTCGACAGGGGTATTTTGGAGTTCCCCCAAATAAACCCTGTTTACGCAAAACACGTCCAAGCCCTTTGAAGGAGCCCTGAGCGACGAGTCCCGACGACGAACGCAGCGCTCGCCCGGGAGGGTTCAAAGCCTCCGAGAGCCCAGGGGACGGGCGCCTGGCGCAGGTGGATTTGTTTACAGCGGAAAACAAAAAGGCGCTCCCTATTTTTGGTTCACGGGTGGTCTTTTAACTCCGGCCAAACGTGTGCAGCCGGCTTTCTCTCGGGTTTCGCCAAAAACAGCGGGTGGTCAACCTCCAATGGGCCTCACTTAACACTGAGAGGAAGGATCAGGTGTGTTTGGTTTTCCCTCCGCTGCCGATGCCTCTGGGTCCTCGCTGGTGGCATTTAAGGTTGTGCTCTGGTCGACGGCGAGCGTTAAAACCGCGTCTCGCAACCCGTCCCGCCGGGCGCCTGACCCGGTAGCGTGAGGACAAGACACCGCCCAGGGGGTCTCCCGTCGTCGGCCCGCCGTTCGCCAGTCCCCGCAGGCGGCCGACGCCCCGGCCCCCGGGGACCATTTCCTGTCCGTCTCCCCCTCGCAGGAAGGGGAGAGAGGAGGGAAGCGCGCGTGTTCGTCGTCATGTGAGCTAAAAACCGCGCCCTCCGCCAAGTCCCATGACCCATGAAACATCGATGGCCCGGGAACGTTCCGTGATCCTAGCCGGTGGGGGTTTCTGCGGCCATTCCGCTGCAGTGAACGTGATGTTTCCATGGTTCGACTGAGCTGTTTTTATTCTCCCTGTCAGTGTTACTGTGACTCCGTGAGGCGGCGTGCGTCTCCTCTTTCAAAAGCGGACCCAAAACATTCCTACGCTCTTCGGCCATTTTAACGAAATCAACCGTGCCCTTCGCGGATTGTACGTCTTTTCCCTGGATTTTAAATTAATTTTCATATTTGGTGTTTTTTTTTTTTTTTTTTTTTTTCGATTTTACAATTCAATTACAGTTTTACCAAAGGCACATGGAGTCTTCCGTGTGTACGAAATGTCGTTACGTAAACAAAGTTAAATCACATATTTTGCATTTAAAACCTACACTCTTAATTTCAACGGTGGTCAGTCATAGCTTTGGCAGAGGACTGAAACTTCGAATTGATTTGCGGACTGGTTGGAGTAAAGGGCCGGTAATAAGCAGGAATCTGGGAGGCATCTCCCGAGCAGAGAGAAGCTGCCAATGAGCGAGAACCATATCTTGGGTTCTTGCTCAAGAAAAAAAAAAAATCAAGAGGAGCGCTGCCTCTGTCCCGTCTCTTCATCTCCATAATATCACTCTCCTGTTCTGGCTGAGAGCTTAAGTCCCCTCCTCGGTGTGATATGGAGCTTACCCGAGTGCAAGTGCGAGCGGGAATTCGAACACAAGCCCCTAATTACTGAGACTGCTATTTTGGCGACCAGATGTTCTCCGTTTGGCCGGTATCCAAAATTCAACAGCACACTTGTTAATGCACACCAAAAAAAAAATCTTGGCTACGAACGGACCAGAGCGCAGAGTGCGCCCTCGCATGTCACATGTAATGTTAGGCTGCTGTAGTACACCGTACTTCACTACAAATAACCTGAATCACACACAGACATGAAGTGAACAAACAATGTTCATTACAAGTTCAGTGCAAAATGTCCAACGATGCAAAGCTCTTGGGGGCCAAAGGAGGAGAAAGGTCCGACCCCCTCAAGGCGTCCGGAGGAATGCCGGCGCTGACTGAAATTCTGGCATTGTCACCGAAAAATTCGGACCGTTTTTTAGGCCTATCTAAATTTGACCCCCGCCCGCCTGCCCCCAACCCCCGGCAAAAGCCTTTGTGAACCACTGACTTGAGGCCTAAACAGCCTTCCTGGTCAATTAGGCAAAAAGAAAGGAAAGACCCGCCTGTGAACCGAGGCTTTCCCAGGTTGAGGGTCCTAGCTCGTCTTGTTTGGGACGACCATCAACCGACTGCAAACTGAATGCCAGGGTTTTCTGAGAGTACTTGGATTAGTTGCTGTGCACACCGGGTCATGCTTGAGCGCCATTTGAACTTGAGGCCGAATGAGCAGGCGGAGGTCTTTCCCGGGGCGCTATATCCTCCGGGAGAAAACAAGGACCACCTGAACCTTTCTGTGAAGGATCTTTCTAGTTCTGGTTTCTGGTGCCCAAACTAACCGCCCCCTCTTTGAAGTTGACACGAGCAATGATCTGTTTTCACATTTGTGCAAGGCTGGTCCGATGGATTGGACCTGTCCTCATCAGGGTCAAAGCCCATTTCTGGACACGGGCGCGACGGTTGTCCACGACTGTTAAAAATAAATCCCGATGATCTTGCAACATGTGCCCTTGGCTGAAGCTTGTCGCTCTCAAATAGAGGCATTCTACAGAAGTGAAATTAATCAAATTTGGTCACAAGATGAATTGAGTGTGTCGTGGCGCTCAGCGTGTTCTGCATGAAAAAAACTAAATGCACAAACTCGATTTGATGTCAAGTACTTGACTTTATTATCATTATTATATAGTATTAGAGCAATTTTAATGCTTAGCTGCAAGAAGCTTCCCCCTGCACAAAACAGCTCGTTCTTCCAATACTCTTATCGCAAAAGAGATAATATTCCGCCCCCACGCTTTTCTTGTACTTCTTCAAAACAAGTGTGAAGGACGTAAAGTTCCACTGCGCAGCACAACTATCACACACAGCTGTGAACTTTGTACGCGGCTCCGTGGACCGGGCTGCAAAACAAACTGAGGAAGCAGCGTTTTGAGTTGTCCCTGAGACCCCGAAGACAATGCCTGTCTGCCCGGCCACATTTCCGAGAGCTGAAGGACGTGCGAGGTCCGACGAGGCTCCCCGCTCTGCTGAGGGACGGAGCGCTTGGCTCTCGGGAAGTACGTCGGGGCTACGAAAACGCACGTCGTGCGAGCCGCCGCTGGGGAGCGGGTGGGGGAAAAAAAAGGAAGATGCCTCCTTTCTTCTTTTGAGATAGAGTAACGCCATACTGTTGGGGCGGCTGCCGTCGCTGTAACCTCCACACAGCACTTAAACGCAGATTATAAACACGGAGCCTTTGACGTGACTAGTCGCCATATCCTGTACGCCCGAGACACGTCGGAGAAAAATCGGCACGTGGCGCGGGACCCGGCGCTAATGACACTGAAGGGAAGCGTTGAGGAAGTGGTTATAAATAGGTTTTGGCGTCACTTTTTCCCCAACAATGCCAAAGTCGGGGGGACAATGAGTTTCTGGCGGGGAAGCCTCCACTTGTCATTTTGTCCGTACACTGGAACCCTCGGGTGCACGGACACCGACTGTTTCCTTGGCAAGCTCAAGGTGTGCGATTGGCGCAGTGCCAGCGCTGGACCTGCCCGCCATTAGACGCTTGATCAAATCAATATCCATTCCATGGAAGCCCAGCTCTGCCGACCGGCGACACGAGGATGGCAGGCGTTCAACCGCCAGCGGAACGCAGGCAGAGATACCAACACGCTGACTTTTTCCATCTCTCTGTACTTCAAGGGCAGCGGAAGACCACACAGGGACAGCTTTCATTTCTGTTTTGCCTCATTTTTGGCACTGGGTAATGGTACTTTCCCATATAAGAGCCGTTATAAATAGCCTCTCATTTATGGCGGTTCATCGTTTAAGGGCAAAACTGGTAACCATGGGAAAAAAAACATAATTAAAAGGGTTATTGTCCGCTGACAATCTTCTTTCGTGCCAGTGGGGAGCCCCCTTTTGTGTGAATGATAGCGTCTGACAGACCCCTCGCTAAGCGCTCGCGGTCAGGCCAATATCTCTGCATCTTCCCACGGGCAGATACTCCCCCACAGACATATCTCAAAGTCAGGAAAACAACTTCATTGTGTTCTCGACATGGCGAAAAAGTAAGATCGCTCTATGTTGGCCAATATTTAAATTCAAATTCATGACATGAAGGAGTTAGGCGGCTCCTAAACGGCGGGACATTGCAGAACAGAGGGTGGTTAAAACCATGAGAGCGGGGGAGGAAAGCAATAAAAGCACCCTCCTCCAACATACGAAAGCAATGGAGCTTCAGACAGAAGGAAGCGTCCGACGCGAGACGCGCGGCTCTGCGTGGTAGGGGAGTGGATTGCCGAAAATAAGGAGGGTAGGATGTGTGCTTAGAGGGGTGGGGGCGGAGGCGCTGCCGCAAAATCCCCTTAGATAATTTTACCGGGCTAATAAACAGAGGGGAAGAGAGCATTTCTGGCTTTAGGGTCGTACTTTAAAGGGCTTTGTGACACATTAGCTCGGCTATTCAAGCGCGGCCCCGTCGGACTGAATGCCAGAGCCCAACCGCGCCCCTGCAAGCGGGGACATTTTACCAGCGCAGGTCGCTGCAGTTCATTGGATATTACGGCCGCACATTCTGCCTCTCTCCCATAATGTTTTACCAATTCACTCCCACCGAGGCCACACGGATTTAGCATGTGAATAGCCGACTTTTAAATAGTTTATAGTTGAGTTTTTCAGGATTTTGGGGAGGCGGAATATAAATCGTCCGGGAGGGCCTCGCAGACACGGCGATAACCCCCCGTTTCAGACCAAAGATTTAGGCATGTCTTCCGCTCCGTGGATGACATTTGGACCATATACCTGTAACGGATGGTCCATCCGCACATTCCTGAGGGATGATACCAGATGTTGCTGACTGAGGTTACTTTCTGTCCCCGGCCGGCGGTGATTTACAACGAAGGGAAGCACAGACTTGCTGCACCTTGAGGTTATTCTGACGGCGGATCCCAAGCAGAGGCGCCTCGCTGGTGAAGCAGCCTTTGTTTGAGGATCTTTAAAATGCTTCCCCAACCGGGGGGGTTTAGAGACGGCAACAGGAGCAGAGCCTTTGATTCGGCCTGGATTGTTTGCATTGTCAGATGCTCCCTGGCATTCCCCAAATAATTCTATACCTTAATGTTCATTTTCCTTCCGTGTAAATAAGTAACTAAGCTTTAACCACCAAGTGCTTTAAGTCTGCGCCGGTTTATGGATCGAATTCCCAGACTGTGTATAAACCCAAATTGCAATGTACTTTTAACCCGAACCATGAATCCTGAATTTCCCTTGGGGTTCCTAATGCCACGCCTTCAGTTTATCCTAAAGGAAACACAAACACACACACACACACACACACACACACACACACACACACACACACACAAGGAAGAACTCCTGTCAAATGCCGTTTGCCCCAGGCCCGTCACCTGGCACGGCAACCAGAGACGTCTTGTGTCCACTCAGGACGGTCAACAGACGGAGCTGTCAAGGAGATAGCGAGGCCGTAAAAAGACACCGGCAGGGTGCCGGAGCTCCATTTCCGACGGCATGCGAGAGAGCGACGTAGAGGGACGCCCAGAGATTATCTAGGGACGAGCGACGGGCGGGCGCATCGGCAAAACGCCTGAGCTCAACTTAACTACACAAAGAAATATTATTGATACTCGATCACATTCACTGCTTTTGGACAACAACCCTAAACCCTAACCCATGGTCGCCACACCACAGAAGCTCTTGGAACAGAGGTATTAAATTCTGCCCTCGTTCAGATATTTCCGTGAACTTTTTCTCTTTTTTTCTTTCCCTCGAGCCATGTTTGAGTTCACGCTGCAGTCACAGGGCAACCGTCTCTTATTTTATGATGCCATTTATTCTTTAACTACTTTTTAATCACTGGTTCCTACAAATTTGCCTTGCCCTTTGCTCCACCCCCGCTGTAATTCAAATTTTTTGAGTTTGAGGCTGAATCTTCAAACAGGAAAATCAATATCTGCTATAAGCATGGCTTACGGTATCAAATGCTTGGTTGGTAACTAGGTCACTAGTTGGCGGATGAAAACACAAGGTAAACCAATAGCAAACAGATTTGAAACGCTTCCTCCTCCAAAGGGACAAAAAGGCTTTGGTCGGTAATTGAGCGTCTCTCCTCGGCGACCAGTGATGAACTCAACCGAGTCTCAACACTTCCAGATACCATGGAATGGAATGGCAGTGGAATGGAAGCTCAAAATCGTGCTCAAAAAAACATTAACAAACTTAAAAAAAAAAAAAATGTAAGAAAGGGTTTGTGATTTGCAATGGAGTGCTTAGGCCATACGCGACATGACATTGACATCGCGCTATTTGACTTTTTGCACTTGGGACAACCCAAGTGCAAAAAGTGCAATGGTTAACTAGAACTAAAAACCCGAAGGAATCTGCATATATGAGGTTTCATAGACAAGGCCTTGCCCTCAAAACTGCACTGGATATCAACCACCTTGAATTGAGTTGAGAGCCAACAATCATGACGCCAACATGTCAATTTGTTCACTCTAAACATTCCTCCTTGCAAACACTGAGCTGGGGAAGAGTGACTTTCCGCACTACGAGCCTTATTACTCCAATGACCAGTCATTCCACTCGTTCCCCTGGAGCCTTTCAATAATTTAATTGTTGACATTTTCACACCACTTTAAAATCCCTGTAAAGCAAAAATAAATGTGTTCTGAGTTTGTCACACCACGGAGCGATGTGTTATTAACCACCCAGCCAAATTTGAATGATTAAAAAAATATTTGGTTGAAAAATCGTGGGGGAAAAAAAGGCAGTATTCCCTGCCCTGAAACGCTGGGGGCGTGTCCGCTGAAGGCGCTGAAGCCACGCCCAATCGCGGGAGAGGTGCAGCCTCTCTCAAGTGCAGGCCCGGCGCCAGGATTAAGTGACGGGCAGTTAAAAATGGCGATGGGACCGTGTGTGTGTGTGTGTGTGTGTGGGAGAACTGCCCTTTTTTGGTTTCGTTCAATTAGGAAACGGAGTAAATTAAATACATCTGCAATAAAAACACAATGTTTTCATTTGCTTTGTTTGGAGAAAAGAACGCTCTGATCTCCGCGGTGGGGAACCTCTGCTCGAGCCCAATGATGCTCATTTGCTCTTGGCTTTTTATAGTGTTAGGGGAGGGGCGATGCTGAGGGTGGCTCATCGAGCCACCATCTCAGACCCGCCCAAAAGAAATCTTGAACGCGAAAACTCCACAATTCAGTAGTAAATCGTTCAGTCTTTTCAGATGCTCTCAGCAATTACTTTCTAACATGTTTGATGCGTTCGGAAACAAATCACTGCACTGCCTTGTCTGTGCTTTTCTAAGGGTGATTTGTTTGTCGATCTCAATGGCTATAACTCTAACAACTGAAGCCAAATAAAAAAGCATAACTCAAGGAGCTCAGTGAAACTCAACACTTGCCAGCTGTGGAAAAGAAAAACAGCAGCCTCCGTATCTTTGGGGGGAAATAAATAAATAAATAAACCGAGCAAGCCAGGCAAAATTCACCCAAACTTCCGACACGGGCCCCCCTCCCCTCCCCTCCAGCTCCAGCTCCAGCTCCTCGAACATTTCGAGGGGAAACCCCGAGCCCTGACGCTGCGCTTCGATGGGTGGGACACGAGCGCTCTGTCCGTCTGCTCAGAGACACGCAGTCTGATGCCCGCAAGACGCTGTCACATGCACGTCCACGCTGTCATTACATGCACAGCCCCTTTACGTTCTGTTATCTGTATCACAGAGCATTGAAATTAAAATGATAAGTGTATAATTATATATATTTATATACAGTATATACACTGTATACAACAAAGTTTTGTGGAAAAACAAATGAATAAATATAGATTGAAAAACTATTGTATATATATTTATTTATTTCTTTGTTTCACACACACACATATATATATATATATATATATATATATATATATATATATATATATATATATATATATATATATATATATATATATGTGTGTGTGTGTATATTTGTTTATTTTTTTTCACAAAACATTATACTTAAGAAAGAAAGCTGCCAAACATGAAACTTAAAGTAAGGAGAAGCTTATCTTAACATTCAGAAATCAAAACACACCCAAACGTCGTATTTCCTGACTGCTTTACCTGCCCAATTCGGTCAACATGAATAATGGAGTTTGAATCTTTGTGCACCTGAGCAACACGTTTGACTTTTAACATTCTATGTGCTTCCAGAGTCCTGAAGCGCAGCCTTGTGATACGTGATATTCTTTCCTTGTTGAATTCATTCCACACAGTTGTGAACACACTATGCACTTTATACAAGTACATGCATAACGCTCAGTTGATTTAGTAATGCAGCATGGAATCCATTATGTGTGAGTGTGTGTGTGTGTGTGTGTGTGTGTGTGTGTGTGTGGCTGTATTTAAATAGTTTCCAAGTAGTAAGTCACATGCAACATGGAGGATGAAGAATAAATACATGCCACAGCACATGTTTAACAAGCGACTATGTGCAAGGCGCTGCCGATGCCGATGCCATGCTGGTTAGTGTTTTGCTCATTCTTCCCTTCACGTCAAGGATCAGCGGGTTTGCAAATTCCTCATTGAGCTTTGGAAGCACCTCGCCATGCAGGGAAAGCAAATAATCGGTTAATAGCTCTGACGCTGCGATGACTAGAACAAAAAATGTCAAGGTATTGGGGGCGACAAAACCGGACAAACTGGGGAGGAGTGGGAGCTTATTGGACTTTATGTTTTAAACAAAACCGGTTCAAAATGAATCCCAGAGCCGGGATCCATTCCGACCGTGGTTTACCTTTCTGGTTACTAACTGACAAGCACTGATACTCATGGTCCTCCTCGTCCGGCAGAGTGTGGCACTCCACTGGGAGGCGGCCCTCATCCAGGAGCGTCCAGCAACTGTCCCGCAACACCTCGCAGAAGCTCCTGCAAGGCAACGCCCGCCGGCCACACCTCGGCATCGCCAGGAGGCAGAAAAACCATTCCAAGCTATGGTGGCAACGGGACTGCAGCAGCCACGCCCACTCGCCAAAGTGGGCCTCGATTTGCGCGGCGGTGCTGTGGTTGAGGTGATTGGGAACAGCCACGCTTTGCGGGCCTTTGGAGGAGCAGAAGGGAAGGGCGGCGTCTAGATGCAAACAGCGCGTGGGTTCCACGGCCACCGCTGGCCAAGCGGCCGCTGCTTGGCTTTTGAGTGGAGCCCGGCGGCTGCTTACAGCTGGGAGGCTTGTGGCGGGGTTCTGGCTAGTGTACGCTGCCGGGTGACCTGTCGCTGGCGCTTGCGTTGCATCTGAGGATTGGTCAATTAAAAAGGCTTGGCTCGTAGCCAGTGTCTGGCTGGCTGCTGACGCTTGTACTTGTGATTGGGCAGTTTTTGATATCAGAGTAGCGACTGGAACCTCTATACTCTCGGTTGACTGTTGAACCTTTCGGATTCGTTCAGAAGTAACGGGTGTCTCACTTTTTAACAGCGTTGGGGTCGTTGTCAGTTCCTGGGTTTTAATCGGCGATTGGTGTGATGGCGACTGAGTAGCTCTGTCTATTTGATTGTCCTGAGGTGTCTGCGTGGTCTGGCTTTTGTCTACCAGTGGGGTTAGTAAATCATTTGAGACTGTGTATTCAAGTGAATACTCTGTCAAGTTAATATCATTGGCATTCCGACTAGAGTTGATGTTAATTCGTCCATTTGTTGGAGCGCTGCTGGAGGCTGTTTGCTGTGTCTTGCTTCCCACTGAACTATATAAAGCATTTCCCTTATCTATTTGGCCCAAAACAGTGGCAGCATTTTCTTGAAGGTTCATTTTGACCATATTGTTTCCTGCATGCTTACTGTCTTTACCCTCAACAGACCCTTCATGGTCATTGAGTACAGGTCTCTGTCGGCTTTTGTTTAACACATAGGATTCAAATCCTGACACATTTCCAGATTCAGATATAAATTCAGAGCCAGGCAAAGGACTATGGCCAAATTCGGACCCAAGTCCAGACTGAAACGCAGACTCAGGCAAATTCTCCACCCCCGAAAACGTCAACGGATCAGATCCTGCAGAACCCATACCCTCTGGCGAAGATGAGCCATTACCCGGTGTCACGCTGTTTGACGGGATCCCCGCCGTCCAGCTTTCCGGCGGCCGCTCGCTCTCTGGCTGCGCGGCGGACCTCACGGTGCTCAGGTGCGGGGCTTCCGTCGTCCGATCCCAGGTTTGCACAAACTTACGGATCCCGTTGGCCACGTCCAGGATCTCCGCCCCAACCCCCGTGATGTTCTCCGTCGGCGGCTCTCCACTACCTGCGTGACCTCCGGAGCCCTCTTGGTCCGCCGCCGAGGCCGGAGTGGGAGTTCCGGTCCAAGGCGACCAGAACCAGCCATCGGAGCGGCCCACCCACAGCGTGAACAGGACCAAAAATCCAAGCGGCGTCCTCATCTTGGACATCCTGTCGACTGTTGCACGGCGGCTCGATCAGACCCCCGAGATGAACTGTGACATGCCCACACTGCCACTCCTCTCCACACACTCACACTCACACACACACACACACACACACACACACACACACACACACCCTTTTCACTCTGGCTCCACCGCAGAGTTCCTCCACACATGCACACACAACCGGGCCGAGAGTAAAAGTGAAGAGGAGTGCCTCATTCAAGGGAGTACGAGGGGGGCACCGGGGGGAGGTGCCCTCCTTATTGGCTGTCCGGGTAATATTTTCTCCTCCTCTCCATGTTCTCCCCCCTCCCTCCCCCCCCCCCCCTCCGCCTTTTGTCACAGCCCTGAAAAGGGGGTTTTTCTCCCACTGACTGGTAGCTTTAGAGACACGGCTTCCTTGCATTACATTGTGAAACGCTTGGCGCTTTGACTCTTTGACAGAAAGGAGCAATTTGTTCTCCTTGACTTGCTCGCTTTGTGCAAACAAGGTGATGGCGAAACTACACGGAAAATTAAAACCCAGACTGCGGGAAACTATAATAGGGAGGGAAAATTTGCGAGTGCACAAAGTGGCGGCAATGTGATCTCCACCTTCCGCGGACATCACATGGTGCTCCCGGGTCCAAGAGAATAAGCACTGAATGCCATATTGTGTGTCCAGGGGTTTTGGAGAGTGGGGAACTAGGCTCCACATGGGCGTACAAGTAAAACATTGTCTCTTAATTGCAATGCAAGTTTAACTACGGGGATTTAAGGGCTGTGTTTCACAGGGTCCATGGACAAAACGGCGAACTGACAAGCTGTTCGAGAAGAACAAAAAGGACCTCGGAGGGTCCCTGCATTGAACTGGAGTAACCACAATTAGTCTATTTGCGTCCATCAGATTATCTTTGTATTATTCGACCGGCGAGGACAGAACGCAGGAAGGCAGTACCCACTCGCACAGCTCTCGCACGAATCCCCGTCCCCTGCCAGCGCCTCACCGCCCCGCATACCAGCCCTGCTTTCAGTGGCGGCGCTGTGGGGTTTGACAGTAACCTAAAGGCTCCGGTTCCTGTCCAGACTGGTTTCCCCCGCGCCGCCCATGGGAGCAGATGACGGAGACCCTCAACATCTGCGAACGGGGGCCTGGGCGATAAAAGGGAGACGAGTCCCGAGTGTTGGCATTATGTCAGCGGGTTTTACAAGAAAGGGGAGGAACGACGTCCCACCGCCGGGTCACCTGTTGACAGAGAAAGGGACCCTGCGCTGTGAAACATTTAAAAATGCCACGACTGTGCCTTCCTCCCCGGCGTTCCCGCCGAACCCATTCCAGGAGATTTTGATACTCGTCTCCGTAGTTTCACCAGGAGTGCTCTTTAGGTGAGACATGTGAGAGAGGTAAGGATAGACTCCATCTACACCTACAGCTCAGTAAAGTCAAAAACACATTGGCCATTTATTTTAAAGATAGCAGCCTGTCTTCCACGTGAGGAATTTTGTAATTACTCCTTCAATGTTGATAAAATGGCGCAGACTTTGGCGTGCATTGGGGAAAACAGGATATTGCAGTCTGCCAGGGCCCCGTGGTGACGGGAGTGCTTCAATAGGTTGTTTTTTTTGGTACCTCGTAGAAAATATGACTTCTCTCACTTCCTGTGTTTTTAGGGTTGAGGGGTCACCATCTTCATCCTCCTCCCATCTTCATTCCCGAAATGCATATGTTAAAAGCGATTGAGTCGGACAAGAAATATGTGAATTGGGTTCCAACCTAAATAGTGCACATTTTCCTGTAGATGGACCCCCCCCCCCTACGACTCCCAGACACTTGACTTAGTTTGTTTTCCCCTCGGGGGCCGAGGAGATTATTAACGCCTCCGAAAAGCAACCGTTCCCTCAAACTGTCAAAAGTAGATTGTTTTATTGTAATGCGAGCTGTGATCAAGCCTCCGATGAGAAACTCAAGCTGAAGCTGAGGCAGCGTCATGAGTGATCTGCAGGAAGCGCAGAGGAATGCTCCGCTCAGGTGTTCCTCTCATCCCAGCCACTCATCCTGTGCATAGAAGCACAGAACCACAGAACCACAGAAGCACAGAAGCACAGAAGCACAGAACCATAGAACCTTTTTTATATGTTTGACTATTTACATTTTGTAGTTTTTTGTTGTTTTTTTTGGTGTATATTTGGCTATTTTTTATTTAATTTGAACCATTATTTTCATTTTAAATCTTTTTTTAAATGTAATTTAATTTAATTCATCATCTCATATAAAAAGTGCTCAGGATATTTTTTAATGCGTATCGTCGAACCAATCCTCACGGTGACAAACTCCTCGTACATGGAAACGTACACGGTGCAAATTAAGCAAATTTCCCTCCCTCTTCCTCCCTCCTCCCCCTCCCCCTCCCTCTTCCTCCCTCTTCCCCCCTCTTCCTCCCTCCCCCTCCCTCTTCCCCCCTCTTCCCCCTCTTCCTCCCTCTTCCTCCCTCTTCTCCCCTCTTCTCCCCTCTTCCTCCCTCTTCTCCCCTCTCCCCCACTCTTCCCCCCCCCTCTTCCTCCCTCTTCCTCCCTCTTCCCCCCTCCCCCTCCCCCCCCCCTCTTCCTCCCTCTTCCCCCCCTTCCTCCCTCTCCCCCCCTCTTCCTCCCTCTTCCCCCCTCTTCCTCCCTCTCCCTCCCTCTCCCTCCCTCTCCCTCCCTCTCCCTCGCCTCTTTCTTGCGTCAAAAAGCCCCGTGACTCACCGACACAGAAAAAGTCTGTGTCTGTGCAAAAACAAAAGCAAAGCACAGCTCCACGGTCTGGAGGCCAATCCAACACAAGCTCCTTTATCTCATGGAGGGGAAAAAACAAAACAACTCATCGAGGTGCGTCCAGGGTTGTTTTTCAGGGAGAGAGAGGGAGAGAGAGGGAGAGGGAGAGGGGCAGGCTTGGGTGGGCCACAATATGCCGGGGTTCGGCGTGTGCGCTCCTGTCAGGTGTTCTCCTCCTCAGGACCGAACAGGAAGCGCTTATCGCTGCTTATTTAGGGAACGTCGGACGAGGGGATTTGGGGAATGAAAAAAAAAAAAACGAACAAGAAAAAAAAAAAACAACAATGGCAGTGAATTAAGGTTTATTTGGAAGACGCAGTCGCTGTCAGTTGAGTGACAGGGCGACGGGAGAGTGATGCATTCCTTCCCGAAAAGCCAAGAGTCTGATACACGGAGAGAGGGGCTTCCCGTTTTGGAGACGTCTCCATCCGCTCCTACAGGTGACGGAGGTATGCAGGCGCAGTCTATTAAACAAAACAAATGAAAGCTCTCCGTCCGTCACGGCTTGGAGACGTTTCTCTTTGGGGGGGGACAAAAGAATGTGAGAAGGATTTGAGACGAGGAATCCTCTTGAATCACAGATACAACAAATCTAACCCCCCTGCCCCCAACTCCCAAAAAGTACAAATAAAATAACGTGTCATTATGCAAACTACCGTAGTTTATTACCAACTCACACAAAATTAGATCATTCGAAATCAATAAACTATCATCGTATTAGATTTAGAAACTTTAAATAAAGATCTCATGAAATTCAATTGGTCATGTCAAATTAGCGCTTAAAATTGGG
>NC_137210.1:23557195-23784695 GCF_960531495.2 Zeus faber
GAGCAACTTTGAGCGAATATGAAAAAATATATTTGAAATAAAACTGTACGAACAGATGTATTTAATATGTATCTCCCTCCCTCCCTCTCCACCTCTTCCTCTCTCTCTCTCCCTCCCCCTTCTTTCTCTCCCTCTTTCTCTGCCCCCCCTCTCTCTTTCTCTCTCTCTCGCCCCCCCTCTTTCTCCACCTCTTCCTGTCTCTCCCCCTCACCACTCTCTCTCTCTCCCTCCAGCCTCTTTCTCTCCCTCTCTCTATCCCCTCCCTCTCTCTCTCCCCCCCTCTCTCTCTCTCCCCTCTCACCCCCCCTTTCTCTCCCTCTCTCTCCATCCCCTCCCTCTCTCTCTCTCTCCCCCTCACCACTCTCTCTCTCTCCCTCCCCCCTCTTTCTCTCCCTCTCTCTCTATCCCCTCCCTCTCTCTCTGTCTCCCACTCTCTCTCTCTCTCCCCTCCCCCCCCCCTCTCTCTCCCTCCCCCTCTCCATCTCTCTCTGTCTCTCCCCCTCAACCCCCCCCCTCTCTCGCTCTCTCTCTCTCGCTCCCTCTCCCCCCCCCCCTCTCTCTCTGTCATCAGATAAGGAGGAAGGTTCTGATCTGTTATAGATACCGGTCACAGTCCGACAGCCGCTTGAAAGCAACAACGGAAATGAAAGGTGACGCTGCTTTTCGTTGGTCTGAAAAGACAGACAGAAGTAAAGACAGACAGACAGACAGATAGACAGCTGGAAAGACAGACAGACAGACACACAAAGAGACAGAAAGTGCCACGGACAGACAGACAGACAGGGCCCTGCAGGGTTCTTTAAAACCCTGCTCAGACAAGCAGAGGCAGCTTGGCCCTGGCTGCAGAAAGACACATTCCACAACCACAGAGAACATATATATACATTTATATATGTATTTATAAATGTGTATTTATACATATAAATACATTTATATATATGTATTTATACATATAAATACATTTATATATATATATATATGTATTTGAACATATAAATACATTTATATATAAATATATACGTATATATATAATATGTATTGATTGCGGTCTGATCTGAGGGTTAGGGTTCAATGTTCCTAAAATGATGTGGACAATAAGTATGATGTCGAGCCAACAGATGGGGCAGACATGACAGGCGGCGGCTCTCATGTTTCTCCACCTCCCAAACAAAAAACAAGAAGACTAATCTCCACCTATTGTGATGGGAAAGGTGGATTTCAATGGAAATAAGAGCGTTATTTCCACCGGGGAAAGGGATGAAAGTGGCATGCTGGTATTTATGTGAAGGATGACTGGTTTCCACCGCGGACAGACAGACGTGGGCAGGTTGTATTTTTGGGGGGCGATGACATCATCACTGTGAAAGTCTGTGGAAGGCGTGGCGCCGGGCGGCCCACCCCTCACGCCTCCCGCGGATCCAAATCCTGGCTTGTGGGCCGTGACGGTGAGCAGGTCTGAGGTTTGGGGTCTTGGGAGAAGGGGAGGGGGACTGGATCTAGAGGGATGCGTTGACATGCCGGTGGCGCCCCCCTCTGGTCCAGGACCACATCGGCGTCAAATTGAGGTTCAGCCCGTCAGCGGGTCCGGTGTTTTTAAACCGCCGTGCCGTGGGCGGTCGCCAGGTGGCGCTGCGAAAATGTTTCGAATTCCACTTCTTCAAAAAATGTATAATGGAAACTAGCCATTGTGTTGCAAGATCAAAACTGCAAGGCTGCATTGATGCATCAAATCCACCAGTTCCAGACAGAACAGCAGCTCTGTGTCCATCAGAACAGGCTTCACTCTCAAAGTGAGGACCGAGCGGTGAAAGGTTCGAGTCTTTTTTTGAGATTGGGTTCTCGGCCAGTCACTCGGTAAAAAGAGCCGTTCGGTTCGGCTCGGTCGGTGTAACGCACGCTGAGCGAGGGAGGACTTCCTGAACAATGAACGAGAGCAAGAAGAGTCGGTTCGGCTCCGAGCTGCTGAGGAATTCTCACAGGAATCATTTAATTCTCTCGAAATGATTGATTTTGTTGGAATGCAACGTGTAAATCAGTTACGTCCAGTACAAACGGAGTGAAATACCTGGACCTTTTCTGTCTTGGACTTTAATTTAGTCTTCAGTAATTATTTTGTTTTTTTATTTTGCTCAATGTTTTTTTCTTGTAATTATGGCTCATAGTCTTGCTTTGCTGTCTACATTTATTTTTCTGAACACTATTACTATTGGGAACAATAACAATAGGCTGGATCCCCTATTGTTATTGTAGTTTGTTATTGCAGTTATGTAATTCTTTTCCTCGTCATTTTTAAGGGTAAAACAACCTGGAACAGAACAACGGCAGAAGCTTGAACCAGGACAACGCAAACATGTCGTGGTTCAAGTTTGATCCAAATCGATCCACGTCGCAGAAATTTGTGAAAAACTGACTAAATCTGACCCAAAGTAGCCGGCACGTCAACGTTCCAAAACAAATATAAGAAGATGAGATTTACAATAAGACGCTTTATGACATCATCATACTATTTACTATAAATGGGCAGGTTCTGATTCAGAATGTCCATTGTCACTGTGTCCAGAGCGCGGCGTAGACTCTGTCGCTCTGTAGTGGTTAGAGATTACAAACTAGGCGCGTCTGTGTGTTTATGTACCCTCTAACCTGGTAGATGTCTGTGGATCTGTTCGATTTGAATTTTATCATGAAAAAAACATGAATCCACAGAAACTCGTGACAGCGTCAAGTGGAGTCCTCTTGACTGCGGAATGAGTGATGCGTTCACGTGCCAGGGAGGCATCGGAAAAATAGAACCCGTGAACCTGTAACACGTATCTAACGCGACTAATTCTAACCCTGTGAATTGCTGCCTGCACATATATTTATTATTATTATATTTATTATTCTTATATTTGTTATTCTTATTATTATTATATTATTATTATTATTATAAGTAGTAGTAGTAGTAGTAGTAGTATATTTATTATTATTATTATTATTATTATTATTGTTATTAACGTTACTATTTTTATATAGCTTCGGTGTTTTGCTCAGCATTCAGGGTTTTTCCGTCTGATATAAATAAAGCATCCCCTCATCTCTTTTCTCAACTCTGGACAGAGATAAGAGATGAAAGAAGGACAACGCTGCTTCCCTACGCAGGCAGAGAGAGGGACGCCCGACAGCACAGAGCAGCCGTGGAAACGCAAACAGGAGCCGCTGCTTTCAGAGCTTTTCAACGCCGATGGAGACGTGACGACGAGGGACCGGAGGTGACCTGGCGCTGCAGAGTAACGCAGTACTTTTACTTTGCAGTCAGGGGGGTTTTCAGAAAGAAGAAGATAAATGTGTTCTGCAGCTGGAGTTATTATTATGTTTGTTTTTTCCGCTCTGTACTTCTTTCTCTTTTTTACGTTTTTCTGCGGGAAACTGTGGAAAAGTTCAACTTGAATTCTAGTCCGAGACAATAACAGAAGACAAGAAGTCGTGGTGGAATAATATACAGAGTAAAACTAAATATACACAAGTTAAATCAACGTGAACTCAAGGTATAACATATATAATAAATAGTTTACCTTACCTTTTTTACCGAAGGTATTTTTATTCATAGAATGTCCAATGCAGTATTTTACTCTTACTTTATTTTACATATAATTTATATTATTTATACCTATTTATACAATATTTATACTACATACTATACATAATCCACCACGGGTAATTTTTTCACATAAAAGCTGAAAACAATGTGTATGTTTTATAAGGTAATGGTCATTTAGTGATGAAATAATTACAATAATTATAATTTGAAAAAATATATATACATGAAATTAAATATAAATACATTTAATTTTAAAGAATAAAAAGCAATCAATAAATAAAAAAATAAGAAAATATCTTTGGAACACTTTATTTTCTACAAACTGTCCTCATAATAAGGTTTAAAAGAATAAGCAGGGTTCTGTTTATTTAACAAACAGAACCCTGCTTTATTTGGAAGTTACGGTGAAAAAAGGTTTTCAGCCAAAACCTGATTCCAGCGATTTTTCCTTGTGTTTATTCTTCTCATTTTCTTTCTTTTTCGATATATTTTTCGATGCCGCAACAGACGAGGTGGCCGCCGAGGCCCCCGGGGGTGAAGCTCCCCGACGCACCTGGCTGTTGATCCCGCAGCACAAAGGGAACCGCAGAACACGTGTTCTCTCTTATTATGTTTCCTGAGCGATGGAAGCCGCCCTTAAGTCCTCAGATGCCAACTTTCTTTGAATTCTTTATTGGGCGTGAGATCGGCTGCCAAGAGATGTATGGACAGATTAGAGAAGGCGTCCCCCTGGCCAGGACGCTGAGGCATTTTTGTTTTTTCTTTCTGTGGTGTGAGCAGAATTCAAAACCATATTTAAGTATTTAACTCTGTGTCAAAACCTGCAGCGCTGCGTAAACATGAGGGTTATCTGCCTTTCTCTGGGTGAAATGATGACGAGGATCAGAGACGAGTTATTGCAACTCACTCATGTAATGCACGGCTCCGGCCACTAGAGGGAGACAGGACCACAGTGTAGTCTATCTCTCTAGCTATCTATCTCTCTATCTCTATCTTTCTATCTATCTATCCATCTCTCTATCATCTATCTCTATCTCTCTATCTATCTCTATCTTTCTATCTATCTCTATCTCTCTATCTATCTCTCTATCCATCTATCTCTATCTCTCTATCCATCTATCTCTATCTATCTATCTATCTCTATCTTTCTATCTATCTCTATCTCTCTATCTATCTCTCTATCTATTATCTCTCTATCTATCTATCCATCTATCTATCTCTCTATCTCTATCTATCCCTCTATCTATCTCTCTATCTTTCTATCTATCTCTCTATCTATCTCTCTATCTTTCTATCTTTCTATCTATCTATCTCTCTATCTTTCTATCTATCTATCTCTATCTATCTCTCTATCTCTATCTCTCTATCTATCTCTCTATCTATCTATCCATATATCTATCTCTCTATCTCTATCTATCTCTCTATCTTTCTATCTCTCTATCCATCTCTCTATCTCTCTATCTATCTATCTTTCTATCTATCTATCCATCTATCCATCTATCCATCTATCTATCTCTATCTTTCTATCTCTATCTCTCTATCTATCTCTCTATCTTTCTATCTATGAATATTTATATTATTTATTCAGGTTTGGACCAAAACTCGACCAAATTAAAAATAAACGTTTTTCTTGCTCTTGACCTCCTTCCCCTTCAGTTTATTTTTTTCTTTCATCATTGTTTATGTTTTATATTCAGCCTCCAGAATGACCAGACTGTCATTCTTTTTGGTGGACGGGAGGAGGAGGAAGAGGAGGCGGAAGAGGAGGAAGAACAGGTGGAAGAGGAGGAAGAAGAGGAAGAGGTGGAAGAAGAGGAGGAGGAGGAGGAGGGCGGAGAAAGAAGAGGAGGAAGGGGAGGAGGAGAAAGAAAGGGAGGAGGAGGAGGAGGAGGAGGAGGAAGAGGAGGAGGAGAAAGAAAGGGAGGAGGAGGAGGAGGAGGAGGAAGAGGAGGAGGAGAAGAAAGGGAAGAGGAAGAGGAGGAGGAGGAGTAGGAGGGATGGGAAGAGGAAGGGGAGGAGGAGGAGGAAGAGGAGGGGGAGTGACTATGCTCCTACTAATAATTGACCCGGACTCTCCCTGCGCTGGAATGCAGACGGAGGAGGTGGTGGAGGTGGTGGAGGTGAAGACGTCCCCTGGGTCCAGGTTGGTTGTTACACATTTACTAACCCAGCGAGGGGAGGTGCAGCGGGGCCCCTGGGGGCCACACCACAGGCTTCGATTCTGTTTGTTTGGTTTTCTTCAAAACAAATCCAGGCTGATCCCACATAAAACCCTGGCTGTTTCCACTGAAGACCCCCGTGTGAGTGTGTTTGTTGTGGTTTTCATTTCATTTCCATTTCATTGCAATATTTATTTACGTTCTGTCAGCTTGGCTTTGGTTTTGGGTTTCGTGACGTTTTTATCAGTTTATCAGCAGCAGTGACTTGGGCTCTAGTATCACACCCGATGCTCCACACTGGTGTTTTTATCACTAGTTTCTAGGAGCTGATACAACAAAAACAAATAGAGAGATAGATAGATCAATGGACGGACAGATGGGTAGATAGACAGACAGATAGATAGACAGACAGGTAGATACTTTGTAGATAGATAGATAATTAGGTAGACAGACAGACAGACAGACAGACAGACAGACAGACAGACAGATAGATAGATAGATAGATAGATAGATAGATAGATAGATAGATAGATAGATAGATAGATAGATAGATAGATAGATAGATAGATAGATAGATAGATAGATAGATAGATAGATAGATAGATAGATAGATAGATAGATAGATAGATAGATAGATAGAGAGAAATGTATTCTAGGTTGATAGAAAGTACGTTTGGATTTTAGATAGATGGATGGATGGAGGGGTAGATAGATAGAAAGATAGAAAGGTAGATAGATAGATAGATAGATAAATAGATAGAAAGATAGAAAGGTAGATAGATAGATAGATAGATAGATAGATAGATAGATAGATAGATAGATAGATAGATAGATAGATAGATAGATAGATAGATAGATAGATAGATAGATAGATAGACAGACAGACAGACAGGTAGACAGGTAGACAGGTAGATAGACAGGTGGGTAGGGAGATGAAAGAGGTTTCCTGTCACACTGCTCCCGCATCACATCCTGTTTTTAGAAACCACAGGACGTCACCACGTGGTGAAATCAGGACGGTTTGGTGAATGGATGAAAAATGACTCGTGCTGCATTAAAACACACGCTGCTCTGGAGGCCGTCGCGCTGGTGAGATGGTGCTCGTGGTGTTTGGAGGTGGAAGCACATAACTCCTGGCTGTAAAAGTGACAAATGAACGACCATAATTACTGCTTTCTTCACAAAACTACCAACGACGAGCCCTTGAGCAAGGCACTTGACCCCCCAACCCGGCAACCACTTGCAGGCACAGGCAGCGTTTGGGGAGCAGCTGTGAGGAGAGAGGGAGCGAGGGAGCGAGAGAGAGAGATGGAGGGAGAGAGGGAGAGATTGAGGAAAGGGGACGAGGGAGGGAGGGAGAGCGGGAGGGGGCGATGGAGGGAGAGAGAGGAGGGACTGAGGAAAGAGACGGAGGGAGGGAGGGAGGGAGGGAGGGAGGTAAGGAGGGAGAGGCAGAGAGAGAGGGATAGAGAGAAGGAGGGAGAGAGCAGGAGAGATGAAAGGGAGAGGGAGGGAGGGAGGGGGACTGAGGAAAGAGACATAGGGAGGGAGGGAGCAATGGAGGGAGAGAGGGAGAGCAGAAGAGAGGGAGAGAGGGAGGGATGGAGAGAGGGAAAGTGAGAGATGGAGGGAGAGAGAGGCAGACAGAGTGGGAGAGACTGAGGAAAGAGGGCGATGGAGGGAGGGAGGGAGGGAGAGAGAGAGAGGCAGAGAGAGGGAGA
Organism: Zeus faber; assembly: GCF_960531495.2. NCBI lineage: Eukaryota > Metazoa > Chordata > Actinopteri > Zeiformes > Zeidae > Zeus > Zeus faber. Next base: position 23,564,653 of record NC_137210.1, read on the forward strand.
GAGATGTGGAGCGACTGAGGAAAGAGGGTGAGGGAGGGAGGGAGGGAGAGAGAGGAGTGAAAGAGAGCGAGAAAGTGAGAGGGAGTGATGGAGAGTGAGCAAAGTAGAGAGAGGGGGAGAGGGAGTGACAGAGGGAGGGAGAGAGAGAGTGAACATTATTTGGTAATAATTATTATTATTATTGTTATTATTTGGTAATAATTATTATTATTATTTTTATTATTTGGTAACAGTCTCCACATCATGACGATTGATTCTTGTGTAAATATCTCATGAAATCAACGAAACTCCTCGGCCCAAATACCATGGCGCAATCCCCATCGATGCATCCGCCCAAATATCATGGAGGAGGAGAGCACTCGTGTCCGGCGAGTTTGGGGACGTTTCCCCTCACGTGTATGACACACAATAATAAAATAAAAACAAAAACAAAAACGACGACAACGATGACAACAACAATAACAACAACAACAACAACAACAACAACAAAAGACGACGACGACAGCAACAACAACAACAGGAATCTGGCTCTGAGCTGGAAGCAGACGCCACAGTCCATCCCCAAAAATACACTGTTTCATGAAATCTGGTGAGTTGGTGATTGTCATTCTAATAACTGCAGTTAATAATAAATACACCGCTAATAATAATAATAATAATAATAATAATAATTATTATTATTATTATTATTATTATTATTATAAAAAAATAATAATTATTATAATAAGTAAAATAATGATAATAATGATAATAATGATCATAATAATAATAACAACAACAACAACAACAACAACAATAATGACAATAATAATAATAATAATAACAACAATTATATTAAATATATAAATAAATAAAAATAAAAACACAAATAAATGTATGTATTATTCATTTTTTGCCATAGTATATGTCATAGTAAACGTTCATAAGACTGTTATAATGCACTGCCATCTCATAGAGAAGAAACATTACTAATACTATTGCAACATAACAATTCCGTTAGGCAGTTAATTCGCCTGATGGAAATATATTTAGTTTATTATTTTGCCGTTAAAATGCCTCTTGAAATGTTGTGTTGATCCATTGTGTAAAGCTCACAATTTTACAGAAATGATCAGCGGTCGGCTCACTTAACACTCTTAACTTACATTTATAGCCATCGTAATTCTTCTTTATTCTGTTTTATGTGTGTTCGACCATGTTTACATCTGTCCCCATGCGAGCGATGATGTATTTATTATATGACTGATCGATTTCCGAATAATTGGGATCAGACAATTATATGATAACCGTGGCAGCTTGAGACACATGGAATCGGCTCAAAAAACGGTCCAAACGGAGCTGATCACCCCGATATTCTGAATATCGGGAATATATTGGGGATACTGGGGTCATTAACCCCCAATCCCCAGCTGTGAGGCGTGATGATGTCGACGCCGTCACCCTCACTTCCCGAGAGGAAAGAGTGAAAGAGTGAAGGAGTGGAGGAGTGAAGGAGTGAAAGAGCGACAGTTAGCGGAGAGGAGGACCAGTGTCCAGGCGCAGGACGCATCATCCGGATCTTTCTGCGAGAGAGGGCTGACGGCGGCTGCCAAGCAGACGTGGAAAAACACCACTCACATCGCTCAACGACCCCTCGACCTCCCTGTTTCTTTCCAAAATGTCGCATCCGCCTCTCTGTGACGCACAGTGGACCCCCGAGGACTGGCTTGTGTATATATTTATTTGTTGCCTGGCGCGTTGTTTGTGCATTGCCCGTTTTTTCCCAGTCAATGAAAGTGGGAAGAATGTGGAGTATGAGGAGAAATATACATTATATACATACCTATATACACACTATAAATACCACTTAAAGTATGACGACCGGACCTCCCGATTTGTCTGGGACTGTCCCGAGTGTGTCCCGAGTCCTGACAGATGTTGTAAACTCGCTGGCTGTGTGTGTGTGTGTGTGTGTGTGCTTTCAGGTGTGTGTGTGTGTGTGTGTGTGTGTATGTGTGAGTGGGTGTGAGTGTGTGTGTGTGTGTGTGTGTCGGGCCGGCGCTTCCTTTTTATCGATAAGGCAACTCCGCTGCGCGTCCCCGTGCCTCTCCGTTACCTTATTGAACGAAACAAAAAAAGCCCAGTGGACACTCTCTCAGTCACTCTCTTACCCCTGCCAACAGAGAGCGGTCATAACTGAGAGCAATCGGTGTAACACTGAGTGCAAGAATATGTATCTGGTACATACTGTACAATAAATATGGAATGTATGTATTTTAATTCCCAAAAATACGTTGACACAACAACTACAGCTGCCACGATTATTAATAATTATTATTAATTATTACATGATCGAGATTTTTTTTTTTTAACAATTTGACAAAATGTCATGGCTGTTGAAAAAACAAGGTTGGACGTAACAATAAATAAAATGTGGTAACTTTTTGGTAACTTTCCATCACTTGGGTGAAGGCGAAGTAACTGTCTATCCGAATTGTTACGTTCCGATATTCAGCATGGTTCATAATGAAAATCATCAAAATATTATAAGAATGGTACAAGAATAGTTATTCGCCAAGAAATAGATACGTATTATTACACTATCAGAAATATAAACTGTGATAACGGTATGAAGACAAAAAAAAGACTGGGAACTGCAATTGTTTGCATGACAATTAACTAAGATTTCAGCATGGTGACATCTCTCACACGGAGGGTACTCATTATTATCAAATTGCTCATTTTGATCGTGTTGACGACGAATCAACATTCAAAGCAAAAATACAAAAAAATCGACGCAACCCCGCGAGTCGAATCAAAACTTGTGTTCTTAGCAACGGTTGAACCTCGGCAAAGAAAAGCCCCAAATTGCGAACCCAAAACCTCCAAAGCGCACGTACCTGGCGCTGCGTTTCATCAGCAGCGGATCTAAAGGAGGAACGCAGGGTTCTTTAGAAAGGAGGCGTGTGGTGGAAACGGGCCCCACATGTTTAAATAAGCAGCCCCCATGGAAGCGCCTCTGAATTATGTTTCATTTGAATTGAACACGTCCGTACACCCTGATGGACGCCACCGATAACGAGATCCAATCTAATTTGGCAGAGATAAGCTCCCTTTTAAAGTCGGTAATGGCCCTTCAAAAAACGACCAATTATGTCGTCTGCCCTCATAACGGCACAAAGTCACAGTTACAAAGGTGGGCTTACTTCCTTCTCTCTAGACTGAAAAAAATAATAACAAACAAAAAAAAAAAAAGAATAAAAAAAAAAAAAAAAGGAGGAAATCACTACCTGCCTCCAATTGGCTTTAAACCAAAGCCACAACCTTTAAAAGACAACTCTCCAGGAATGGATCGAGCAGAAGCTGATGTGTCGGGACATGAATGTACAGAGACGTTGCAGTTTTTTCAGGGCCCCAAGGGGTTGGAAAAAAAAATGTTTCTTTTCTTTCTTTTTTTTTTTTTTCCATGGATAACTTCATTTTTGCTGATAGCTCGTGACTCAAAAGTAATTTGTCTGGGGATGGAGAACCACCCTGAGGTGCAAATACTGCATCATCTGCAAACGCTACCGGCTCAGAGCGGCGGGTCGAATAAAAGCCGGGGCTTGTTTTTTGGGGCGTCAAACTGTGAAGATTCCTTTCTCAAATCCATTGATAAAGCACACTAATATACACGCTCACAAATAAATAGACATTAAAAAAAAAAGTTGTGAGCCTAAATGAATAAAACATCCTGGACTTTTGAAGGGATTATTTCATTTTTGCTGATTGCTTGTGACTCAAAACCCATCTGTCTGGAAGTGGAGAACGACCCTGAGGCACAAAACCGTATCATCTGCAAACGCTACGAGTTTGCAATGGAGACATTTTAAAAGGTTTTTTGTTTTTTTTTCGGCCAAACTGTCAGGATTCTTACCCGGATCCATCGAAGCGTAATGCATAAAAATGAACAGACTTGTGCACCTCTGAGCCAAAGGGAATAACGGTGGGAAAGCGTGAGTCAAAGTGAGTGGGAACGGAAGGGAAATCGAGGCTCCCCTCCACCTTCCACAGCAGCAGCAGCCAGAAACAAACACGTGTGCCTTCCTCCGGGGGCGCCGCTGGGAATTGCCGGCCCCGTGAAAAAGGTATGGCAACGGGGCGGGCGGGGGGCGTTTAAGTCGCCCCGCGCGGGATGCGGCGCGGGACGCACTGGGCTTTTTTTTTTTTTTGGTTTTGTTTTGTTCAGTGATAAATACATCTCAAATAAAACACGCCATTTGTGGTTGTTTTGTGCGGAGACGGGGAACCAAAGAAACAAAAGCACGCACCACAAAAATGTACCGAGTGTAATATTTTTTTTTTTCGGGCCCCTTGTCAGTCACGGGCCCTTAGGCCCAGATAAGAGTGGAAACCCAACACTGGCCACAGTGAAAAACATTTGGAGTCATTTGGTCGACTTCAAAGTTTGAGAGTTTGTGATTTTTTTTTGCGCGTTCGTCAACTTAAAATTTATCGGACGAAAGTTGACATTTAAAGATGCGAAATAATTAAAAATGCGCGCGTGGGTTGAAAAAACTGAGGCAATGTTTTGAGTTCGGTCCAATGACTCCATTCTAATAATTTTTTGGGGGGTAAGGTGAGGAAGGGGGATGTTTTTGAGCGTGTTGCCTTTCAGGAGTCTGGTCTTTGAGGGAGGCAGAATCAAGCCTCGGACGACACAAGTCATCGGGTCATTCCAGCAAAGTCAACCGGGGCAACCCCTCATCCTCTTAATCCCGAAAAATGAGACCTAATTCTAAAGCATGTGTTGGAACATCAAAAGGGCCCCGGGACCATTCAGTTTGGGGGGGGGGCATTCTTCTGCAGCTCTGCCAGAGAAAGGGATTCATTTCCAGAAGCTTTACTGAACCTTTCAGTGTTCAAGTGCCCTGAATCGCTCTGGTTGGAAAATAAAAACCCTTTCCCTTTTTTTTTTTTCCTTCCCCCCTAAATCGTTCGCTTTGCGGATAAGGCAGCCCCCCCCCCACTCCCCCCCGAAAAATGCTCGTCTTCGCTGCTGTCGCCTCTCCGTTAACACTTTTTCGGAATCAAAGACGAGAGCCGTTGAATATTTAAACACGTGACCATACGTGCGGCCGAAGGGGTCCGACGAGTTTCAAACCGAGCGGGACGACCCCCCCTCCCACCGGCTCTAAAGTCACCGAGAGTCACAGCTGCGGGGCCGAGTCACAGCGGCGGTGCCGAGTCACAGCGCGGATGGCCCCGGCCGTCCTGTGAAGCAGCCTCCAGCTGCAAAACGGCAACGGCACCGAGGCGCCGCCCGCAGTCACTCGTGACTTCGGCGAAAAGAGCGGGGCGGGGCCGTTTGGTCAGGTGGGGCGGGGGAAGGGGGAACAAGGGATGAAAGGGGAGGAAGTTCTCCCTCTTTGACTGTCAGGCTCAACCTCATCTCCATAATCCACCGTAAGCGGAGGGACTCCTGCGGCCGAGGACGGGACGACGCAAGCGCTGCCAAGCGGCGGTCGGGAAGTGCCGGGCGGGGGGGGTCGGGGACAACGGCCTCACCAACGCAAAACACGGCCCGAGGGCAAAGTCCCGAAGCTTTGTTTTTAATCTCACGCTCCTTCAGCGCACGGGGGGCTGCGGTGTCCCACAAAGCGGGTTTAAGGCTTTTTTCTTTCTCGACCGAGACAAAACAATATTGTTCCGAAGAGTTTAAGCGCCACGGCACTGTGAACGCTGACTCATGACGAGAAAACACATGTCTATGGCAGCGGCTGACAAGATATTTGGAAAGACTGAATCTATTGTTTGGAATAAAGGAATGGATGCATCTTGTAAATGCCGTGGTGATCCATTAAAAAATCCCATATTTGATATTTTTTTAATAAGGAACAGCCTGTTTTTCAGCCCCGCATGCGCTCCTCTATATGCCGCTTCCATTGTTGGTGGCGGGCTCCGCCACGCAGGCGGTAAGTGAAAGGAAGCCGCGGTGAATTTGGTAAAGCGGCGTGGCTGGTCATGGTCAGTGAATGGAAATTCACAAAAAATAACTAAAAACACCTCAAGTGACCAAGAGAATAAAATAGGTTCAAAAAGCTGCTGCAGTTTCTAACTGAAATTCCGGGACTCGCTGTGTGTTTCACCCGACACAGACAATCTGATGGATTACCACTTTAAAAAGACCTAAAATACGTTCCTAGAATGAAGCTACACCCATGCCGGGGCTGGCTGAGCCCGGCTTGTATTTAAGCGCCGGTTGTGAAAGAGCCCTGAATAAAAAAAAACAAAAAAAAACTCTGCTCTGATCTTGTCAGCGAGTCGTGGAAACAACAAGCTCTGACTCAGGGTTGCAGTGAATCACAAAACACATCGTTGGGTTTTTTTTGGGCGCTTTTTTTTCCCCCCCTCGGAAAAAAAAAAATGGCCGAGGTTCAATTTCCTCCACTTAAAAGAACCTCGTAACTACAAAGTAAATACCGCGGATGGTACGAGGTTGACAGCGGCTCATTAAGCTCGCGATTCAGTGCTCCAAATGGATTCGGTAATGTAAGCCCAAAAAAAAAAGGGATAAATAAGGCAATAATGAAGCCGTTAAAAGCAGGACGGGGACGCGGAGGAAGTCGTGCATTAGTCACTTTCCTCCCACCGGGCGAGGGCTGATTCGGTGAAACTCCATTCTTTCCAGGGGCTCTTGAAGTACGAGCGAAATAACCCCGTGATTGGTAAATCATGTCCCCGCCGGTATCCGGGGGGGATTTGGGGGAGTGGAATTATGGGGGTGTTTTCTTCGTGTATATATAAACCATGTGTGATTTAGGGGACGTTTATCACGCTTGTGAAAGGCGACCTGCGGGAAGGGAAATGCGCTTGTCGGCTCAGGGCCTCCACTCGTCGGCCGGACGGGTTTCCGACATCATTTTCTCACGAGCTCCGGCTTAGACAGCGCCCGGCGGAGTCGGCGCTTCGCAGGGCGCTTTGCTCGTCTCCTGAATCCCGTGAGACGGAAGGAAGACAGATCAAATGAAAACACCTCGTACGCTTTTGGCAACGAGTCCGGGAGCGTTGCGTCTCAGTTGCATCTCGGATGCTGAGCCGAGGGCAAAACCATTTCCGGCCGGCCGCCGAGCCTGATTGGACTGTCGTTGTTACGCCTCCCGCGGGACATGGCGTGCTTTTAACCTTTGACCTCCGCCTCGTCTCCAAACGCTGCCGATGCGCTTCCGCTGGAGGCCGGACATAAACTAACGTAAGATGTTTGGGAGACTGCGCCTGGGAAAAAGCACACTCAGCGTCTGGCCCCTGTCTCGGCTCGGGGCAGCGACAGGATATTGTGCTCAGGGTTCTTATCCCCTATCATCGTAAATGCCGCAAACCCAAACTCCAGCGCCGTAGGGGGGGCGGCCCGGCATCCGATGCCAATTTAACTCCGCGTGCCCGGCGTGTGGGAACGAAGCCGCGCAGCCGACGGCTCATTAACCACGAGGCTGTTTGCCGGCGCTGAGCAGCGGGCACCGCTCCAGATTCGCATGGTTTGCGGCGGGAAGAACCGCCGAGGCTTTTCTTTTTTAGGAAGCGGCGTCGCGCAGGATACAAGTTCGGGCGGGGCCGTACCCGCCCGGCCGCCCCCCCCCCCGACGGCTGCATCCGCAGCCCGGCCCCCGGCCCTTGCAAGTTGACTTTTAAATGCCCGATCCCGTTTGTCTTACGCAAAGGCACGGGGGGAGGGGGGGGGGGGGTCATTGTGAACTGTCCTTGCGGAAGAGAGATGAACGCGCCACAGCCCTTCTCCCCTCAACTTCAAAGTGTTGTTTGGGCTTGTGTTTGGGAGAGTCGGCGATGGATAGAAAGCCGTTTGGGGGCGAGAGATATTTCTTTGAACTGACTCATCTCGCCAACAGATGTCTGGTACGTGGGAAAGATCGCGTTGTCCTTGTGCACAAGCTGCCCTCAACTGCAAAGAGTCCACCGCTCCCCACTGCCGCGCACAAACATATTCCCGTAGATATATTCCCAATTCACCAATGCGTATAAACCTCAGCTGGTCGCAGTCTCGGCGTCCCGATCAGTTCCGCTTGGGCGGCCGGGGACGTGGGGAAACATGGCTTTTGTCTGGGCCAAGGCATTCCACACACGCCACGGCCTTTCACTTAGGAGACTCTGCACCGGGTCTGTGGGCGAGTGTGTGGGTGCGTCCAGAAAGAGAGAGAGAGAGAGAGAGAGAGAGAGGGAGGGAGGGTGGGGGGAGGCAGAGAGCCTGAACCCCAGCATTGACTTCATCCACTGAGCTCATGGCCATTTGGACTCAACGGAGGGAAGCAAGGAGTCTGAGGAGGATTGGGACCGAGGAGGAGGAGAGAAGGAGGCGAAGAGTCTCTTTTCAAAAGGAAATGTTTCATTGTTCGAGCAAAAGGGGCAAAAAAGACACACACACACACACACACACACACACACACACACACACACACACACACACACACACACACACACACACACACACACACGTCCACACACACACACACTCTGTGGCATTTTTTGGCAGAGGAGGAAGGTTAAACTGCAGTTTGGAGGAGTTGGAGGGCCGGGCAACAATCAACCATTCATCTGTGGAGTAAATAAAACAAAAGCCAGACAGCAAACATGCCGAAAAAAACACACAAAGCGCTTCCAAAGAAAGGCATTCAGACTGCACCGTGGGACGCCGGGAGCGGAAATGACTCGGACCGGGTTCCACGTTGTCTTCATGACTTCATGCTCAAGCCGCAGCGTATAGCTGCAGGTCTTTACGGCGGAGGAATCCGCAGAAAGGAATTCTAAGACGAAAAACAAGGCATCACAGACGGGTCTCTCTGCTGGTCGCTCAGCTTAACCGTACGGTTTGGGAAAACGCCCGTCAAGCCAAACTAACACCAGAACCATCCGAAGCGCAGGGCAGCATGCACGGGAGCCTGCACCCTCCTCCTCTACGACAAAAGGAGCTCATTCTGCAGCGTATTTCGGGAACAACCTCGGAAGATGTGTTTCGTCTTGTCACAATGTGATGTCGGTGGGAATTTTGGGCTACATCCCGTTTGAGGACCCTAATGATACGACGATGTCTTGAAAGGTATACTCCACGGATCAGCTCTTATTCTTTGAGGTTTTCCTTTTTAATTTGGTGGGAATCACACGGCTCTACCTTTATCGTCGTAGCTCCCCTCGAATGTTTTAAACCTTTAATTTGCGGTTATCGTTTGTGGGTGAAAAGACTTTGGCGCGCACGGTTCGCCTGCACTTTTGGATTAAGGTGAAGAAACAGAAGATGTGGATCCCCCCTCCGACCCCCTGTACTTAATCAGGAAGCCACCCTCGCAAGCCTCGTCACTTACGAGCCCCGATCAGACCTATTAGGTAACACGGGAGTAACCCGATCGGGACGGCCTCGCTGGAAGGGCCGACCAGCGGAATGCGCGGTGGGAACGCGTCCAAATACCTGAGCGGTGTCGGTCAGGATAAGCAGAGGAGAGCAGGACGCGGGGAGCCTGGGCTGCAGATAAATCTAACGCCGGGGGGCTGCCGCGCCTCCACCGAAGACTGCTCTGGTTCCTTCTTCCGGTCGACACCTCGGACCAAGACCCCGGGGCCGGAGACACCTCAAACACGGACCCCTTTAAATTCTCTCCCGGTCTACACTTCGGACAATCATCCCGGCCCCTTCAATCTCTGCCGACTGCGCCTGTCGGGTTCCCTAAGATCTGCCCCATCGTTTCCCCCCCAGGGGCAAATCATCTCCCAATGGCTGGCCCCCTCCACCGGCTTTATCAAAGGGTAATTTGTGACAGTTTACTTTTTTCATCCCTTTGTGAATTTCCAGTGATGTATAAAACTCCTGGAGCGTGGCCAGCCTCTTGCAGGGCAAAGGAGGGAGGGACGAAGAGAGGGGAGGAGGAGGAGGAGGGGGAGGAGGAGGAGGCTCTCTTCAACCCCCCACCACCCCACTCCACACCAAACCCACCAGCACCCCCTCCACCCTCTTCCCCGCCCTTTCCTTTCGAGGCCTTCAGACACAGCCAGGGGCAAGGATTAGGCGCTGGGGGTGAGGATGTGAGGAGTGGAGAGTGAGGAGTTCAGCGTGGCCCCGGGGTACGCATTCTCCCCAGGACTGGGGTTGGGGAAGGGGTGGGGGTACGGACCCCCATCCATCAATCCAGTGTTGCAACACAGCTCTTCACATTGGGGTGATGCACCACGGCCGCGGAGACTGAGATGTGTGCGTCTCTGTTCCACTCCTGAGGCTTTGTGGAGAAGTATGTGAACCCTACGGTACCTATCTGTACCTGACGACAAGCAGGGCCTCAGAGAAATGTATCCACGACGCCGATTGGGCCCTCGATGCGGGAGCTAAAACAATGCGGTCAAACTTTCACCCAGAGAATGTACACTTAACACATCCTCGGGCCAGGGGGACAGTGGCGCGGCAAACCCAGCAGTAGCAGTTGAGTATGCAAGACCTTTTTGGTTGCTTTGCACAGCTTTGGACAAGTCGGAGCCTGTTAAATAACTGAGGGGCTGGGTCTGTAAAGCTGAGTGGAAGAGGCTCTCATTAGTTCCTTAAACTAGGCTGAAAACGGAGATCAAAAGTCTCAAAGTGGCACTGCCTGTCACCCAAACCTGCTTCCCTCGTCGTCCTTATTCTAACAGGCAGTCAGACATTTATTCGTGGTGTGTTTTGATGATGTTTGGGGGGGGCCTCGCAGGAAGACTGAAAAAGTAAGAAGTTGCACTTTTCTACAGTTTTTGAGAATGACTGAACGGGTTTTCTTCGACAATAAAGAAGAATTCATCCAGCTAATACTTTGTTCCACTCAGCATTTTTGGAGCATCCCTCTCTTTTGAGCCCTTCACAGCCTTTCCCATTCCTGGCTGCCTAAAATTTAGGACGCCAGTGACAGACCTCTGGGCGGTACTGGCAACGGTAATCAATGGTCAGCGTCTAAGGATCTCGCTTGTTCGCTCCATTACTCCACCTCTTGTGTGCTAGCGCCGGCATCCCTAAAAGGACTGCGCTGACCTCTGCACCCAATTGTGTTCCTCACCCCCCCTCACCCTACCATCCCATATCCTGACTTTGCTTCTTCTGATCCTACCCGTTCCCCTTTTTCTTACCCTGCCCTCGTCCAAGCAGCGTCCGACGCTAAGATAAGGTCTTACCGTCCGACGCTGCTCATGTCACTGCTCTTATAATGAGGTAATAAGGTTCGCTGATGCTGTGCTTGTTTATTCGACATCGATCTAGACCGAGTAAGTCAGGCCAGATTTAATCTACAAACCATTAACTGTTGGACAAGTGTGTTCTGTGATCATCTTTTGAAATGTCATTTCGTGAGTGACATGATCAGTACATCTGCGGAAAATCTAGCCTGACTCTCAAGATGTACTGCCGGGGTAAGGGATGTTCAAGTAGTGGAGGCGCTGAGCCCAAATGTCTTTTAGCTGGACCCATTTCTTTATAAAAGCTTTTTAGCACTATGTTTTTAGCTTTTTAAACTCAGTCAAAAAGCACTAGCTTAAAAAGCACTAGCTTTTTAAACTCTGTTTAAAGCCAAACAGATCACGGCTATGCCAGGTAGGAGCCTCATGCTACTTGTCTGGACTCGGGGGACAATGAAAATAAATGAAAATGCCCTAACACTGTATAGGAGGATACAATATCATATACAGTATAGTATGGAGAAGGTTAAACGCAATTTGAGTTACTTACAGAACAATGGGTTTCCAGTCGTAGACCGTTAATATAGATCATTAAAAATAAATGAAGTAGCAACCATAACTTATGGATTTTAAATTAAACCAATTATAACACGCAGAAAGAAATTGTGCAAAGGAGGAGGAGCGAGAGGAAGGGCAGGATCTTTGGGGAGGGGGGTTGGGTGGAGGAGGTTTTAGAGGTTGAGAGGGCAGTGGCGTTGATCCCCTGAGCAGATAGGGGAGGGAACAGACCCGGCCATTGTCACTTTTCAGCAGAGCCGACTAATTACAGCTCTAATCCCCACCACCAGACAAGGTGAGGCGGCTGGGAATAGTGAAGCCACAGAAAGCTCCACCAGCTAAAGAAAAAAAAACAAAAAAAACGGGGGCTGTGTTTGGCGGGACTTTCAGTCGATGCAATGACCGAGCAGAGGAATTGAGCTCCAAGGCTCTGAAGCACAAGGGGCCTTGATTCCCTGAAACACGCACTTTAGAACAGTCACTTTAACTTCAATGCCAGAAATGTAAAGGAAAACTGATTTGGAACAGCCCCCCGAACATTTTTTCTGAAAATGTGAAGTTGTTGGCTTATTTGGATAGTGTAAATACCGTGTAAACCGACAAAATTGCCGAATATCATTACACTAATTGCCGGCAAATATGATGCAAAAACAACTTATAGATATTTCGACAGGAAATCATGAGATGAGTAGTTTGGACGATACGTGAGGCTCAGTGGATACATGACGGTCACATTCCAAGAAGTATTCATATCTAATAAAATAGGGGCCCACCGCTTGGGCATTCAGACGCTGTCCACTGATACAGTACACTGGCCGGGCAATCTGCATTCTTAACATTCTCCTGTCAGTCACATAGCACAACTTATTTGACTGACCATCCACACCGCCGCCTCGCCCGGGACATTTTGGGGGATTACCATCGCGTGTGGAATACACAGTAGAGCATGCGACAATGTGTAAAAATGAAGGGCACAGATGAGACACGCCCGAAACCACCGTTGCCAACATTGTAGGACGAGTGAACCGGCGACATCAACGTCCAACAGACACTAATTGCAAAAATATAAATGATCGTAATTCTGCTTCTTCCTTCTTAAAATACAGTCATCTGACACAAGATTTGATTTTATATTACTATTCGACAAATCTATGGGAAATCAGACGAGGACGACATTTAACCGAGACCTCAATCGCTGTCCTCTCTAACCCTTCAACTTCCTTAAAAGTATTTCTGCAATTGAATGTATTTATTGTGTCTTCCACTGTGGTTTAAATGATCATTTTAATGGGGTCTTGTGTAGAAGCATGTGAGGAGGGCACTTTCAAATGAAGCACTCCGACTTTAGGAAAGATGGAAAAACACCAACAACAAAAAAAACATAAAATGCGTTTTTCAATTGATACCGACTGCCTGTAATTTCACACTCTTCTAATTTGTCGCTCTGTTATCACTCTCAGATTAGAGCCTTCTCGGTGCTGCACGCCGCCCCGGCGTCCTCTACTTACTTTAACTGCAGTCGTTTGACTGGATCGAGGATAAGACGCCTTGACCCGAAAAAGTCAAAAAGCTTTGAAAAAGGGGCTCGAGTGACGAGCGTCGAGGACGCCGGGATCCGACGGGATCCGACGGGATCCGACGGGATCCGACGGGATCTGACCCCCAATGCTCAAAGCGCCGAAGCGCCAGTGATGGGTAAAATGTGTTTCGCCGGGACGCTGACACCAGTCCTTGCATCCGGCGCGGACGCAGACGTTCAGGGCCTTCACTGAGCGGCTGACCAGCGCTGGCCGAAAAGGCCTTCCCTCAGCCGTCGATTAGAAGATTAATTCTTATTTCATTGCCCACCGATGCTCCTGAGCGCGCGAGTCAATAACATCCTCCGGGGGGGGGCGCTCACGCGGAGAGAATGCGCACGCAGACACCGTAGGCCGAGAGGGAAGCGGGGGGGGGGGGCTGTCAGATCACTCAGTTGGTCGACCCCCGGCCCTTTGTCCTCCGCCGGTCCTTTGAACCCGCGCGAGGCCCTCGCTCAAGTGTTGGGTTTCGGCTTTGCACGGCACTTCAAGAGCTCGTCAACGCAGATCAACACTTTGACAGTAAATCTGGCCATGAAAGAGGGATAAGTCGCTGGAAAAGGGAACGGGGAAAACTCTCTCTTTTTTTTTTCTTCTTTTTTTTTTCTGTCACAATGTCTCCGCTGTCCGTGGGAGCCCGGCTCCCGTGCCCTTGACGTCGGCAGGTGGACCAGGCCACGATTCGGCAGTGGGAAAACAAGCCAACGTTATAAGATGTTAGGCCGCTCTCGCCCTGCTCCCCCCGCTGCTGGCGCCTCAGTTATGTATGCCAGCGTGTTGGAAGTGGACAATTTACAGAGTCTGTGGAGCGGAGGCTCAAAAACGGCCAAAGCCTGGGCCGCGGCCACGTCTCGATTCCCGTCCCGTCGATACAGACACCGGCGAGAGACATTTGATACACGCAGATAAACGAGCGTGGCAAACTGTAGCCTCGTTCTCTGCTGACTCCCTCCGCCCGGCTCACCGAAAAGCCAGACGACGTCTCCACCTCCGGGGTAGGGCGTTGACAGAGGTGCGCCCCATTAGCCCCGAGTCAGCGGAACCTTTAAAAATACCCTTAAGTGAATGACATCAGCGGGCTCGCACACCGCCCCCATCTGACATTTTAATCCCCCTGTAATAAAGGCGGGAGATGCCTGGGAGGGAATGACGTTAGGCCCCGCCACATCAGAGGCCCGGGGCGTACATGTGGAGAAAGGAGGCGGACAAAGAGGGCTTTCATGGACAAGACAATATCAGGGCCCTCAATTAGTACGGGCCAGACTGCGGAGAGTGCCAGCGCTCATTGTTTCCCCCACCGGGGCAGTTTAGCACACACTACACTGCGGGTCATGCTCTTCCCCTGCTCCCCGGCTAAAGCCAAGGAAAGGCATGTTAATCCATGCGGGACTTCGGCGAGCCGGTGCGACGAGTTGCTCAGAAAGGCGGGCAAACCCCGGCGGGCAAACCCCGGCGTCTCGACCTGCCCCGGCGGCGTCTCGGCGTCTTAGGCCTAACCCTAACCCTAATCCTAAACCCTAACCCTAACCCTAACCGCCTCGCGGAGAGTGCGACGAACGGGACAGAGGGAACGTTTCCCTCGCGCTGACAAACGTGTGAAAACAGCTACTTCAAGATGCGCAAAAAAAGGAGGGGAGAGGAAAAGTCGGTCGAGGAGAAAAGTCGGGGAAAAAGAAAGGTAATAGGTCATAAGTCAAAGGTGAACCTTTGCGTCAGAAGTCAATGCCCAGCGCCAAACAGTGTCTCACCGTACGAACATCTATTGCTGTTAGTGGGGCAGTAGCTCAGGAGGTAGAGCGGGTCATCTAGTAAGCTTTGCCGGTTCGATCCCCGGCTCCTCCTGGTAGTGTGCTGATGTGTCCTTGAGCAAGACACCCGACCCCCTAACTGCTCCCCGGGCGCCTCTACGTGGCAGCCCACTGCTCCTAGATACGTCGGCTACTAGGATGGGTAAAAGCAGAGAAATTGCAAATTTCCCTGTTGTGGGACTGATAAGGGATATAAGGAATATAAAATAAAAAATAAATGTGTTTCACCACAATCAGCGGTGGATAGAAGATGGGCCAATAAGTACTTTCCAGACAGGGAAGCTGTTGCCACAATAGGTTTACAGTTGACATGAATACAGACAATTATCAGGTAGAACTGGCTTCACTAAGTAGGGTCCCAGGCAACACAGGAACAGCCAAAAAGCCAAATAGATAGCAACAGCACACAAACACACACACACTCGACAGCCATTCCTGTGAAAACGAATGGAGCGTGTCCATTTTACCCTGCAAGCGGCTGCTGGAGCAGGGGACTCCTCTGTCAGGTGCAGGACTGTTCCTGACAGACGAGGGGGAAACGTTGCGTTTCGGGGTAGGAAGGGGAAAACAGACTCGCACAGGTTCACATCGAAATATGCATCTCAGCGGAGGAATTTGCTCACAAAACAAGCAGCGCTCTCCCTGCACAGCAACGCTGGGGCCCTGATAAAATCTCCAGTTATTTGCCCCCCTCCCCACACCCCTCGGGGGGGAGTGATCCTTCCATTCTTGCAAACTTAAGAGTGTAAGAGAGAAAGTGGGAGAGAGAGAGAGAGAGAGACAGAGAGAGAGAACATAGACACACTTACTGTACATACATACACAACTTCATTACTACACCTATATTTAGCATTTACTTTTTATTTAACTGCAACTGTACATTTTTATATTCTACTTGAAGTTCTTACTCACTGTTCTTGCATGTTTGCACATTTACGTTTGTTTTTCTTGTTTTTGTTGTTTAATTTGACACTTGCTTTGGCAATGAAAACGACTGTTTCCCATGGAAATTGAATTGAATTGAATTGAATTGAATTGAATTGAATTGAATTGAGAGAGAGAGGAAGTGTGTGTGAGAGAGTGAGAGAGAGAGAGAGAGTGAGAGAGAGAGAGAGAGAGAGAGAGGAAGAGAGCGGGAACAAGTAAAGGTTTTGCATTGCATATTGAAGTGGGGGGAAGAATCCCCTGACAGCTTAGGGAGCGTTGAAGGACTGTGTAACACTAGCCACAGGGTGTGGGCAGTGATGGAAGAAGCACTCATCTCCTGTATATGCATAACGTCACGGTGCTTCTCAACTACTTTTACTGGTGTTACTCAAGTACATTTTATATCAAGTACTTTAATACTTTAACCTCAGTGGAATGTTTAATGAAACAGTTCTACAATTACCTGATGTATTTATATAAATATATATATATATATATATATATATATTTATATACACGCTTCTTCATGAACCCATATGGATGGTTTGTAGAACATTGGACTATACTGTATACATGCACTGTTTTCCTCCATATTAGTGCATATACCTCCTCAAATTTTTAACAGTAGCTTCTGAGAATAAATATATTTTTCTCCCCCCTCCATCGACTCAATGTCAAAGTACAACTCATACTTCTGAATTAAATATCAAGCAGCTTGAAAAACCTCCCATGCAAGTATAAAAAAGAAGACTGCAGTTCAATTTAGGCTCAATATCAATTATGCATGAAGAGCATTACTTCCAATGAAGTAGCCTCTCTACCAGTCTCGGCAACACAGGAGGATTTGGAGCAATCCCATCATTACCGATGGTCGTTTGGACTAAAAATTCTCCGTTTGGAACATTAAAAATGTGTTGAAGCACACAGTCCTTTTTTTGATACACTTGGGCGGGACATTTCGACCTGCCTCACTGAGCCAGAAGTATGTGTTTGTGAAAGCAATGGAGGTTAATAGAGAGCGGAAAGAGAAATCTCCTTTCTTCAAACGGAAACCACAAACTCAGTGTGTAGTATATGGATTCACACAGAGGAAAACACCATACAGGCAAATGGTCTATAAAACTTCCATATCTATTTAAGTATGAATACCCTCAATCAAAGAAATCTGGTAATAGTAGAAGTGTTCCATTCCGCACCCCCCTCAAGTTGAAGTGTTAAAGTACTTGATATTAAACATACTCAAGAAACAAAAGTAAAAGTACTTGTGAAACTTCATGACTTTATATTTTTGAGCGAAGATCAAATTCATCCTCAATGCATTGACGTGTGAAGAAGTTAAGGAACGTATAAGTCCCCTGGAATGGAATTACACCAGCAGTTCAGAATTGTCCTTTAGTGGAGTGTGTGGGTAGAAACAGAACAAAGAAAAGCACAGGCAGTTCCTTCTTCATTCTATGCAGCCTCAAGGCAGCAGCTTTCTCTTCAAGATCAGACGGTAAGTGAGAAAAAACTGTATCGTGAACCTTGAAATATGTCCTCCCTTCCCTAGAGGGTGAATTCTGGTAAAAAAATAAATTAAAAAAAAAAGGAAAGATTAAAAAAAGTGATGATAGTCATACAAGGTGACTGCTGAACCCGTTTTAACGGTCAATGTGTGGGCTAAGCATGCAACTAAAAAAAGTGGAGGGTGGCTTCCTCTGCAAAATCAATTCACAGAAGGAAAATCCAAAATGCGTCAGCCCACATCCAGGACAGATGTGGGCTGACACAAGACGCGTACGCCAAAATGGAGAGGATTCCAACCCATCTTGTTTTATAATTATGTCGTCTGGTCCTTGCAGACAATTTTGAGCATGAGCTCTCCTCCGCATCTGCATATCATGACTTGGTTTGTTGCGTTGTTCTGTTGCATCCACCTGCTCGCTTATATTCAAAACCATCAAACGATTGGGAGTGGATTGAGTGATAATACTGGTTGCCCTCTGCCAGTATTGGGAGCAAGGCAGTCTATTTTTGTACCCCCCACAGCTCGGTCGGTAAACCTCAAGTGTTAAAGTGAGTAGGTTCTGCTGTCAGTAGGTTCTGCTGTTAAAGTGAAGCAGACATATTCAAGACCGGAAACTGAACCCCGTTAAAGGATTTACTAGAGGCCGGTGTATTGACTACAGTGTAGACAATAAGGTCACATCTTGTTAGGAATCCATATTTGAGCCCATATAATACGGTCATAAACCTCGCGTCATGAAAAGACAAGGGTTTAGCCGGCGTTGTTCAAACGGAAAACACAAACCTTGAGTTTCACGGGTCGCTTCAGCCAGCGGAGTGACCCGTGAAGCAGGGAATGTCGCTGCGGACCTCCGGCCCCCTCCGCCCCCTCGAATGCCACCGACTCGACCCGAAGAACGGCCCAGCAAATCTTTCACTGGTGCTGTAGATATTTTAAAGACCCCGCGGTTGGCTTAAGCTCCTTTCCCCTCTCTCCATATTTCTCAATGGATGGCACGACGCCATTTGGCCAACGATGTCCGTCCCAGTGAGAAGAGGGCACCCTTCATTGTCCGTCGGCTTGCGATCAACAATTAGCAGCTTCTGGGCTCTCGACAGCTGAGGCACTTACTTTGGCTCTTTCTGGCTTCAAGTGGCAACTCTGGAATGTCCCACAGAAGCGATTATTGCTACACCATCCAGTTGCAGCGAGGGTTTTGTGCAATGTGTACAAATTCCCAATTCCCTGAGTTATGGGCTGCATTGCATTGACCGCTGAACACGGGAGCTATGTATGCATAACTTAAGGTCTTGGAAGCCAACTGAGATGTAAAGACTAGCCCCAGCAGCTATAAAAATGAAAATCATTAAGGAAAATATTGCTAAGAGCATCTGTGACAGATTTAGGATACATTGCCCATAGGCCACCTCCATAATGTCCACTGTCACAGTGAAGTGACAGTGTTTACAGAGTCCAATATCTCACTCTAGGCCCCAGTTCCAGTGAGACCATAATGAGAGCAGAACAGAGGGGTCTAGCACCCAGAAAATCCCTTTTTTTGTTGCGGGACCTCTGGGTTTAAGGGTAATCTCCCCTTTGCAGGGTATTCTCTTCCCTTCACGCCCCCATGGTGTGAGATTTGCGAGAAGGGCGTACAAGAGAACCGTCCACAGAGGCTGAAGCGCCTGAAGGACGGGTGAATGAGTGGAATTTAAGGATGCCTTGAAAAGCGGCCTGCACATCTTGAGAGTCAATCAGAAGATAAGGGGACGAGGAGGAGGAGAGAGAGGGGCAGAACGGCAAGTGAGGTCCGACACTCACAATGGCATTCCCGAAAAAGGGGGCCTCCCGTAAAGCTGAATGGTCTATTCATTCATAAAAACACACATTGGGTGGTAGTCTGCGCTTGCATGAGGAGAGATCTCGTCTGACAGTTTGAATATTATGCTCAGTTCAGGTGGCCGAATCATCAAAGAGCCTTTACAATAATATTGAAGCACGGATTCCACCGAGTAGCCGCATGACGGTCCATTCGGCTTTAAAGCTTTACAATGGTGGTCACTCAGAATCAGTCTTAATTCACGGAGCATAAGAAGCTGACGGTATAGATTTCCCGAGAGGGGGAAACTGTACAGGGGTGTGTGGAGGGGGAGGTTATCTAGTTTCTTTTCTCCTGTGTTCAGTCGGGCTGGTAGTGAGAACATGTAAACACTACCTAAAGCTGGGGACTGGGGAAAGAAAGTGCCAGGTAGATGGATCCGGTTTCCATTGAAGCAGCCAAATAAGGCATTGTGGTAGGCGAAAATCTGCACCTGGTGACCATGGAAACCAGCGTTCAACCCCGGTACGGGGCGAACCAAGCCTAGATCGCTGACAGAGAGACTGTCAGTGACTGCGCGGAGACGTGAACCCAGACTGTTCACTGTTCACAAAACTGGAAAATCTCAATAGGCAAAGCCGGCCGGGATTAAATGTGGCTTCGTAGATTTGCCGAACTGAGATTGAACGACAAAAACACATTTCAGAGGGGACGCTTTCACACTCAAAAAGACAGATAGATGGAGGGAG
This sequence comes from Zeus faber, assembly GCF_960531495.2. NCBI lineage: Eukaryota > Metazoa > Chordata > Actinopteri > Zeiformes > Zeidae > Zeus > Zeus faber. Next base: position 23,584,728 of record NC_137210.1, read on the forward strand.
CATTGGAGGACAGCATATATCAAACCGGGCAGAACAGGTGGATATGCTCGCCTTGTCAAAGCATCTGGAAAATGATCCGGCCTTGAGCAAATCAGAAATATAATATCACAGGTGTAACAGTGTTTAATTTCCGAAAGAATTAAATATCAAAGCAGCAGAGCCACACGAGCTATTAAAGAGATGAAAGATATTTCAGAGACTGTTGTGGAAGTGTTTCCTGGGGGTCTACCCTCACACTGAGGGTTACGCTCTTCAAGGCAACCTTGAGTATGGAATCCTGTTATTTGCCAAGCAAAGCTTCAAAAGTTTGACTAACTGTTACCTGGATTACGGCTGGGAAAGACAAGCAAATAAGTGCGGGTTGCACCGCAAACAGGAAAGAGGCGCTGAGAGGCAGGAGCGCGCTCGGTGTACCATTAGCAGGGGAGATAGTTGGGTGTACAGAGCAAGTTGCCCTACAAATCCTTCTCTTTTGGAACATAAGTGGCAATTATGGTTTCCCTCTGTGTTTTGCCACCGTCAACCCGGCATTTTGACACCAGGGAAGGATATGAGAGAGCGGCGGAGCGCACCTGAAAGACTCAGGGGAGAGAGCACATAAAAATACAAATAACAGCTGTCGGCGGCATTCAAAAGGATGCTTTGTGGACGACCACGTCCCGAAAGGGAAGAGGACGGCAGAATACAAATAGAGGACAAAGTCCTGCCGCTAAGGTTTGTTTACACCTGGCAAATCGTGACAAAGCCAGCTTGCCTAAAGCGGGGGTCTCCAGCATTCGGAGATATGGAAACATGTCCAGCAATATTGATCTTAAAGGGTGAATTTTGAATAACTTGTCCACATATGGTAAGACTATGTTATATGATATGCATTGTGGGATGCCTACTTTCACCTCTCACATCATTAGTACACATCTATGTCCGTGTTGACAGGCAGTAATACAGAATGCCGAGCATACAAATGTGCACGGTGAACTTTGACCGCCGAGATTGGTTTGTGATAGATACTTGAGCCGCCGGCCAATTGTCACCCCAGGAGTCTGAGCAAAGATATTTCCTCCTTCCTTCACCGCATTACTCGAAACCAGGCCGTGCCTCCGGGAGCCATGAGCTCAGCAGGGCCGCGGGGCGGGCGATCAAAGAGACCCCCGGCCCGTTCTCTGGGTGGCATGCAAATGTAAACCCAATTGGAGGACAGATGTTTTTAATGGCAAGGTTAGGTAATGCCCCCACTCTCCCAGATGGATCCACTACGACACATCCTGCTCGGCTTATCCGTCTTGTGTTTTTGCGGATGACCACCGGAATGTCTTTGTCTACACTCAATGTGCGGACGCCAAGAGAGACAAAAGCAGAGTTGCGCCGAATTGAATTAAGATGCGACGATATTCTGGGGAAGAACCACCATTAGCAGAGGATCATAAAACATGTGTACGTCTAGATGTGGTAATAACATCAACAAAGGCATGTTTTCACGAGTGGAAATGTGGAAGGTATCGGCGGGAAGGCGAGACGCGGCAGCAGTTGCATTGGCCCTCGCATCCTGTATGTGCAGGTATCTTATAAACATTGTGATTCAAATGTTGTGGCTGGAGAGGGCCTGAAACCGGGCCATGTTTCCCTTTTCTCCCAGTGGATATACAATCGTACGAAGCGCCGCAGGATCCAGATGGGCTGAATTAAGAAATCAAAGCAGGATGTGACCGCCGTGGGTTCTCTTGGAAAAACACATCCACGTTAGAGTAAACTGCGCCGGGTGTGTGTTTCCTCTTCAGCCGGACAACGTGTGTTCCCCTGACACCTTCGTAGTCTGTGGTCCTGTTACAGAGCATGTATGATAACACGGAGACAGGCCCCTTGCGCCTTGAAATTATGGGATGGGCACTTTCCTTTTTTCAGTGGTCGAGGAACTAGAATTTCAGTTGATTAGTCGATTAGTCGACTAGCCGTGACATCATCTACCCCCCAACATGGACCATTAACCGCACGTTAAAACAGTTACCAGTACATAAATACAGTAATATATCAGCAACAGGTGCTATTTTTAATTATTCTTTTATTTTTCCAAATAGGCCATGTGCTACTCTGACGAAACAAAAACTAGTCTTACCAGAAATGACAAAACAAAATTGTCAAAAAATGCTAATGACTCCACATCACAGCAGTAGAACCGTGGTCAGACAGCTTCAACCCACACAATGATCACTCTTAAACATCAAAACAACGCCAGGCTCTCTCATACAAGCACGTTCTTCTGTGTGCTACACTTATTAGAGCCCAGGCGGAAATCGTGACGCGTGTGCTACACTAATGAGAGTCCGGGTGTAGCTTCTGATGATGTGTGCACTCTGCATATTGATCATAAATAGTTTGTCAGACGTCGATGTCACCAAGTAAGTCGACTAACCGATTAGCCGACTAATCGATTAGTCGACTAATGATGCCTATCCCTCCACATCACACAACCCCGGTTGCTACCAAAGACCGGCATTCTTTACACGTCACAGCATCAGATGGGAATTGCTTCCAAAAATGTCCGCTCCATTGGCCAACCTTTCGCAGCGGCCGAACCATCCATTGTCGGGGCACTCGCCCCGTGCCATGCGTCTCGGTGAGTGACGGACAAAAGGGGACGGCGGTCCCACGGGGGGCACGCCAGTGGGAAGGCAGGACCATGAGGGGAGTGTCAATCTTCCAGCCGTTTAAAAACACTCAGGGAAACATGTGGAGACAGAAAGTGATGGGAGGTCCAGACGGCTACCCCCGTACCCCCCCGTACCCTCCCGTCCACCCCCCGTAGCCCCCGTACCCCCCCGTACCCCCCGCCCACACTCAAACCCCCTCCAAACCTCACACCAGCCCTCGTATACAAACACACGTTCACATTTCCACATCCACCCATTATTCAATTCCTGTTGCCCCATAAGATGAAGGGTGTGCGTTCAACCCCACGAGGCAAAGACATGAGGCACCTCCAGAGATGTTGGCCATGACTAAATCAGTTTATTGACTGGAAAATCCCAGGATTAGTCCCCACAAGGTCCACTGACTCAACAGAATTTGTGCTGAGTTTATCCCTGTGTTGCTTTTTATGGAGGGGGAGGCTTACAATGACCCAATTCCTGTGCAGGCGGTGTAATGTAGTGTAAAAGTCATGCACTGGGCAAACTTGGACTGTATATTTGTTTAAGGAGAGTAGATTATACACAAGGAAATAAATTACATTTAGTCATTTAGCAGACGCTTTTATCCAAAGCGACTTACAATTGTTCAAACACCGACGGACGCAGCCATCAGGAGCAATTAGGGGTTAAGTGTCTTGCTCAAGGACACTACAGCATGCTAGCAGGAGGAGCCTGGGATCCAACCAGCAACCTTTAGATCACTAGAACACCAGCTCTACCGCCTGAGCCACCATCCCCCCATAAATGTAATGTAAATGTGAAAGTTCTCTGTGTGTACATTAGAGTCAATAAAATAAATATCAATAAAACTGTGCATTTTCACCTCAAAAAGGGTTTATCAAACCCTTTTTGATAAACACCCCAGGTCCAGGAGTAACACTTGATTCTCACATGTGTTAATATTTCTTCAATGGTTAAATGGCTTGTTTGATAGGAAACCGTGGGGGGCAGTTACATTTTAACATCTGTGAGGACCCCAGGACCCATTCCTTGGGTTGAAATGAGGTAAGAGATGTTCTCCAGCAAGGGCTTCAACAGGTCTATGATGTCAAGATGTTTCTCCTGTGTAATTCCCGAGAAGTACAAATATTAGTATCAGTATGTAAGTAATAAAATAAATGTATAAATAATTTTATACAGAACATTTCAAAACCTACTGCTACAAAGTGCTTTACGAGCGGCCAGGTAGCATAAAATTAACATTACTGAAGAAAAGCAGGCATAAAAAATGGATTTTATTTTATTTTATTTTATTTTATCTTATTTTATTTTATTATATTTTGTTTTATTTTAAAGACATAATAAGAGCCCACAAAGTAAGAAGCCCAACAGACAAATTCAAACAAGGAGGACAAAAACAACAAAGGGCACAGCTTTATAAAAGGGAAAAGAAAAAAGGCTGACCTATAAAAATGGCTTTTCGGGATTGGGTTTTAATTCTCTCTATAAATAGCTATGCAGCGTACGCTCCATTGTCCCATTTTACAGTAAAATGACTTAATAGGGTTGTCAGCGTCCCACCCTGAAGGACGACCCCTCCACCCACCGGCCCTCATGCTAATCCACAAGGTCCTGTTCCTGTACATCCGGCGACCCCAACCCCTGCACCTAACGGAGGGGCGGCGGGCGGGGCGGGCGGGGGGCAGCGGGGGACCCCATGCCGACTGTGATTTTTTTAAATTCAACCATTAAATAGCTCGGCGGGGTGTCCCCTTACAGCTGTTCCCCCTCCCCCATCGCCTGCGGGCTGAACCACACCGGGTGCATGTCAAAGATCACATGACAATAGGGATTCCTGACCCAGCCAGAGACTGGGAACCAAGCGGAGGAAATTCAACCATCTCACAGGCGGCCAAAGGCATCGGTCTGAGGAGCCCGCGGCGGGTTCCATTCAGCGCCGACACATTCAGACAGGAGAGCATTCCTGAGGCGGCGGCCCGTCGCTTCAGAGCTACAGTATTCAAATCAGCCACCCCTCACCCTTACTTTGACAAATATTAAACAAAAAGTTGATCTGAAGAAGGTTGAGAGCGACGGTATTCTATTCTGCTGATTACTTTAAGTTAAACTTCCCTAATTAACCCTATTTACAAATATATGTTTAAAAAGGATGCAACGATATTTTTGTGTAAGTTGCAAAGTCTGCAGTCATATATATATATATATATATATATATATATATATCACCCACCCATCACCCACCCATCCATCCATCCAACAATACATCGATCCACCCATCCATACATCCACCCACCCATCCATCGATCCGTCTATCCATCCACCCGTCCATCCATCCATCCAACCATCCATCCATCCACCCATCCATCCACCCATCTACCCAACCATCCATCCATCCATCCCCCATCGATCCATCCAGCCATCCACCAATCCAGACATCCACCCACCCATCCATCGATCCGTCTATCCATCCACCCATCCATCACCCACCCATCCATCCAACCATCCATCTATCGATCCACCCATCCATACATCCACCTGCCCATCCATCCATCCACCCATCCACCCACCCACCCATCCATCTGCCCATCCAGCCACCCACCCAGCCACCCATCAATCCATGCATCCATCTATCCATCCATCCATCCATCCATCCATCCACCCACCCATCCATTCATCCATCCATCCATCCATCCACCCACCCACACACCCATCCATTGATCCACCCATCCATCCATCCACCCACCCATCCATCGATCCGTCTATCCATCCACCCGTCCATCCATCCATCCAACCATCCACCCATCCACCCAACCGTCCATCCATCCCCCATCGATCCATCCAGCCATCCACCAATCCACACATCCACCCACCCATCCATCGATCCGTCTATCCATCCACCCATCCATCACCCACCCATCCATCCAACCATCCATCTATCAATCCATCGATCCATACATCCACCCACCCATCCATCCATCAACCCAGCCAGCCACCCATCAATCCATGCATCCATCTATCCATCCATCCATCCACCCACCCACCCACACACCCATCCATTGATCCACCCATCCATACATCCACCCACCCACCCATCCATCCATCCATCCATTCATCCACCCATCTATCCACCCACCCACCCATCCATCTGCCCATCCAGCCACCCACCCAGCCACCCATCCAACCATCCATCACTAAATGGCAGATGCACGGTAGAATGCTGTGACCAGAATGGAATAATTGGGATCCAGGTCGACAATCAGCAAATAATTCTTGATGTTTCTTTAAACCTGCGTGAAGTTCAAACTGAATGACGGGCGGGGCTTGTCAGATTAGACATGTAGATACACAGATCGCAGGTGAGATTAGACCATTTTAAATCCATCTGGACTCATTCTGCAGCCGAGCAACAAGGTTTTATTCCCACTATTGAAATTGAAATTGCCTCGGCTCTAGGTGAACCCCACCTGCCCTGCGGTCCCCAGAGGTCAAAAGAAAGACACCCCTGGGATCCTCTTGTTTTACCTTTGCTCTGCTGTTGGTGGGTGGATGTTTTGTTTTTTTGTTTTGTTTTTTTTCGGTCTAGCCTTCAGTGAATGCAGCTGATCAAATATTCATTGCCGCCTTCTCATTTTCGTCACCCCCATCATCTGGCAGCTGCACCATTCACCCGCCGCAGAACGTTTACTAAATTAAATATAGGGTCCAGGCGAGTTTAAAAAGTAAATTATTCAACAGCGGAAGAAAGTTCTGTCATCACATTGTCCACAAAGTCCTTATTCCCCATTATCACTATCAATGCTTGGCCGTCCACTCCCTTCCTACAAGCACAGTTTAGATTATTTACTATACAACTCGGCCTCACTTTACTTTATACTGCTTCTGTATATGTATAGTTCTATAACATGAAAGCTTTACTTCAAACACTGAGTTGCACCTTATCGATGCTGCTCAAATACCGTGCAAGGAGCCTAGATTTCTGAACTCTGTAGCTGAACTTTGGACTTAAGAAAAACCTGTAAACAGACCCTAAGGCAGATCTATTTCATTGCAACCCTCCCTCAACCAACACACACGCACACGCACAGGCACACACACACACGCACGCAGGCTAGCACGCACACACACACACACACACACACACACACACAGGGGAATGTAATGTAATACACACTATTATTGATTCACTTGCATGGACACACACACACACACACACACACACAGGCAAATGTAATGTTATGCACACTATTGATTCACTTGCGTGGACACACACACACACACACACACACACACACACACACACACACACACACACACAGGCACATGTAATGTTATGCACACTATTATTGATTCACTCGCATGGTTTGCTGTGAGAAGGGCTGAACTATAAATAATTAGATGCAATAAAGTGAATAAACATCTAACTGTTAGGTATCTGCAATTCAGGTGACAGTCTATGTTGCTTTCAAACGCTCGATAAGCACGAAAATTCTAAAATATATATTTTTTAAAAAGCCTGCCTTCAAGGTTTCAACCCAATGCCATGCTCTTACATGGTCAGAAAGCTATGCCAACCACACACAACTATACTGCCCCCCCCCCCCCCCCCAAAAAAAAAACACTTAAAACTTTTCCAAAGCCTCAGCTCATCATCACCATCATCATCATCACCATCATCATCATCACCATCGTCATCTCCAAACCAACTAGATGTTAATCACTGCGTCGACATTCATACTTCACATCTAAACGCAAAGTGCGCATTCCCACGGCATGGTGCAGATAAAAAGCTGAGGTTTTTTTGAAAGCGCCCAGTGTTGCGAAGTCAAGCAGCAACCATCAGCAAATGAATGCCTTCGATCTTTAAAAAAAATAAAATAAATTTTAAAAAAAAAGGTAAAGGGCTCCTACCTCTCCACTGCGACGCTGCAGGAGCGCAGAGCAGGAGGGCGCAGCAGAGCAGGCGCTCCAGCCCCGGGGAACACCTGCAAACAGGCACAACATCCGCTCAAAACGCACGCATTCCAGCCAAACATTTTGTTTTCAACGGGGCAGAGGCCAGTGGGATTACCTCATATTTATCTCCCTTTTGTGCTGCAGTCGTGCAGAGAAGTCTACATGGAGTATTGGAGTTGTTGGGAAAAGTTTGGGAGAGGCTCCCCGAGGTGGAACAGCTGATGGACTGAGCCGGAGCTGCGGAGGAGGACGGAGGATACCCGGGCCGGGGCTGGAGCGGGGCGTCCCCCGGGTCCTGGAGAGACCGGTTTCAGGTCAGCTTAGCTTTTTTTAAATTTCACCCAGTGGTGGAAAGTAACGAAGTACAACTACTAAATTACTGTACCTAAATACCTTTTTTCAAGTATCTCTTCTTACTTAGGTATATTCCGTTCATGGGGATATCGGTTTTCACTACACTGCATTTCAAAGAATTCTGTTTCCATTTTTCATTTGTTTATTGTTTATTATCAATTATTTTAAATTGATTTTTATCAAAGTGGGAAGTCCCAGAAATAAATGTTGTCATATCAAGTAATTTTTCACGATCTGGCGTTTTCTTAATTATCAAATGGCAGGGCTCTTAATATTAGTGGATTACATTGCTGATTATTCTTTAGTTATTATTATTATTATCATTATTATTATTATTATCATTATAAAAATAATAATAATAATAATAATAATTATTATTATTATTATTATTGTTATTATCATTATTATTATTATTATTATTATTATTATTATTATTATTATTATTACTAATACTACTGTTGTTGTTGTTTGTTGTGGTTTGTTGTTATTATTATTATTATGGTTAGAATCGTATTTAATAAGCTCTGGTTTGTTTCTTCAATAGAGTTTAAAGTAGTTATTTATTTATGGCATTTCTTTTATATTTTTTATTTCACAGAAAGCTCTCGGGTGAGAAAAAACCTGTGACCCCATAAACTTTTAAACTCAAGTCCAGGCAGCGGGGATGGTAAATGATGAATTTGTCAGGAGAAAGGAGAAAAAAAAGAAAAGAGAACTATGTAAACTGTTGGAAAATCCCTCGTCATTCCCTCACAATGCACCTCTCCGTGGGCTGCAGGACTGAACTTGACGCGGTGTGGGCCGCATTGTGCTCCCCCGCCCCCACTGCGCTCCCTCCCGGCAGGTGAGGCCGGGGTTAAAGAGCGGTCCAGCTCCGCAAACACGACCAACGCGGTGCACGCTGCGGGCGGGGGCTTTGTCCTCTGGAATCCCCTGTTCACACCAGGAGTTTCTTTTTCGTTTTGCTTTTGTCTTAAAAATAAAAAATCTTTTTTCCCGCTAATTTTTGGGGTCACTTCTGTATTTGTTTATTTATTTTTTTTTATTATTGTTTTTCTGGTTTTTTTTTTCGTTTGTATTTTGTTGTTTATCCTTAGGTTTAGTGCATCTTGTCATATTAACCCTTTTATTGTGCACTTCCACATTTCTTTCCATTTATTGCCATTTTCCTTTAACAACAAGAACAATCTTTAATCGTCACACAACACACCACACTACAACACATGCACACACACACAGACACACACACATGCACATGCTTTGGATGGTGGCCGGTGAAATGAGGCCTCTGGTTTAATCCATCCTGGCTTGTCCTTCCTCCGGGGGAGCAGCCAGGAGCAGTGGGCAGCATTCCTGGACGCGCCCGGGGACCTGGTGACGAGTGTCCATCGCTGGTCAGACGATGAGGTGTGCATGTTTTGGGTGGGGGTCCTTACTGACGTGAGGTGGAGGAAACCCCATGTGAGCACGGGGAGAACATGCAAACTCCACACAGTAAGGCTCCTATTTGGGTACTATTATTATTATTTGGTTTGTCAAATATTTTCATTTTCCCTTTTCTATTTTCTATTTCAATGCCTTATTATTTTTGCCTATCTATCTATCTATCTATCTATCTATCTATCTATCTATCTATCTATCTATCTATCTATCTATCTATCTATCTATCTATCTATCTATCTATCTATCTATCTATCTATCTATCTATCTATCTATCCATCTATCCATCTATCTATCTATCTATCTATACCTCCATCCATCTATCTATCTATATTTTGATTATTTCATTTTGAAATTGATATTTATTTATTTCTATTCATTTTGTATTGTTATTTTGAGGGTGTCTTCACTACTATTCCACATTTCCAGATCTTTTTCACAATCGTCACTTTCCAGTAAATGGAAGCATCTGGCGTTCACCCAGCACTCAAAATCACAGCTTTTCTTGCACTAAAAACATATGAGAAAACGCATCATATCGGCCATCGTTTGAATGAATACAAACTGTGTGGTCAGTGTCTCTGGAGGCTGGAGCCAGTGACCGGAGACCAGGTTTACTGGACATAAGATACCAGTAGGGGAATAGTTGTGAAGAATGCGAGCGAAACCCAAGTCAAAAAGGGTTTCGGATGAGGCTTCAATCTTCTTCCTTCTCATTGTATCCCACACTGTCATCATGAGTAAAGAAAGTAAAATAAAGAAAGGGAAAAAAAACAAAAACAACAAAAAAAAGGAAACACTTTAATATTTCCCCGGGCTGCACCTCCACATCACAGCCAGCAGAGGAGGAAGTTGCTGTTCCTTTTAGACACAGCATCAGCTGAGGCGTTGATTTTATTGCGGGGGTGTTTTGATTCGCAGTGTGTCGAGGCTCTTATAATTAAATGCTGACTTGACTTTTTTTATATTTTTGCTGGTGGTATGTTTTAAAAAGGAATCCTGAAAAGGAATGTGGTTCCTTGCTTTAGGTTAAGGCTCAAACTTAATATGACTATAGTGACATTTTGCACAGTGTACTGTATGTTTATAAGCCACAGTGTCTGTTGTGTGTGCCAAATTATATATTCCAAACCAAATGTGTGAGTTATGCTTTAGGAAAGACTCAAACTTGTAAAACTGGGACTTGTAGATGTTGGAGGCGATTTGTTAAACTGGAAACCCTAAAAGTGATCCTTGAGGCTAAATTCAAAAAACGAGGTGTGAGTAAAATGGTAAGACAATTCAATGTAAGCTTCATAACATGTGTCTCCCGCGCCCAGGGGTGCATTTCAGTCTTTGATTAAAATAACATCAAATGATAATCAAAACAATCGAATCAATTGTATTCTAACGTGTCGATAGAGCAGTTAGGGCTACATTTTGATCAGACCACCGATTTCCCCCACATACGCAACAAAATATTTTCATTTACCAAGCCCAAATTAATGCATTAATACAGTCTAACCCCGGCATAATGAGGCACTTGTCAATTTCCTAGAAATAAATCAGCCTTCAAAAGTGTGGATTGTTATTGGTGTAGGATCTATCATCTAACATCTGATATGTTAAAAAAAAAATTTATTATGTTACGTTACGGCAGTCAAGTCTTTTTTAATTTAAATTGGGTTTAAATCAAAGTCAATAAGTCACGTATATAAAACAACGACGCTATTTACGTTAACGTTGGATGTCAACATATCCATTATGAATAAGTCTATTTTTATATCAGTGGGATGTGTGCATTTTTTTTTTTTACTTTTTCCACACTTTGCAAACTCTATATAAAGGACTTTTTAAGCTCTCATTCAAGGTAAAAAAAAAGAAAAAAGAAAAAAGTAAATATCCGGCTGAGCAAACTACGCCGTTGTACTGGGAACAAGAAAAACAGATGGCCACCAGGGGGGAGCTCCAACTGTCAGATGCGCATACGGATTCGGTGTAAAGCACGCTTTGGTCTACATGAAGTGCAAGTTACGGTACTGTGGCATTCCTCATAAAAGTGTCTGCCTTGATTCAATGAATCATCTGAATCACGTGAACATAAATGAACGATTCGATTATTTAAGCAATTTCCACTGTTGACGAGAGCAATAGCATCTCACAACCACGACGCACCACGTCATCCTCCTTGGCTTCCGATCGAGCAGCGGCTTTCGAGCGGCGGGTACCGATGCCTGCGACGCCGCGTGACTCGACCCCGTCCGGCGTTTAATTCACCGTGCATTATAATGTTCCATACGATGCGTGTGGGGGTGTTTTTGGGTGGGCGGTGCAGCACCGCCGCCTTAGACTGTGTGTCGAGTGTCGGCCCCGGGTCAGTGTCTGAACACGTCTCCGCTGCTCTGGATGCCGCCGCTCGCACATTCCTCTGTCAGGGAAAAGAAAGGAAGAAGTGTCCCCGAAACGCTATGCTGTCATGTTTCCTCGGAGAGAGATGGGCGCGGTTCTGTGCACAATTTATAATTCATATTATCACAGTTCACGTCGAGACACCCACGGTGAAAATACCACCACACCTTGTTCACATTTAGCAAAAACCAAACAAAAAAAGTATAAATGACTATAAACATCATATGAGGTAAAAAGTAAAATGTTACTTTTTTTGTCCATTTTTCCAAAATAAGTCATGTTTAGGCCAAAGGAAGCCCCTCTGCATGGCCCCCAGCTTATAAGGTATCCCACAGCTCCCCTAGTGGTCATCATAGGAATTGTGATAATGTTAAAAGAGACTCGAAGACAGTCTCTTTTGACTCAAAGTAAATGAAATAAAAATATATAATAATAATAATAATAATTATTATTATTTTTATTATAATAATAACTATAATGAAATTATAATATTTGTATTATTATTATTATTAGTAGTAGTAGTAGTCGTAGTAGTAGTAGTAGTAGTAGTAGTAGTAGATATAATTATAATAATTATAATAATAATTATAGTAATCCACTATTGTTATTTTTATTTTCCTCTGCAATTTTCAGGCTAAAACTATCTGATACAGAAGAACGGCAGCTACGAACACGGTTGGCGTCTCGCTATAACCGGGACGATATTGATACGTCAAAACGACCGGGCACATCACATGTGCAGAGACGGCCCATGTGCTGAAGTTACCACATCAAATGTCAATAAATGATGCAAATAAAGCTTTAAATATCGCAGTGCTACCATATTAGTGCCATTACTCGGGGTGATCCGTCACGCACCGTAAGACATTTATACACAAGTGACTGTCATCCCTCAAAATAACCTTCTGACCTCAGGACGATTTGATACGACATCCGACCGCCAAGATGTTCCTAATAAATTCTTTGCCTAAGTCTACAACATGAATTTTACGGCCTGTGATGCAAATTGCGAGCTTAGCCTTTGGAGAGAGGGAGACGAGGGGGGAGAGGGAGAGATTGGGCGCCGAGGGCGAGCGCTCCCATTTTGGACATTCTCATAACTACGACCGTATTCATACACCTGCAGGAAAGACCATGAGTCAGACAGCTCGAACGGGGGGTTCTCAACCTGGGGTCGGCGGCCCCGTGAGTGGTCACTTGATATGCACACGGGGTCCCAGGACATTTCCAAACTGGTTCTATCGGTATTTGACTGATAATGTATATTTTCCATAAAGAAATGCATTTAAATATGTGTGAAATATATAATAATTTAGATATATCCCATTTGCCGCTCCCTCCGTTCTCTATGATGTAATAAAAGCAAGCTCTGCGTGGCTAAAATTAACATTAAACTGTTTCTTAATATGCAATGTGGAATAGCCTGTTTTGACCAGTAATATCAGTTTAGAAAGTATTGTTATACAGCCAACACATACATCCAGCCGTGCAGGAACATCTGTCACACTCTAATTTACTGTTGTGACAAAAATTGTGGGACGTAAAGCCGAGGTCATGGGCCAAGTAACGTAAAGAGTTAAGTTGTCAGGATCATTGCATGTTCTTGGACCCAATGGTTGGGAAAACAAGTGGCAAAACTATTTGTACATATTTAAGCGAATCAAAGATGTTTATATATATATGGATACTGATGATATATTGTGTGTGTATATACAGTATATATATATACTTGTGTATATATATATACTTGTATACTTGTATATTTATACATACAGGTATATATATATATATTTATTTTATTTTGTATTTTTTTCCTCAATGTCTAAATAAAATAGACTCATCACCATTTCAATCAAATAAAATTGCTAAAATAATTCCACAGATCTATTCATTTCCGCATTCGGCAAGTTGCAACGGAAAGCCAATCAGTTTGGACGATCTAAAGCTGGCGTTTCACCTCTGACCAATCACGTTTGCCGATTTAGAAATAAGTCCCGCCCACAGGTCTCATGGGTAATTCCATGATGGGGGGGGGGGGATCCAGTGGTATTAAATTTACAAATATTCATGTCAAGGTGAACGTGTTTTACACTTAAGTAAAAACACCCTACAGTACATTCAAGTTTCAGATAAACAGCTTAAATCCTGACTAAAAACTACCCACACTTAGAAAACAGCATTTTCTCCTGCGCGGACCCACTAACACTAAACTTTAACCTTGAAGTATAATCATTGAAACCCTTTCGGAAATCGTATTGATTTGGCAATACTGCATGAATCCATTTCATATGTCCTGCTCGAAACATAATGTTTGTGAGTAATTCATTACAGATTATGAAAAAATGTACCTGTCCCATAAAATTCAGTCAACCCCCCCCCCACCCCCCGTTACCCTGTCACCTACATTCACCCCTATGAAATATTTGGAATATTCCGCAAGCACACGTTCAACAGGAAGTTGCATGATGTGAGTGCCCAGAGGGCCGCGGAGAGAAGTAAAGGAAGTTATCTTGTTATATTTTTTCCTTATTTTCACTTGTATTGCGATCAAGTTGACTTAGACAGTCACTCAGGGTTACCAAAAGTGTAGCTTGAAGGTACTTTATTTATTTTGTTTGAGTACATTTGAGGAAAATCATTAGAACGTTCTCATTGTCCTCACACCATTAGCATGAATGCTAGCTACATTTTGTATGTTTGCTAATTCTGCGCTAAAAGCTCAACCCCTTTGAGCGGTCTTCAGAAGAAACTTCTAAAGAAACCTCATAGAGAATGGGATGTTATTACCTGAGGTGGGTGAACACGTTCTTTTGAATTGTTAAATGCATGTTTTCTCAATGTCGATGTTGAAAAACAATTAAAAAGAAAGGTACATTTTTAAGAGTTACAAGGGCTAAATTGCACCCTCAGCCATGGAATTAAAACCACCGCTAATAACCACGGATATCGTGTGGCTCCCAGAGTTTCCGCTGGAACAAATTGGTGCCGGTTCACCTGTCCTTGAAGATTTCAATTTCCTGGACAAATGGAAGAGATTCCGCTCAAATATTATCTGTGTTTATTGAGCTTAAAAACAATTGATAGGCTGTATCAAAAATGACACCACGAAGGCATGTCGGTTTATAATTTATTGTTTTATTGAATATGAATTATTTTAATAAATATTAGGAATATTACTACTTTAAATCAAATAATTTCCGTTCATGAACAATAAGTTACAAGTGCAGCTGTTTTTAATTAACATTTCACTTCAATACAATTTAGATAAAACCATAACTAAAATAAATATGGCAAGTAGGTCTAAAGTAAAAATAAAGTTTGTGTTGTTGCCCGTCTCATCCACATCATTTTGCACAATGGATATTTACCATCTGCTTTGGGTTGTAACCTAAATATCCCCAAAAAATGCAAACTATGGATCTATGTGTTACTGTTGTGAATGATACATCATCTCTTTCCAGCTTTAGATCGTCCAAACTGATTGGCTTTCCGTTGCAACTTGCCGAATGCGAAAATTAACAGATCTGTGGAATTCTTTTTTATCAAAATGATCGAGTCTATTTTATTAAGACAGAGGAAAAAAATATTGCGATAAATATTGTTATCGTTTTATTGCCTAGCACTGATTCAAATTGGGATTTCACCGGAATTCTTATCACTGGACATTATGACCCGAGAGATTTCAATATGTCGGACTTCAACAGATTTTTCTCGGGCATGTTATACACCTTTCTATCATAGCAGCATTAACTTTTAACCAATTTGTGCCACAGTAGCTCTTCTGTGGGATCGAGCCAGACGGGCTAGACTTTGCTCCCCACTTGCATCAATGAGCCCATGGGCACCATGACCCTGTCGCCACTTCACCAGTTGTCCTTTCTTGGACCACTTTTGGGAGCTACTAACCACTGCATACTGGGAACACCCCACATGACCTGTGGTTTTGGAGACGCTCTGACCCAGTCGTCTAGCATCACAATTTGGTCCTTGTCAAAGTGGCTCAGATGCTTACGCTTGTCTATTTTTCCTGTTTCCAACACATCAATTTCAAGAACTTGACCGTTCACTTGCTGCCTCATACATCCCACCCCTTGACAGGCGCCATTGGAACGAGGTGATAAATGTTATTCACTTTACGTCTCACTGGTTTTAATGTTGTGGCTGATTGGTGTTTTATATTGCATTTAATATCCAAACCCCTTTTCTCAGATCCCGAAGCCCTTTGCAATCATGTTAACACAGATCAGGAAGAACCAAAGTAGAGATCAACAATAAAATGTTTAAAACAATGACAATTTGTACAAGCACTTACTTAGCACCACCTTGCAGTATTTATTGTTACACCAATGTTGTTGTTACACTAATCTCTGTCGCAATGTAGCTGAATGTTATTCTCCCTTGTAAGTCGCTTTGGATAAAAGCTTCTGCTAAATGACTAAATGTAAATGTAAATGTAAGCAAGAGAGTAATGTAATAAAGGCAGATCAGGCAGGTACTTGCATTCAAGGTTAAATTAGATCCGGTAAATATACAATAATTTATACAGGTTTATATAACTATAAAATATATAAAAACATATAAATATATGTATGTACTGTATATACTGTATACTAAATACTGTGTTTAAGTATAAGAAATCCCCCCCCCACAAGCTGCTCTCCAGCTCCTTCTTCACCTATCAAGGGGGAAGCACAAAGCATTTCACAACGGAGCGCTCACCGCTCAGATTACTTCCAACAGCTGAAATCAGAGCGGAGAGAGTGCGAGTTTGTACAACATGAGCCTCCAAGCAGCTGAAGGGCCACGTCGCACCAATGCACAACAGCCTGACACATGGAGATGGCCGGGTCCACGTGCACCGTCCCACTCCACCACAACCACCCTCCGTCACGACCACCGGCCTTCAGACCCCAAAAACACCGGAGAGTTCTGGAGGGTAGAACCATCAACCCAGAGCCTTTGAAGAGCGATGTGTTATGATTTTGGTCCTTACAATTCCATTTGCACAGCTCAATTACAATTACCTCAGATATATATTACCACATCCAGTGCAAGTTTGTAAATATGTTGATATTATTGTGTTTTTATCTGCACTTATTTAATGCTATGTGTTATGGAAACGACGAGAAGACGCCATTCTGGTAAATGGTGGGGACTCGTCGCCCAATGTTCCAGAAGGAACGGGAGGAACTGAACTGAACTCCCCCTTAAGTTTCCCCTAATTAAAGTATTGTTGGAACTTCCCCGAATACAAATTTTATTGAGATTGTCAGTGGGTTGGTCAGATCTATGACATCCCTGAAGTTCTGACGTCAGTCCCGTCTGCATGTGCCTCCATCTTGGTTAGGATTCGGTTGTTGACCAATCACTAGACTGCAATGCTATCATGTGACCTGTGCGAGCCGTCAATTGCACATGCACGCGCATTGTGGCGATGATAAAAAGTTTTTTACTAAATTATTGTGGACCGATTGATAATGGACCAATCTGGATCAAACTTGGATGATGGAATGTCAGGACTGCCCCGAATACACATTTTATTCATCTCGTCCGTGAGTGCAGCGGATCCAAGAACCACTGACTTCAGTTTTCACTAATAAAAGCAATATGGGCTGGGTCCCTAACAACAACAACAACAACAACAACAACACATTATTTGTGTTGCTGGGTTTAAAGCAGCACTGCATAAGAGTAGTGCTGTTTCCATGCTGGTAAGTAAATAACCGAAAATTGTGATAAACGTTTTAGTTCCCATCCAATCATGCGTATGAGGCTATAATCCTGGAGTCCAATCAGAACATATCAACCCTTTGTCAGCACTTAGAATTGCTGTCGTGAGGGTGAGCGACAGGTTTGTATAAACGTGGAACACCATCGTCATTTATCATTAATTTGAGTTATGTTTTGTCTGTAAACATTTGACCTCTGCATAACAAACACTTAGCATTTCAGCACTTAGGGAAGATACATGTTAAAAGCTTCTGCAATTTAAGGTTTTCTAAAAGTGTGAACACCTACAAGTAGAGGCTCAATACTAGAGAACCTTACACCGTGCGGCTTTCGAGGACTAATACAAAACAGCAGCTAACACAGATTTGGTGCAAAACTGCATCTTGCAACTAACTTTCAATGCACCGCTGCAACTTTTGCTGATATCTTCTCAGAAGTTGTTTTCTGACCCAAGCCTTATCACAACCACCTCCATCATCCATCATTATCTCCTTCTCATTCAACCTACAATAAAGGCCGTGTCGCTTTTTTGGAATCAGACAAATGGAGTGGGGATTTATAGGGGATGAGCTTTAAAGATTTTAGAACACACCAGAAGCCTGGCCCTCTCCTTCGGTTTTTATTGCAGGGTCTCAAGTCAGCTAAGCAGTCTACCCCGGAGCAGTCATCCACACCTATCTTTAGCCCCCCTGCGAGCAAGTGAATGGAAGAGCCTGACTTATCTTCACTGCTGTCATCGAGGCGGCCGGTATTTTTAGGGGACGGCGGCAGCTGCAAAAGCATTTAACGGTCTTCCACGAACAATGACACTTGGGGTGTCTGAGGACTGAGCGGCGCAGAGATTCGGGGGGTAAAGCAGCGCTGGAGCTGTGCTGAACACCAAGTTTTTAGTTTTCTAACCGTCATCGGCCAGAGTCCAGTTTGCCGAAATGCGCCGGCAACCTACTCGGGACCTCGGACGCCAATTCTTTTGATATCGCGATTCTAAACTGGAACTGGAAATTATTCACCAGCCTCCTCCTCCCGGAAGACAAAACAACGCCGATTTTTTTTGGGAGGAGGATCATCTGCCAATGTGTGCGGAATGTATGTGGAGGACGGTTCCTGGTGGCTGAAGCGAGGTGGGTCATGACGGGGGTGCGCGGAGCAGCTTCACTGGGGGGCAAAGGTCATTCCAATTCAACCAGACAAGTAAACACAGGGGTTAATCTCCTCCCGTTAAGCCTCCGCGGGGACATCCAAGCTGCTTCCGACGCATTCGTCCTTCAGGATCTCTTTTGTTTTACCATTTAATGAAATGATGTGGAGCTGTGAAATGTACCAAAGTGTTGGTGGGAGTGCAAGTGTGAGTTATTTCAGAGATACAGACTATTTAGTTCCAAGTTCAAACTGTTCTTGCCGCAATCATGATGTTTTTATTTAGTGTGGAACAAATATTTATATTGTTGGAAACAGTAAAGAGTGCGACAGTGGACCTATGAAACGATTCATAACGTAGGCTTATTGTTGTATTTTGAACATAGAACCAGGGAAGATTTTTTATTTATGTTGACCTGTGGTTCATGTTGGGATGGACTGATATTACTTTTTCCCAAACCTTCTAAACCCGTCTAATCACCCAATACTGATTCAATCCATAACTTTTACTGAGCAGTATAGGGTTAGACTGCTTGTTTGGCGTAAATAATAAGATAATCGATGATAGTAAATATATTGTCCCCTGTTAAATGTAATTACAATATAATATATCTGCCATTTTTGATGTGCATAGTATCTGGTGTCAGTATTGGGATACTCTCCAAGACACTAATTCAGTCCATAATCGGCCGATATCCAATACCAGTTCATCTAGACATTGTTGTTCCACACTGCATGATACCTATAAAACTGTATTGTGGGCCAAGCAAGGAGTTCTTTCTAATACAGGCCTCCTAAAAATGTATTTATATATTTACTATAGTCAACAAATGGCTTAAAATAAATGTACATTCTGAGTTTGGACGTTCAAACTATATCCCGCCCCAGGACACGTCCACATGGACTCCCAGAGATTCAGGTTTCTGGGTGAGTGAACATGCATTTCAGGTCCAGCTTTTAGATGTAAACCAACCAAATCCTTAGGTCCAGACTGAGAATTCCAACCGACTCCAATGGTGGGATTGATCGCTCCGGGGAAGGACGTCTACCCTGCAGCTATTTATTTGGTAATATGACAGGGAAAACCAATTTTAACGGTGACATTTTGAGACGGAATTTTCTGCCAATGGCTGCCAACAAAGGGTGTGATGGAGGCTTAGCATATTTTGACTCTAAGGTCTCTCGGGTGGGCATACTGTGCGTTTGGTCAGTGTTTGTGTGAGCACACGGGGTTCAGGGCGTTCTTTGTGATACCTGACACACGCTCCCTCGCAGGTTTTTTTTTAGGTCATACTATATTAAGCACTTTCCCATTGAAATACAGCACCAGCTGTGCTGGCTATCTGTTGTGGCTGCTGTTCCAACAGGACCACAGCGCACACACCCCTCAAAACTAGCCTGCGTTTCTCCCACGCAGGCATGGCTAATTCAATTAGCCGCAGTAATCATACCATCCATTTGCTCTCAGAAGCACATACCTACAATGAAGGCAGAGAATTAAATGTTTTTAAAGATGAAATCTTGCCTAAATGTTGATGAGTTCTGCTGGGTATTAATCTAATTTCTCAATTTCTTTCCCGATTTAGACCCTTGCCCAGTGCAGAAGTCCTGTCCTATCCAAGCACTTGTGAGTGACTGATTGCACATAGGCCGAGCGGAGGCGGCCAAGGAAAGGAGATGGATGTGTTTGGCGGTGCGCCACGGTTCTTGGCCTACCCGAGGCCTGTGGTGGTGCAAAGCGGCACAGATGCAGTCCTGAAGTGTCAGATTGGCGGTGATCCAAGGCCCGCGGTCATTTGGGAGCGAAACAACCTAAAGATCGACCCGCAGGGGCGATACAGGGTGTTTGAGGACGGCAATGTTTACAATCTCATCATTTCGTCGGTGACCACAGAGGACAGTGGTCAGTACATATGCAAAGCAAAGAACAGCATCGGGGAAACGTATGCAGCGGCCACACTGAATGTGGAAGGGGAGGCGCAGGAGATGGAACTGCGGGAGGAAAACAAGCCACGGTTCCTGATCAAGCCTCTCTCCACTCGTGTTGGTCGTGGAGAGGATGCCGTCTTCTCCTGCAAGCTGTGGGGAAAGCCACGGCCTGACGTCATCTGGGAGAAAGATGGACGTAAACTCAATGAAATCTTTGAAAGCACGCATTTTAGCGTGGGATACCAGGACGGCGGGTGGTTCCAGCTTAAGATCTTTAAGACCCGGGCGCCGGATGGAGGCGTGTATACCTGCAAGGCCCGCAACGATTTTGGGGAAGGGTTGGCGGGAGCCGTGCTGCTGGTGGATGCGGGGCCAGGACACGAGGACGATGGAAATCGTAACGGTTACACAAACGGCCACTGGAAGGCCCACCAGAGCAAGCAGAGGACCGGCAGGCAGGTGTCCAATAGGCTCAAAGACGACACCGTGACCAAGTCGACTAAAGTTAAAATGTTTGCAGTGACAGAAGGCAAGCACGCCAAATTTCGCTGCTTTGTGACTGGGAAGCCCAAACCAGAAATCATTTGGAGGAAAGATGGACGGCTGATTCTTTCTGGGAGACGTTACTTGTTATATGAGGACAGGGAGGGCTACTTCACCCTGAAAGTGTTGTACTGTAAGCAGAAGGACAATGGTGTTTATGTCTGTGCTGCTTCCAATTCGGCGGGACAAACTCTGAGTGCAGTACATCTCTCTGTAAAGGGTGAGTCATCATTCTATTGGCAAAGGAACAGTTTTTGTCATCCACACAATGGCTTTATCATTTACGAGACAAATATAAACCCAATCCCAAATAATATCCCAACCTTTAACCTGTCTACAGTAATCACATGAACCATTGTTGTTAAGCCAAATAGGATTTATAAAATGCTAAATGGCACATTAAGAAACATTTTAAGTTAGCAAATGATTTGGCATTGACTTTTCTGAAGTGGCCTAACTGGAGGACTGATGATTAATGTCTTAAATATCTGATATTTGACCCGTGAGATGTCCAACTATCTGATCCGCCGAGCTCATGGGCTAGAGGCGGATTCTGATAGCTGCAGCACTGTCTGCAAAGTCACTTAGCTTGGGAAAGGTCTTCTGGGCGTCCATGTGATCGAAATCTTTGGGGATGGGATCAGATTTCTTACATGGCGCATGGGAAGTCCAGAAAATGGCAAGTATTGTGAGAGAGAGAGAGAGAGAGAGAGAGAGTTCTTACATGGCGCATGGGAAGACCAGAAATGTTAGATCAGTGTTTTACAGAGAGTAGGAGGCTTGTACATAGCCTGAATTCAACAATTTGGTTGTGGGATTCTGTATTACATTTGCCTGCTATGGTTGGATAACATAAATAAGGAGCTACAGAGTCAACCCAGGCTGCTACAGTCAACATTCTTTTGTTTACAACTGTCTGATACTGTCTGCTGGTGTCAGTTACAAACAGTTTATTTCCTATCTAACACTCCGATGTGTTAATGATCTTTTCATACCTCACCTAAATGAGCAACTTGTCTCATGATTCTGCCTATCTTGTTTGCTTCACTGGTATTTACCACCAAATGCGTTTCATTTTACAGATTACGGGGCAGTTTAAGGCCCAGAATGTACAGTTGCAAAGTAGTTTGAACAATTTGCACGCAATCTATTTTGAGAATCTGTTCTCTATTTGGAAAAGAGGTTCTTAAGTAGTCCACTACTGTCATTGCCTAAAGCAGCCTAACTGAAGTCTTCTCTGCATTCCTTAATCAGTTCTTCATAAACTAATTAGGATTGTTTTCAATTTGTTATCAACATAGGAAAGAATATATTTTATTTTAGAAAATAGTTTTTTTAATTTAAGAATCTGCATAATAAATTAAAAAGAAGGATATGTTAATTATTATAGTTAATGTGTAACATAAGTGTACTTCATCCATCCAAAAACACATTTAATGTGTACATCAGTGGTAAATTTGAATATGTAAATATTATACTAATGCAAAAACATCACTTTAACTCAGCGCTTAATTGTTAAGATGTCCATTTCATTCATGCTTACTACATAATATAAATAAATATTTAATACTTAAGTATTAAATTTCTCAAGGTTGCTCTCCTCATGCCCCCACAATGTGTCTCATTACTCTAATCAACCTGGTGTCTTTCCTTCTCCCAAATGCCAGAGCCGCCTGTGCGGTTCAAGCAGCCTCTCATTGATCTTGAGGTGTGGGAACGGGACTTGGCCATTCTGGAGTGTGAGGTTCCAGAGGACTCCGTTCCCATCACATGGTATCTGGAGGACAGACGGCTGCAGCCAGGGGCCAAATATGGGATGGAAGAGTGGGGGACGAAGAGGCGACTGACTATCCGTAACATCGGTGTAGATGACGATGGGATTTACCTCTGTGAGATGCCGGATGGGGGGAGAAGCATTGCAGAGGTGGCTGTGAAAGGTAATTCATCTGGCCTCAGTTGAAAGTAAATATTTCAGGACTTGATCTCGGTGAAACTGCCACTGCCATTATTTGCGGTACATTAAGAAAGGTTACAAAAGTTAGAATTTGCTTTTCACATATAAAGAGAAGAGTGTACATTATTGTTTGCTCTCCAAAATATGCAGAAAAAGTAGACTGAAGCCTAAAAAATGTATGTCCTCGCAGGCACAATTGTCCGGAAGCTTCCGAGGAAAGTGGATGTCTTGGAAGGAGAGAATGCTGCTTTTTGTGTTGAGGTGGAAGAAGAGGAGATGGATATACACTGGTACAAAGATAGCGTAGAGTTGCGAGAAACCCACCAGACCATTCTGAAATCTTTTGGTCGAACACACATTCTGGTTTTCGTGAACACGATGCCCCAAGACTCTGGTCTTGTGACATTCTATGCTGGCAGATCCAAGACTTCCTCTCAGCTTAGAGTGAAAGGTAAGGTCCATCAGAACCAAATAACCAAATTACTACCTCTACATTCAAAGGGAGTGCATAAAAATCCTTTGTTTCATCCAGATAGTGGCCCAAAAGACTGTTTTTGTCTTATTGTTCTAGCGGCCAGGCATTGCCCTCCCAGCTCTCCGGTGGGTGTACAGATCAACACAGAGCGTGCCAACGCAGCTCTTCTTTCCTGGGGCTCCGCTCAGGACTCACGGAAGAATCCCCCGTCCGGGTACGTGCTGGAGCGCCAGGAGGTGGGCACTGGCTCTCAGGAGTGGCTGCAGTGCCTGACCACGGATTCTGCCACCTCGGTGGAGATCCTCGGCGACAGTGTTCCGTGTGAGGCTGACTATCGCTTCCGCATTTGCAGCGTGAACAAATACGGCAAGAGCAACAACGTTGAGTTCCCAAGAGCCGTTCATTTGGGTAAGAAGAATGCACTCATGCTAAAACCGTTGCAGAGTCTTTAAAAAATGTTAACCAGGAATAGCAGTGGTTCTCAACTCCTGAACATTTGTGACACAGAGTTCTGCTTTGAGTTCTGTTTCTATCGGACCAGGTCTGATTCCACCTTCCTACCAATCCTTCTAATATTGGCTAAAATGCAACATGGCAGTAATTGGAGTCTTACGAATTGGAATTCAGAACAACCCGTATAAAGGAGAACATGTGATGATGAAGCAATACAATAGATTGGGTTAAAATTGCGTTATGTTGCTCTGTTGACTGGCACAAATCTGTCTATTCCACTATATTCTATCACGTACATATATATCACTTCATATATATCACTACACATCATGAACTGGAATCTCTTTCAGTCCCTGTGGCCAGAATCCAAGCCCCTCTACAGGATGCCTTGGTGCCAGAGGGGCAGGACGCCGGCTTCTCTATCGAGCTGTCTGCCTCAGTTATTGGGACATGGTTCCTAAACGGCACTCAGCTTCAGGAGGATGAGCGCTACTCCATGAGACGGTCACGGACACATCAGTCGCTAAGGATCCGAGGGGTTCGAGACACAGACAATGGAGCTGAGATTACATTCATTGCCTATGGCATTAGGGATTCTGCTGCTTTATACATTCAAGGTATGTGTTATTAAAAAGTGTATGAAAGAGTAAATGTTGAAGTGTGTGTTTGTGAATTCAAACGGTAACCCTTCCTGAAACTTGGGATTGTACATATGCATGATTGTTTTGCAATTGAGTGAATGAATGAATAACAGGGATTAAGACAATTGCATGACAGCAACCCATCTGACCAAAATAACTACATCATGCATGCACTGTATTCTGTTTTCAGTAAGAAAAAACTGGTAGTAAAAATTATTCGCAATCTTCCTAAAATTTACAGCTCCTCTCGTGAAGTTTTCACCACTCTCCGAAATGGATCGTAACAAATTTGTGGAAGTGGGGAACCCCATTGTGCTCTACTGTGAGCTGTCCGACCCGCCAGCCCCCGTGCACTGGTACAAGAACGGGGTGGAGTTACAAACAATGGAGGGGCTACATATCCAATCGGAGGGCACCATGAGGAGAATTGTCATCCAATCGGCAGAATTCTCACATTCGGGAGTCTATTGCTGTGATGCCATCGACGATGTCATTAGATTTAACGTGGAAGTAGAGGGTGAGTAGAAAGCACTGATTCAAAAAGCAATGTTATTTCTGTCTCACTAACATTCACTCTTGTGAACCTTCGATCTTTTTTGATCTTTTAACAAAAACATGTTTAGAATGTCCTTAAGTCTATAAAACCACAGCAAGAAGCAAATGACAAATACAGAAAGCATCCCATGCCGACTAAATGAACTCCCCATCATTTATAAACACCCATAGCCCCTCCTGTGAGGTTTTCAGCACTTCCGGATGCTGAGAGGAAAAAGAGCATCACGGCAGGCTCCCTGATCGTTCTCCAGTGTGAGCTCTCAGATCCCTCGGCCACAGTGCACTGGTACAAAGATGGGTCCAAGCTCCTTCCTCACAGTGGAGTAGATGTGCTGAGCGAAGGCTTGTCACGGACATTGATTGTCCATGCCGCAGATTTTTGTAATTCTGGGTTATACAGCTGCAAGACAAAGGGTGACACCATAGTGTTCAACGTGGACATCCAAGGTGATTTGAAGTTGCTGATTTTGACAAATACAATTAAAACAACTTAACAAGCTCTGTCCCAGCTAAGCCACTAACTGTGATTGTGCTCTTCTATGTTGTCCTTAGCTCTTCCTTCTTGGTATTTAGTCCATCAAATTATTAATAATCTTAAGAATTTGTGTTTAAGGCTGTCCTTAAATTGATGCAAGTTAAACATCTACACATATCTGTAGCTCCACCCGTGAAGTTCTCAGCAATACCAGAAGAATTCAAGACCAAGTCCATTGAGGCCGGCTGTCCCATTGTACTTCAGTGTGTTGTTTCGGACCCTGAGGCCCCTGTTTGCTGGTACAAGGGTGGTATGCAGCTCTTTTCAAACACTGGATTAGAAATCCACTCAGAAGGCAACACAAGGACGTTAGTCATCCAATCTGCAGAGCTGGCCCATGCGGGTGTTTATAGCTGCACAACAGAGGACGATACTGCAGAGTTTCGAGTGGAGATCAAAGGTGACCTTACCTTTTCCGTTTGTGCAATAACTACATAACCCCTCCTCCACATTCTTCCCGCCACTAATAAACCCTGCTTTCTCTGTGTTTTGAGTGTGCTTCAAGGACAAGACCTCTTACATGTAGAGTTATTGTGATCCTTGAATGTATGTGCGAGTCTCCAAAGCCCTTCTCATCTTACAAGTAATTCTGCTCATCAGACCAGTTTTGTATCTTGCCAGCCTTGATTTCTATGTGGTCTGTCCCTTAATATCCCATGATAGCTACACCGGTGAAGTTCTCAGCTAACTTCGAGGTGGAACGGGCCAAGTCGTTTGAAGTGGGCAGACCTTTCGAATTGGAATGTGAGGTCACAGATCCCACTGCTCACGTCTGCTGGTACAAAGACGGGGTCCAGCTCTCGCAACAGAACCAATGGGATATTAATTCTGAGGGCAACCTGAGGAGACTCATTGTGCAGTCAGCTGAGCTCTATCACTCAGGGCTGTACAGCTGTGAGACCTCTGATGACAATATCCAGGTCACTGTGGATATCAAAGGTGATTTTTTTTCTAATTTTGTTTTGTGCATTTTTGGCTAAATATTCAAAAAAGTAATCAGTCCATTTTGTTGGAGACTTTATATAACTAACATTGTGGTGTCTGTCTGTTTCAGTTGTGTTTGTTTGAAGCTACAGTATATGTGTTTGTTTCTCTAATAATGAATTGTCTTGCAAGTTATAATTGTTGCCTTTTAAATATGTAGTATGCACTTACCTCTTAAGTTTGTCTAAGAACTTATAAAGAAAATCCTTGATTTACAAAAAACGTATAACCCCTTAAAACATTATAACCCCTTTCTTAACCAAAGAGTAGCTAGCCACTTTAAGGTTCACAATTATATATGTGAACACTCGTGTTTAGCTCCACCGTTGCCATTGGTGCCATCACCAGAGGTGGTGAAGAGTGAGTTGAGTGAAGAAAGCTGTCCCATGGATCTTCCCTGTGAAAGGTCAGACTCTGCCGTGCACATGTCATGGCAGAAGGATAAAGAACAGGATTTAAAAATTGAGTCCGACTTTGAAATGGGAACCTTGAAGATGACTCTTGTTATCGAACCAACTCACCCCTGCAACTCTGGGGCATACTATTGTGCTACAGCAGATGATGTTGCCCAGTTAATTGCACAAAATCAAGGTGATTTTTTCTTTACATAAATTGTTGTGTATTTAGATTGAGCACATTTTTGATTGGCCTCTTAATTGTTCTTACTGTATAAAGCTATCATTTTTGATGTATTCAAAACAATCTCTTAAAAGCCATTTGAAAGTATTGAAAATAACATACATGAATTCCAATGATCACTTGTAGCTCCAACTACATCACATCTGCTTGGTCCTGAAGTTGAGGAGACCAAGTCTATCGAAGCCATCTGCCCAATCGTTCGGCAGTTTGAGATTTCAGATCCCATTGCCAAAGCCTGTTGGTACAAGGATGGAACACCAATCTACCCACAAAAGGAACATGACAGCCAATCAGAGAGCAGCAGACAAACTTTGCCCCCCCTATCAGATGGCTTATCCTGCGAGGGCGGGTTTGGCTGTGAAAAAACAGCCAATGTGCCATTTCATGTGGACAATAAAGGTGTTTTTTTTTTATCATGAATCCGTCAAAAGAATTTAGCTACATTATAGAAGCTTTCACAAAGCTCATTGTTTTCCTTTTTGGCTTTGTCCAAACAGCAGAGAAGTGTCACTCTGGTGATGAGAGTGGCGAGGTAGCCCATCAGTCTGCCCAAAGCACTATGGATATCGAAGGTGAAAAAATGTATTTCAACATTAAAGTCATCCATTTTAACCCAGAACATACATACCACTAACAAAAGTGGTGCATTTCATGATCAGTTTCTCTAAGGCA
The DNA here is from genome assembly GCF_960531495.2 of Zeus faber. Taxonomy (NCBI): domain Eukaryota; kingdom Metazoa; phylum Chordata; class Actinopteri; order Zeiformes; family Zeidae; genus Zeus; species Zeus faber. The sequence goes on from NC_137210.1 coordinate 23,612,755, forward strand.
TCTACTGTATGATCCATCTGTTTTCAATTTTTGAACGTGCTTTTGGTCACTCTCGACCTCATATCATTTCCTGCAGTTTTTAGCTTTAAATCACACATTAGTGTGTTTTGTGAGCAGCCATTCTTCATACTAACATATGTGTTTTGTTGTTCACGTCATTCTTCATTTTAACAGCCATCTTTGCTTGCTTGCTTATAACAAGCGGTTCTGTACTCTTCAAGCCCATCTTGTGTCTTGTTCATCAACAGATCCTCTCATATACTGGCCCAAACGTCTCCCCGTTGCATTGACAATGAACTATGACCAAAAAGGAGAAAAAATGTGAATTCAATGGAATTCTTTAAAGAATAAGTGAGCCAGTAGTATTTACACTATTACAACATTGAGAGGCTGTGGCAGTGATTAGAGGAATGCTTGTAATAAATCTCAGACCACGGTTGGTCGCACTTCTTAAATATTGTCTTTGCAATGGATTATCCCATAACTCCTTCATGCTAACCCACGATGATGTGCAGTGATTTTGTGAGAAGAACTATTGAGGCAAACAACAACTGAAAAACTTTCTCTGTGTACATCACAATGCCTTTAGCTACAACGCCAAGACACTCACCTGACCGAGAGACTGAGAAGGGCCCAGTGAAGTCCATTGAAGAGGCTCCAATTGAAGGCCACGTGTCTTCAAATCCAAACTCTGTGATCTTCAGAAACAGGAGAGAACCTCACGCATATGAAGAACATTCCAGGAAAATGCCAACTGTTTGTGCAACATATCAACGTAACAGTGGACAAATTGCAATTGCTCACACAGAAGAGCTCTCCGGCTGTCAACAAGCAGAAATGGTTCATCTTCTAGATTGCTATGACGCTTATCACATGAATGTACCATCGGATCAGCACCATCAATCTATACAGCATACAGAAGCAAAAACTGAGGAACTCGATCACTGCATGGAGCAAGTTATCCCTGATGAATTTTCCAATTACCTCCATAAAACGACTCTCCAATTACATGAATTTTATAATTCTAAGCAAATTGCCTCCAACCAATTGGAGCCCAGTAGCTACCTACAGTCTTCAACTGTCCCATTGCATGAGCTCTGTAGTCCCTCCAAGATTATACATCTCCATTCAAATGACTCCATACAGACTGCAACTGTCCAATCACAAGAGATGTGTGACTCTTTACACCCTTTTATTGTCCAATCACAGCACTTTTGTAACACCCAACAGACTGCAACTATCCAATCAGAGGAGCTCCACAATGTCCAACATTCTGCATTTATCCAATCAGAGAAGCTGTGTGACTCTTTAAAATCGACTCCAGTCCAGTTGGAATGGTCCTGCGACCAATCAACAGAGCTTGGCAATTCAGAAGCGCTCTGTAATACCTTACAGTCTGTAACTGTCCAATCAGAGGAGCTCTGCAACAGCCCCTTACAGCCCGTAACTGTCCAATCAGAGGAGCTATGTAGCCCCTTACAGCCTGTAACTGTCGAATTAGAGGAGCAATGTAGCCCCTTACAGCCTATAACTGTCCATTCAGAGGAGCACTGTAGCCCCTTACGGCCTGTAACTGTCCAATCAGAGGAGCTCTGTAGCCCCTTACAGCCTGAAACTGTCCAATCTGAGGAGCAATGTAGCCCCTTACAGCCTGAATCTGTCCAATCTGAGGAGCAATGTAGCCCCTTACAGCCAGTAACTGTCCAATCGGAGGAGCTATGTAGCCCCTTACAGCCTGAAACTGTCCAATCGGAGGAGCTTTGTAGCCCCTTACAGCCAGTAACTGTCCAATCGGAGGAGCTATGTAGCCCCTTACAGCCTGAAACTGTCCAATCGGAGGAGCTTTGTAGCCCCTTACAGCCTGAAACAGTCCAATCAGAGGAGCTCTGTAGCCCCTTACAGCTTGTAACTGTCCAATCAGAGGAGCTCTGTAACCCCTTACAGCCTGTAACTGTCCAATCGGAGGAGCTATGTAGCCCTTTACTGCCTGAAACTGTCCAATCGGAGGAACAATGTGGCCCCTTACAGCCTGTAACTGTCCAATCTGAGGAGCTTTGTAGCCCCTTACAGCCTGTAACTGTCCAATCGGAGGAGATATGTAGCCCCTTACAGCCTGTAACTGTCCAATCGGAGGAGCTATGTAGCCCCTTACAGCCTGAAACTGTCCAATCGGAGGAGCACTGTAGCCCCTTACAGCCTGAAACTGTCCAATCGGAGGAGCTATGTAGCCCCTTACAGCCTGAAACTGTCCAATCGGAGGAGCTATGTAGCCCATTACAGCCTGAAACTGTCCAATCGGAGGAGCTATGTAGCCCCTTACAGCCTGAAACTGTCCAATCGGAGGAGCACTGTAGCCCCTTACAGCCTGTAACTGTCCAATCGGAGGAGCTCTTTAGCCCCTTACAGCCTGTAACTGTCCAATCGGAAGAGCTCTTTAGCACCTTACAGCCTGTAACTGTCCAATCGGAGGAGCACTGTAGCCCCTTACAGCCTGTAACTGTCCAATCGGAAGAGCTCTTTAGCCCCTTGCAGCCAGTAACTGTCCAATCGGGAGAGCTCTTTAGCACCTTACAGCCTGTAACTGTCCAATCGGAGGAGCTTTGTAACCCCTTACAGCCTGTAATTGTCCAATCGGAGGAGCACTGTAACTCCATACAATCGATGATTGTCCAATCGGAAGAGCTCTGTAACTACTTACAGCCTGTAAATGTCCAATCCGAAGAGCTCCGTAACTCCATGCAGTCTGTAACTGTCCAATCAGAGGAGCTCTGTAACACCTTACAAAGGACATCTCACCAAACTGAAGAGCTCAGACACTCCAGGGATATAATGTCGCTTCAACAAGAGGAGGTACATAGTTCTCTGCAGGCAACTTTCCCATCAGGAGAGCTCCATGACTTGCTGTTGACTGCAGCTGTGGAATTACAGGACTTGCATCACAAAAGGCAAATTGTACCAATCCAATCAGAAGAGCTATATTACTCCATCGAGTCGACAGCAGTTCAAGCGGGAAGGATTTACCACACCATGGGGGGACCAGAGGACCAATTAAAAAGCACAATTACTTCTGTGCAAAAATCCCCTGCCTATTCAGAGCCATCTAATGCTAGGCAGATGTCTACTGACCAATCAGAGGAGGTCTATCTGTCAAGGGCATGTGAAAGTCACTGGGATGACAATGTCATTGCACTTAAGGTGGATTTTAAAGGTGATTTTAACCGTTATCAGTATCAAACAAGAGAATGGATGGGCACAATGTTGACATTGTGTAAAATCAAGGGATTGCTTCTGACAATCCTTGACATTTTGACAATTTCTACATTTACGTGTGTGATTTCATTAATACTAAAAAACAAAGACCTACATTTAGTTAATATAAAAATTTGAAGTATGGGTGGCTTATGACATTTTACAAAATAATTTATATTTTGACAAGTCTAACTTGAATGCGATGTTATCACTAATATCACATACAGTATATGCATACCAAGACAAAGCTATTTTGTAGGACCTAATTAACCTCATCATAGGTATTGGCATGACTAATCTAAGTTGTGAGAGTTTGCTCTATGCTTATTGGAATACATATATGTATAGTTGTCATTGCCAATAATAGTGATGCAATTCTCTCTTGATGTCACCTCAAACGACACCAGCTATGCCAGTGAGAATCACAACACCTTGTTGCGAGGCTGAGAGGAACAAGTCCTATGAAGTCGGTGAGCCCATAGTACTGCGTTGTGAGATTTCAGATCCTAAAGCTGAAGTTACTTGGTACAAGGATGGGATAAAGCTGCTTGACACACATGGGCAGTCGAGGCTGTCGGAGGGCTCGATGCGGACCCTCGCTTTCGAGTCAGCGCTGCTGTCTCATGCAGGGGTTTACAGCTGCGAAACAACTGACGACGCTATGCAGTTTCTGGTGGACGTTAAAGGTGATGAGCTTTTCTTCATGTTAACTTTTTTTGAGTGGATTATAGATAACTTTGTTCACTGTATCTTTGAGTAGCCACAAACAGGTAATTAGACTGTTTTCGGACTGAAGACAATGAAATCAAGAATACATTTGTAGTCGGATAATTAGTATTTAGTGGATGTGTGGCATCAAAAGAAAAAGGTCCAGACTTTAAAGGCTTTTTATGTTTCAAATACAAAAAATGGGACTAAAGCCTGACCTCTAAGTTCTTATGACCCTTCTGATGCTACAGATAATACTATATGGCACTCTATTATTTTCAGTCCCTGGTTTAAAAACTTCTACAAAAGAAGATTTAAAGAGATTTAAAGCTTGAAAAGAGATGGTTTTAGCTGTTTTGAAGTTCCTGATAATTTGAAACAAATTGAACTTACCTACCTCCATACATACCTACCTACTTACCCACCTACCTACCCATCAAGCCTAAGTATTGTGCTTTACATTAATTGACATCACAAAAATGACATCTGTTTCCCTAATTAATCATATGTCTTATATTCAACCCTTCAGCCCGCCTTCTGAAGTTTTCGGCTTTATCTGAGGCTGATCAGAACAAATCAGTTGAGGCAGGCTGCCCTGTCACTCTGCAGTGCGAGCTCTCAGACCCAACGGGACAAGTGTTCTGGTACAAAGATGGAGCAAAGCTGCTCCCTCAAAGTGGAGTAGACACCCAGTCAGATGGACATTTGAGGAGTCTGCTTGTCCAGGCGGCAGAGCGCTGTCACGCGGGGGTTTACCGCTGTGAGACAAAGGATGATGAAATCCAGTTCACCGTGGAAGTGAAAGGTGACGCTCAGATGCCTTGCACAAGCTAATTTTGTTTTTGGCGCTGGCAACTAACTGGCGTTTGAGAAAGCTGGTGTTTATTTCTGTTTGGCTAATCATCTAACCAAAGATGGTTCCTTCATTGTTCCGCTTTCATAGGTTTTACAACAATTGAATGTGAAATGTTTTAGGATAGGACATCAGGACTTTGAAAACATGTTGATTTGTGCATGTAATGTATTGTGTCTTTGGAAGGCCTTTGAATTAAGATCATATTTTTCACTTAGGGCACTAATTTTACTGAATCTCCCAGCTTCTTTGATGTTCTTTTCTTCATAACTCACTATCTTTCATCTGTCAAACCTTTGTTCCTTGTCTAACTTGATTCTTGCGATTTCTTTCTTTTGTTAAATCCAGCTGTTTGTTGTGTTAGGTCTCTTGTGTCTACGTGTGTGTCATTCTGTCCAACAGTTTAACTTAACTATCTTGAACTCTTTGAAGTTGAGCTAAAGGCGGTTAAAAGCAATTTGTGAAATTCACACAAGCATTGTTTTTGCAATCATTGAAACCTATAGCTCAGCCTGTGAAGTTCTCGGAGCTTCCAGAGACGGAGAGACGCAAATCTGTCCACGAAGGGTCTCCAATTGTCCTCCAGTGTGAACTCTCTCATGATCCTGCCACCCTTGTCGGCTGGTACAAGGAAGGGTCTGAGCTTCTCCCCCAACCTGGAGTAGAAGCAAAGTCAGACGGCCTCATCAGGAGTCTGTTCATCCAATCAGCCGATAAAACACATGCCGGCACCTATGAATGTTCAACGGCAGATGACTCCGTCACATTTACAGTGGGCATCAAAGGTGATTAATTTCTACCTTTCTGTCCTATCTTATTATTGAGATTATATATATATATAATAATATATATATATATATATATATATATATATATATATATACATACCGTATAAGCCAAATTAACTCATGAAATGCATAACTGAGCAACCAGACCTGCATTTTACTGTATTGAAAACTTTCCGATATCTTCTAGGCCGATCGCCGAAGATTATGCCAATCCCGTTGTCTGAAAAATATAAGGGAATTTCGATTGGTTCTCCGATTACTCTTCAGTGTGAGCTTGGAGACCACACTGCTCAGGTTTCCTGGTGTAAAGATGGCGTGGAGCTCTTTTCCAAAACTGGTCTTGATATGAAAAGAGACGGCAATTTCCGGAAGCTAATGATCCATTCCGCTAAGGTCTCTGACTCTGGCCTCTACAGCTGTTGTCTTGCTGAGGATGTTGTGACATTCCAGGTGGAGGTCCAAGGTGATTTTGTGCTCATTGATGTTTGAAGTGGAGGGTAAACATCAGGTTGACAGCAATTCCCCTTTTGACCAAAAGATACCTCCTAAACCACTCTCCACATGAACTTACCTTAGCTAATCTTGGTAGCCTCTGAATGAAAAGCCGCTTTTCCACAATGAGGAACCGTTAAGGCCCAGAAGCTTCTTAAACAGGAACCTCAGCAGGCCCTGAAAGAGTTCTTGGTTGTTTTTCCCACTGCACATAGGAGCCGTAGAGATTATTCAAATCAGAACCCTTCAGAAGGTTTGACAAGTCATTTCAACTTAGTGGTTGGTCAATTGGTCATTGTATTTCGGGTTCTGGGTTTCTATTCTCTAGTGAAGCAGCGGGGTTATGCAAGTACTATGAGCCAGCAGTGAGTCTTGAATCTGTTATTTACATTTAAAAATGGCTGATTGGTTTGACCAATCAGAACTACAAACTCCACCCCAATGGTTCCACCAAAGTACCACCTCACTTGGGACCAGGAACTATTTAAGTGGAATGAAGGTTTCCGAACTAAGTTCTTCCTGTGGAAATGAGCCTCCATAAGTTTCCATAAGTAAGTACCTAGAATTAAGTTCCTGGTTCATGCAATGGTTCCTGCAGTGGAAAAGGGGCTAAAGTTTAATAACACTGTGTTAAAAGACAATATCTAAGTCGATTGGGCACATACACATTTCTGTATGTGCACAAAGGTGGCTACAGGCTTAATGATTGTCGGACAATACTGTTGTCAAATATTTGACCCCCCCCCATCCTACCCCTTTTTCCAGCCAAACCGGTGACACTTTCAGTGCTTCCTGGAGATTCAAGAAACAAATTGGTTGAAGCGGGCTGCCTGGTTGTGCTGCAGTGCGAGGTCTCGGAACCTGCATTGGAGGTCAATTGGTACAAAGACGATGTTCAACTGCATCAGCAGAACGACCTTGACCTCAACATCCAGTCGAAAGGAGCACAGAGGGCAGTGGTCATCCAGTCGGCAGAAGTCAGGCACTCGGGTGTATACAGCTGCGAAGCTGCAGATGACCGTATAGAATTCAAGGTGGATGTGGCAGGTGATCTTCAGTATTTTGAGTTTTGTCAAAATCACAAACTTGCTTGAGATAATGGTTGGCAGTTTGAGAAAACTTTTAACACACACACACACACACACATACACACACACACACACACACACACACACACACACACACACACACAATGTTGTCTAAGCACCGCAGACATAAGTTAGACAGCTTAAAGAAATGTCTGAAATGGGTTTATTTCAATTAAGGCTTTTTTAATCAAAGCTTAGGAATATAGGATGCCTATTTAGTGATGCATCAGCTAAAATTGACTAACTTAATCATGGGAAGGAGAAAGGAAAACAGAGATTTGCAAAGTTCCCCCCTCATAACACGAGAATCATGTACTCACGTTTTATCAAACCTTTTTCAATTAAACCCAAAACTGACACTGGTATAAGCGCATATAAATTAGACATTAAATTTTTGGAAAAACAACAACTTATAGCTCAACTGTCTTAGAACATAAATACTTAAAGTAACAAAGTGACCGCACACATGCTGCAAACCTCAAAACCTTTACATAACCTCAGTCTGCTGTGCAGTAATTGCCTTCCTTCACAGTGTTCCACCTATACATGCATAAATCATCTCAATTTGTTACTGAATCATTGCATGTCAATGTAAGCCGATCATATCTCTGTTTTTTATGTTGCTGTAACTGAAACTGAAATACCTATAGCTCCAGTCTGGCCCTCAGCTGTTCCAGAGGTTGAGAGGATCAAGTGTCTTGAGGCAGGCATCCCCAACATACGGCAGATGGCCGAGATCAAAGATTGCATAAGCCAGGCCTGCCGCTATGAGGACGGAATAAAGCCTCTGCCAAAGTTTGGACTAAACATCCAATCAGAGGACAAAAAGAGGACACTGGTTATGCAGCCGGCTCCGTCTTTGTGCTCTGGGGTGTACAATTGTAAAACTCAAGACGGTTTCGATTTCAACGATGGCTATGTGGAGGTGAAAGGTGACACGCAAAGATTTTTCACAGATGCCAACTTTTAGCTGCAACTAATAACATGTCCTTTGTGACCCCATTTGCTCTGCGAGGCATGAGCGTGTCCATCTAAACTTTAAGGAGCTGACAATTTCCATCTCAGTCACAAATACGTAGAAAGCATTGCTGCTGCTGTCGCTGAACATTGTAACGTTCATCGCAAATGAACTTTTCCTTTTGAAATTTCTTGTCATCTTTACATGTTTGGACGCTTTCCAGGTAAATGCTTAACATTTTATGATGCTGTTAGAGGGCAAATGGATTGTACGTGGTATGTACAAGTCTCTTTGACAGATCTGAACTCACTTTCACTCCATGAAAGTGCTTATGTTTGTAATAATCTTCTCACTTTCACTGTTGTTTGTGCTGTAGAAATGATAACGCTACCTAGACGATACCCTGGCCTTGCGACCAGCATGTCTAACTTGCACAACCTTGGCCGTAAACTCTGGTGTGTGAGCAAAAAAGACAAAAGAATCTTCCTTTCACTACCAATACCGCTTATTTCTTTTGTATACTGTCTTCTGCAGCACCAGCGGTAACATTTGTCAGTATCCCGGAAGAGGAGTGTTTCAAAAGTGTCGTGGAACGAGAGCAGCTTGTTCTCTCCTGTGAGGTGTCGAGGGCCGATGCAATCGTCCAGTGGTACATGGACGGAGTTGAAATGCAAATGAGCGACAACATTACAATGCGAGCGGACGACACCGCAAGAATTCTGACAATCCATTCTGCTCAACTGTCGGACACGGGGACGTACACATGCCGTGCCGGAGACTGCGCTTTAATGTTCAAGGTTAACATACGAGGTAACAAGTCACATTCTTGACTTATGTTTGTGCTTACTCATGAACCACTATGATTCCATGTTGTCAGTGTGTCTCAATATTTTGCGCTTCTCTCTGAAGAACCCCCAGTGACAATAGTGTACCCCAAAGAGGATGTCCATCTTGACCGCCACGTTCCAGACGAGATCATCCTCAGCTGCGAACTGTCCCGTCCCAATGCGGTAGTAAACTGGTATAAGGACGGTCAAAAGTTGCAGGACAGCGAAAATATAAAGCTCAAGATCGAAGGCCCCTATCGAAGACTTAAGATTCTTAGCAGCGGCGTGGATGATTCTGGGGAGTATGTCTGTGATACAGCAGATGATTCAATATTCTTTCACCTAAAAATCACAGGTACATTTATATTGGGGCTAATTGCTGTTGCTATCCCTTTAGAGCATGTTTACTTAAATGGCATTTGCTGCTCTTAAGTGTTCCGCAAGGGATATACTAAGCAGCTATATTTTGATGTAGATATTTTTGGGGTTTTAGAATAATTGGACTGGTTGCAATGCATTTGCAATGCTCTTGCAGACTTTGAAAATGAATTGAGGCTTTGACTTGCATTTAACGTCAGGCATTGCATGTGAGAAGCGCCAAGCAATGAACAGCGGATGTTTTGTATACACTGGATACTCACTTTGCTTCCGTTCTTTCAGAACCCCCCGTGCACATCGTATCTCCAAGCCAGTCCCAAATGGAGTTGTGCCAGCAGACCTCTGAGAGGATGGTTCTGAGTTGTGAGATCTCACGACCCAACGCAACTGTGCGGTGGTACCGAGATGGACTGGAAGTGGAGGAGAATAGCAACCTCCTTCTTGAGGTAGACGGCGTGTACAGGAGGCTCATTATACCCGAGACCACTGTCAAAGATTCCGCGGAATATGTGTGCGACACTGCCGACGATTCCATGACGTTCTTCGTAAATATAGCAGGTAAATATTTATTTCAACGTCTTGGGTGGCGTCGTGACTCAACGGTTAGCAATGCCGTGTCACAGCAAGAAGGTTGTGGGTTTTAACCCAACTGGGGTCTTTCTCTGTGGAGTTTGCATGATCTCTGGTTGCCTCCCACCCTGAGGACAGGCATGTTAGGGTTAGACACTTATGCCCCTGACCAAGGTTATGGCTCTAGAACTGGAGTTGGTCCTGGGACCAATGACGCCCTGGGTGCTGTGCTGAGGCTGACCACTAGCTTAAGAGGTACTTAAACAATAGTATGGTACTTTAGGGAGCAATCACCTAATCTCTTGAACTTGAACTAACAATAGAGCCCTAGAGGAAGCCGTAGGAACTACAACTACGTTGGCCAAGGTGTTTCCTCCGCCACAATCCCATGAGCTACAATGTCCTTGAAGTGAGGACAGTCTGTGATGACACAGTTGACACCTTCTGAATATTATTCTGAAAACCGCCACACGGTTCTCCATCAAATTATTATTATTATTATTATTATTATTATTATTATTATTATTATTATTAAGTATTTCAAACAATTGTATTTACCTACAGAGCCCCCTGTCCGTTTTATGCGTCCAAGGAAGATGGTAAGTGGCGTAGAAAAATGCGTCGGGGAGACTTTGGTCCTGGACTGCGAGGTATCTCGATCAAATGCTGAGGTCACCTGGAAGAAGAACGGAGAAGAGGTGGAAGATTCCAGAAATGTGACGATCCTGGAGGATGGCGTCCTGCGACAGATAACCATCCACTGCCTGTCACTGGAGGACGGCGGGCAATACATCTGCGATGCCAAGGACGATGTGATGGACTTCCAGGTTAAAGTGAAAGGTACTGAATCTGACTAAAGATCACTGTCCTTAAAGGTCCCATATCGTACTCCTTTTCAACAGGTTAACATCGGCCTGTGAGGTCCCCAAATGTCTTTGAAGTTTTTTTTTGCTGAATACACCACTCAGATTATGTATTCTAGCCATTCTAACATCCCTCTATACTGTACCATCCTGTTCTCGACGGGCTGGTTCTGTGTGCGTCACTTCAAATGCAAGTGAATTGCTTCTCCCCACGCCCCATTCCGGGGGCTCTCTATATCACCATGTTACACACGGGGCTTGTTTGGAGAAATGCGCAGTGGATCCCACGGTGCACCGCCAACCTTATTGTTTTATTTGAATTTTTTTAGAAAGGTTAAAAAATAAAGGAGAATCCTGGGGGGAAAATGGGAGGTATGCCTCAAAAATGGCAAAAGAAACCCCCAGCAGAACTCTTTTTAAAACACTAACATTTCCCTCGTCTGCAGTTTCGTCACAGACAGTTAGTATTAATTCCTCTTTATTTTAAAAGATTTGTGCAGGTCTGTGCAGCCAACAACAGAGCTCTTCCCATGATTAGCTCTCAGCTTCAGAAGTGGGTGGAGTTACTCAGATGGGGGCGGTTCTAATGCTAATTAGACATAGGAAGTGCTCCACTTGACGTAGGAAGAGGGAGCAAATCTGAACGGCTTGTTGGATCACATGTTTTCTGAAATAGACAGCTCACAAAAAATTGACTGAGTTGTCTTATTTCCCAAATGAAAAAGGTGAGTTTTTTATAATAGGTACCCTTTAAACTCCTTAAAACCAGATATTGATAGCTCCTGAAAAATGCTTTTTGCAGTTTTTGATTGAACGAGCAGAAATTCTCCGCAATATAATCATGTAGAGATGTACATAATAATGTATTATAATAATATTTTAAGGAAAATTTTGTCATCCAAAGTCTGCTGATTTGGTTGAACTTGTCTTGAAAAACTCCCGAGAATTAGTTATTATAAAGGTTTTTACATGCATATCTCCATGTTGTGCTCTACGATCTGTAACAGTTTTATTGTTTTTTCACTACAGAACTGCCGGTGAAAATTCTGGGAAAAACGGACGCCAGCACGGAAAAGCAGTTTTTGGTGTCAGACGACATCATCCTGGTGTGCGAGCTGTCCAGGTTCAACGCGTCCGTCAGCTGGTACAAAGACCATCAGCTCGTTGACGACAACGCCAGGTTTTGCTGCGAGGAGCAGGGAGCGTTTCGGTCACTGGTCGTCCTCAACGCCGGCCTGGAGGACTCTGGAGAGTATGTCTGTGATGCAGTGGACGATAAGATGGCCTTCTATATCACTGTTAACGGTAATTACACCACTTAGCACAACAAAACCAATGTTAAATGAGATTTAAAAAAATATGTTTTTGAATCAACCCAAATGATCAACCAAGATTTGTTAAAGCTTGAAATTAACTAACAGTCTCATAAAAACGGTCCACAAAACATTGAATTGTTAAAATAATGAAAGTGGGCCATAGACTACGATGAGCATATTAAAGGAAACTAATAATGAGACTAAGATTAATACAATGGCAGGGTTTTTTGCCTTTGGTTTCAAGGTTTTTTACATCTTGTTTCGCTAAATAATTGTTGTTATCGAATAATGTACAACAGACTACTTTATCCAAATGGACAAAAAAAAGTTGTAAATTAAATCTAATAATTTAGGTTGAGCGGAGGGCCCTTACGGTTTTATGTCATTATCATGCACAAAAAATGCTTTAGCGGTATGGTGACGATGATCTATCATTAATATCCTGCACAAAGCACTTTAAATTACATTTTCAAAGTGGACTTGTTGCGTTGCGTCCCCTCAGAGGCCCCTGTGCAGATCGTGGGGAACTCAGGCTCCCCAGAGCACCACATCCTAGTGGCGGGAGATGACCTCATCCTGGAGTGTGAGGTGTCTCGGCCCAACGCCACAGTCCGGTGGTTCTGGAACGACGACTTGCTAGAGTCTGACGCCCGGATCAGAACCGACAGCCGCGACGTGGCCAGGCGGCTGGTTCTGTCCGGACTCCGGCCGTCCGACTCTGGAAAGTACACATGCGACGCAGTCGATGACAAGATGATAACGTTTGTCGAAGTCCAAGGTAATAATTAACGTTCACCTAGGAGTTCTCAGTCATTTTTGGCCATGACCCCATTTTTATGGTCCCAAATATCTCATGACTACAGTAATTAGAGAGGGTAACAAATGTTATTTTACAGCCAGCACCATTGTAATGTATGCATTTGAGGCAGATTGAGGCTAAATGAGAATCTTTCTTACAGTACGTTCAAATCTGACATCACTGATCGAAACTGGATATTCCCATTGCAAATTAGGAACTGTTATATGTGAATGTGAGCATCACATTGGCAAGTTTTTTGGATGCAAATGGATCATATTGAAATTACACTTAATTTAAAACCCATTTAACTGCATTTTTTTCCAATCAAACATCAAAATATCAGCCTTAGGAACGTCCTCCGACTCTACAGTATCTGCATATCAAGTGACCCCACGTGGGGTCGAGACCCCAAGGTTGAGAGTCTCTGAGTTAATGTTTGCTTTTGTAGAGTTTGATTCAGTTTGTTTTAGTACCATTAAGATTCAGTTGAGCAAGTAGATTTATTTCAAAGATTTTCTCAAATAAATCTTTTTTTTTTTTTAGAGCCACCGCTTAAGTTTGTAAATAAGCAGGCAAGCAATACCGTCTCTGCCTTCGAACACGAGAGCGTCACTCTTTGCGCTGTGGTGAGCCGCGACCCAGCTAACGTGCGCTGGCTGAAAGATGGCCGCCTGCTGGACAAGGACAATGTTCACATATCCAGCGACGGCACCAGCCAAAACCTCACCATAAACCCTCTGCAGCTAACAGACGCCGGAGACTACGTGTGTGACGTCAACACGGACGAGATGTGTTTCACCGTGTTGGTCAAAGGTAAGAGATCCATTAAGGTCCCTACCTTCTGGATATTTACTCGGATAGTTGTAGTGCTACCACTGAAATACTACTTTAATGCTTTAGAAATGAAAGTGAGCTTCTCCAAACCTCTGGAAAGCACCGTGGCACTGAAGGGCGGCAGCCTGACGTTGCGATGCGAGGTCACTAAGCCCAAAGGAGACGTCCAGTGGCTGAAGAACGGCCGGGAGATCTCCCCGAGCCAACGACACACGATCAGGGCGCAAGGACGAGAGAGGAGCTTCACCATCCACCAGCTGGTGGACGAGGACGCTGGAGAGTATGCCTGTGAATCCACAGATGACCGAACCTCGGCCAGTGTCAGGATAGAAGGTAAGTCAGGGGACTCTTAAAGGTTTCCAAAGCACTGAACCATTTTGTAGCAGTTGTCCCAAAAAAGGTCCACTGTTTCAAAGAAAGGCCTACTGGTCTACAGAAAGGTATTCTGGTCTACAGAAAGGTCCACTGGTTTACGAGAGTTCTACTGGTCTACAGAAAGGTCTTCTGATCTACACAAAGGACTACTGGTCTACAGAAAGATCTACTGGTCTACAGAAAGATCTACTGGTCTACAGAAAGATCTTCTGTTATATAAAAAGGCCTTCTGTTCTACAGGAAGGTCTCCTGGTCTACAGAAACATCTACTGGTCTACAGAAATGTATACTTGTCTACAGAAAGGTCTTCTCGTATACAGAAAGGTCTCCTGTTCTAAAGAAAGGTCTACTGGTCTACAGAAAGGTCTTCTGGTCTACAGAAAGGTATTCTGATCTACATAAAGGTCTTCTGGTCTACAGAAAGGTATACTGGTCTACAAAAAGCTCTACTGGTTTACAGAAAGGTCTTCTGGGATACAGAAAGGTCTAATGGTCTGAAGAAGCGTCTACTGGTCTACAGAAAGGTATTCTGGTCTACGGAAAGGTATTTTGGTATACAAAAGGTCTCCTGGTATACAGAAAGGTCTTCTGGTCTACAGAAAGGTCTTCTGGTCTACAGAAAGGTTTACTGATCTACAGGAAGGTCTTCTGGTCTACAGAAATGTCTACTGGTCTACAGAAATGTCCACTTATCTACATAAAGGTCTACTGGTCTACAGAAGGGTCTACTGGTCTACAGAAAGGTCTACTGGTCTACAGAAAGGTCTACTGGCCTTTAAGTCAGTCGACCTTTTTGAGGACTTCCCCTTTTTCCAATGTCTTTGTCAGTTGTCTTTAGAGATGTTAGGCTTGAAGCAGACTCTTCAACACTATATGGACCTTCCGAAGAACAAGCATTGTGGCAAAATGCATTGAAAATGCCACAGATCTCCATTGTGACAACCATGACAAGTATGTGTCATGGTGTATCAGCTATATAAATGGGTTTGAATACCACAAACTTCACAAAATACTGCCTGTTATATACTTGTCCTCCCAGTTGTACATCTGTTGAAGAACAACCCAAGCATATTTATCTATCTATCGCTCTTGTGGACCTATTTCAGTACAACTGCGTCAAAATGGTACTTTGCTTTCAATGAAAACACCCAAAGAACGCCAATAGAGAAGGTGAAACCCGTCCTATGTGTCATGAGCACCTCTCCGAGTTCCTGTCCGTAAAACAATCCCCAATGTGGAACAGGGGAGTCAGATTAAGCCGCCCGGGTGCGGAGTAGATTGTGAGGTGTGGGCTTGAAAAACATGCCTGTTCAGCTGGAAGGGGAACAATTGTGACATTTAGAAAATCCCTTATTATTATGTTCAGAAGACTTTGTGGGATGAGGACGTTTGGGACGTTTAAAGAGCAGAGGTGGAAAATTCCAAGTTCAGAAGGTCCTGTTTCAATGTTTTTGCTCCAGCCATGCACTGGTCCAGTTGATTCCCTTTCTGGGTTGTGGCTAATTAGCAAAATCCACATGGTCGACTAAAAATCCAGGACTTGAGTTTTACTTTCTGAACCCATATTTTACACCTCTAGACACAAAGTTAAATAAGAAATTAAGAAGAGCGCAATTGCAGTCTTCTTATTGAGCAAATTGGTCTTCTCTCCCTACTGCAAACACTCTTTAAAGTTGTCCCAGAGGGAGAATTTTCTTTTTTTTTGAGTGACGGAAAACTTCTTAAATGGAACCTTCTGCCCTCAGCTCCCCGTGTGGTGGAGTTCATCGCTGAGCTCCACAACATCATAGTGCGTGAGGGCGAGGACGCTACCTTTAAGTGCGTGGTTTCACCCGAGGACACCCGGCTGCTGTGGCGTCTCGACGGCCAGCCTGTCGCGACAAACCAGGAGCGTTTCGTCGTTTCAAGCAACGGACTGTGCCACACGCTGTGCGTCCACAACTGCCAGGTCTCGGACAGCGCCCGGGTGGCGGCGGATGCGGAGGGCCTGCTGTCCGAGGCAAACCTCCAGGTCCAAGGTGGGTCGTCACTCCGTCCCCCCAAATATCAAGTCATCATTCACTTTAGGATATCTGACCCAAAGAGATCTATATTGATGCTGTGGGACCTCTCGGAAATGACCTGCTGCTGATTACTTGACAACCGGGGAGGCTGTTTGAGTTGAGTGGGAGCCTCCAACCCCAGTCCTCAGGTTTCAAGTTCATTTTCCATCCAGGACCAGCTTCTAAAGACGATTTCCAAAAAAGGGGCCGAATTAGAAAGCCAAGGAGAAGGAAAACAGTAGTTTGTTTTGTTTGTTTTTCGTTGTTTTTTATGAGCGTGTACCATTTGAGCAGCATCAGCGTATATGTGACAAATAATGAGACCTTTAGACGAGTTTAAATTGTTGAAGAGGCGCCTTCGACGGTTAGCGCTTAGCAGCTTCTCCTGTTAGAATTCCTCTGGTAACTGACAGAGGCAAGTGGCTCCGGGGGTGGAGGGTGGAGGGCACCGCGGGTGGAGGCGGGGCCTACAGTCCCAACTCACATGTAAACACTGCTGAGAGAGATGGTTGATGGATAGATGGATGGAGAGATAGATAGTCAGACCTGAAATAGATAGATGATAGATTGATAGATAGATACATAGATACATAGATAGATAGATAGATGATAGATTGATAGATAGATACATAGATACATAGATAGATAGATAGATAGATAGATAGATAGATAGATACATGGATACATAGATAGATTGATAGATATATACATAGATTGATAGATGGATGGATAGATAAAGCAACAAAACAATAGACAATAATCATAAAGTGATGTAAATAAAATATAGCATAAAAATGACAATATACAATAAAAAAATTAAACTAAAACAAATTGAGAAAAAAATGGCCATCCACAATGAACATCTGTATCAATAATTAATATTGAGAGGAAATTGTGCAAGTTTGCAAAAACATATAAGAAATCTGTACAAATTTGGTGTTGAAACAAAATGGCTATAGCATTACACTCTCTATACAGAATATGTACTATACTATACTATATACTGTATACATACTGTATATATACATATATACTGTGTATATACATATACATTTACAGTATTATATATATATATATATATATATATATATATATATATATATATGCAGTAGCCAGGCAGAAAAATACTTATTGCAGCAGATATACTGGATGCTAAGCTACTAAATGTGTCAAGTTTCTCAACAATATACGACATAATTATTGAAACACCGCAAACAAAACCCAATGAACTAAGATCCCAAACGGAGCGTCCGGCGTTGACGCCGCCACTAACCCTCCTGTGTGCTTGGTCCAGAGCAACAGGTGCTGTTCACTCAGAGCATGGCGCCCGTGAGCGGCGAGGAGTTTGGCGAGGTGACCCTGGAGGTGGAGGTGAGCGTGGAGGCGGGGGAGGTGCAGTGGATGAGGCAGGGCGTGCTGCTCCACCCGGGGCCCAAGTACGTGGTGCGGCGGCGGGGCCACCGCCGCAGCCTGACGGTGCGCGGCCTCGCCGTGTCCGACCGCGGCTGCTACAGCTGCGAGAGCCTGCACGACCGCACGCAGGCGCAGCTCGCCGTGCACCGTGAGTCTGCACTCCTCGTTGTTTGTTGGCCATTGCCGTTGGCGACCACACCCACACCTCGCACCGCCCACTCTCTCTCTCTCTTCTCTCTCTCTCTCTCTCTCTCTTTCCCTCCCTCTCTCTCTCTCTCAGACATGCCCTCTCTCCCCCCTCTCCCTCTTTCTCTCTCATACGTTTGTAGGTAAAGTTAATTATCAGCACTAGCATTGATGTCATTGTCAGTCCTTCCGGTGTTTCTTCCTGGTGGACCGTGATGGTCGCCAACAGGTGATCCGGTCCGCAACCTCCCAAACTCAACCTGAGGCCGTGGGTTCTGCACTGACGCGGGATTCACCCGTAATTCCATTAAACGCCTCAATGCCAAGTTGGCCCTTGTAGAGTCGCTGCAGAGGCCTAATTTCACCTGATGCCACGGTGTGCTGGTCAGACAACCGCCCTGCTCTTACTCAGGGTCACTCCTACACCCTAAGCAGCGTTATAAATAATGCTTCTTGATTATTTAGACAGATATTTTCTTTGTGAATGCTTGGAAGGCGTCTGCGCGCCCTGATCCGTGGGCCCGGGGGTGAGTTAGGGGCTGTCCTTTCAACACTCGCGCGGGCGGGAAGGGGAAAGTCTGGACTGGGGAGCCGCTGTTGGCACCTCCCATGAATTTGGATCTCTTCTCATTGCGTCTAAATTTACTCGCTGGCCTTCAAAACTAAGGTTGTTGTCATCGTGTCTCCAAAATAAACAGTCCTTTTTTTTCCCCTCCCCCGTAAGGAATGCCCCATCGGCGTTGGAATAAAATGAAAAAATGTCGGCAGTTTCAGAGCGGGCTTTCATGTAAAGCCCTGCGTTCGGACAACCGAAATACCCGCCGGTCCACGTTGCCACCGTCCGGGCGTGTTATTCAACCAGGGCTCGGCCAAACGCGAGTGAATGACAGGCGAGACAACGCCAACGGGTGCTTGGGCGGCGGGCGGTTTCGCCAGGATTTGGGACACACTTATGTGGTTCTGTGTGTGTGTGTGTCGAGCAGCGGGGGGCGACATCACGTTGCCACTGAGACCGGGAACACGGTTCCAAACAGTCGGACGGCGGCCGCTTTGGAACCGCTCCTTAACATAGCGTTTGTGTGTTGTTGACGAATACCTCGATATCGATAATTTGGCAATATTTTGTGAATGACCATATAAGATATCTACACACAAGAAATGACCGTTAGTAATCCAGATATTATGACCACACAGGTAGAGGCGTGGATTAGAACAGCTGTTCAGGACATTTGCATTGATGTAATAATGTAGTGATAATAATGTAACATTTAACGATATCGCGATATTACGATAATCCCAATATCAATCCCAAAATCCCAATCCAATATCTAGTCTCATTTCATGATATTGATATTAAAACGATATATCTCCCATCCCTGCAGTACAGTACCTTTCTTCCTTCTCTCTTCCATTACCGGATCCTACGTCAAAATTCTAAATGACAACGTACTGTATATAGTGGTATTTTCAGGACCTAACTAATATTTGGAACGAGGTTATTACACCCACTGTTCCTTTCTCTACTCAATCTCTACTATAACTTCCATGTGGTAATCCTTGGTTTTCTTGGCTTAACACCATTTCCATAACATCCCCCCCCCCCCCCTCCGCAGCACGAAAGGTCACGATCAAGCGGGGGCTGGCGGACGTGAGGACCACGGAGCGGGAGACGGCGTCTTTCGAGGTGGAGCTCTCCCACGCCAACGTCCCCGGCACGTGGCAGAGGAACGGAATCCGTCTGAAGCCGTCGAGCCGCTGGAGAATCAGTGCCAAGGGCCCGGTCCACAGCCTGAGCATCTCCAACCTGGCGCTGGACGACACCGGGACCTTCACCTTCTGTGTGGAGAACCTGAAGACCTCCGCCCGGCTCGTCGTCAAGGGTGGGTCACGCAAATGTGAATTAAATACACATGGATGGATGGATGGATAGAAAGATAGACAGATAGATAGATAGATAGATAGATAGATAGACAGATAGATAGATAGATAGATAGATAGATAGATAGATAGATAGATAGATAGATAGATAGATAGATAGATAGATAGATAGACAGATAGATAGATAGATAGATAGATAGATAGATAGATAGATAGATAGATAGATAGATAGAATTTGCAGTAATTGTAAAGTAATAAACATGATTAATTAGCAATATACAATATACTTGAAAAAAAGTAAAATAGACCAAAATAAACTTATAAATTAGCAAAAAAAAATGCAATATACAATAAACTTTAAAAACATTGTCAACATCTAAGAAATCTAAAAATGTTCAAAAAAAACCCAGAAAATCTACAATGAATCTCAAAAAATCATGAACTATAAATAGTTTTATTTATTTTTGAATATATAAATAATACAGAAACATTTGGGAATGAACAATGAATCTAAAAATAAACACGAAAACTATATCAACAAGTGACATTCTGATAGAGATAATAATAGATGATAATAGATAATAATAGATGATCATAGATAATAATAGATGATAATAGATAATAATAGATGATAATAGATAATAATAGATGGTATTATTTCACCCTAGCGCGGTACTTATGTAAATGCATGACACAATGCTGCCCTTAAACAAGATGGTGAGGGGTGTGTGGATTGTGCGGAGTAGCCAAAAATAATCAGTGTGTATTTAGACACAGTGTGTATTTCCAGACAATGCGTATTTCCACAGAGTGTGTATTTCCACAGTGTGTATTTCCACAGTGTGCATTTCCACACAGTGTGTATTTCCATAGTGTGTATTTCCACAGTGTGTATTTCCACACAGTGTGTGTGCTGTGCTGCCGACACCGGTGCTGACGTTTGATGAAATTCAACTTTATTTGGTTATCGCACAAACTTGTGTAATAACTGTGCAATATCTTGTAATTATACTGTAATAACAGTATAGACAATAATCATTTTGTAATAAGACAGTTATAAGAACCACTCATCCATTGTTATCCTTGTCTACATATTAATTCATCCTGCAGCTACCCCAGATATCACCTTTGAGCTGAACTTATCCTGCGCATACAATTACATCTGGTATATCCTGTATATGTTTGTATATTGTTTGTGTATTTTAGCCTTTTATCTGTCTGTTTTTGTGTATTTTACAAATATTTCAGACTTTTAATTGTATGTTCGGCTATTTGTTCTTTTTTTACCTGCCTTTTTTATTGTAAATGTGACTTTTTTTTGTATATTCATGAATATGCTGAATTGTATATTCAGCTATTTTTTTTTTAAATCTGGCTAGTTTGGTTTATTGTCTGGCTATTGTTGAATATTTGCTTATTTATTTTCAGACTTTTTATTGTATATTCGGCTAGTTTGTTTATTATCTGGCTATTTTTTTTTTGTCTGGCTATTTATGTTTTTAACTGGTTTTTTATGTTTATATCTGGCTATTTTTTTTTTTTATCTGGCTATTTTTTTTAATCTGGCTATTTATGTTTAAATATGGCTATTTATGTTTTTATAAGGCTATTTATGTTTTTATCTGGCTTTTTATATTTTTATCTGGCTATTCATTCTTTATCCGGCTATTGATGTTTTTTATCTGGCTATTTATGTTTTTTATCTGACTATTTCTATTTTTTATCCGGCTATTTTTGTATATTTGGCCATTTTTTTCACACAGTTAATCTTTTTTTTTTTAATGGCAATTGTCTGTACCGCAAGGGGCGCCGCCATGGAATTTGGGCCCGAAGAAAATATATCACATTAAGCCCCACCACCCCACCACCTAATGTTCTAATAATCTTTGGGGACCCTTGTCAGTCACAGGCCCTTAGAATGGTCATAACTTTTCCCTCTCATATGCGCATGAAAATGCGCTCCCAAACAAACGGATTGTGAGTAACGTGCTGCCTTGGCCAGCTGCAGTTTGGGTTATTGTAACGCCGCAGGAGCGAAGGCCCTGCCCCTGCTGCCGCCCCTCCACAGCGACTCACGTTGCAAAGACAAAATTGCCGAGCGTGACCCCGCTCCACCGGGCCAGACGCCGGTTTAACCTCACGCTGTAAGATAATCCGCTCCGTGCCCGGTCACTCAGTACGGCCTCATCCCTCCGAGAAACGCCGCGCATGACAATTGGATGAAAATGTCATCACAACAAATTGGAGTTCCCCATACGGTAGCTGAATAGGCTTCTGTTTGGGACACATATTCTGTATATACAGTATATTTATATATATATATATATATATATATATATATATATATACATCTTGGGGGACAGAGCTCTGTGCCTGGACCGTGAAGGTGTATTTGTGTCTGTACTGCAGCTTGTTATTGACCTTCAATTCAATTCAATGGACGTTTGAATTTCTCGTCACCGCTAATAATACTCCAATAGACCAGGGGTTCCCAACCTAAATCAAACCGGATTCAAACTGAGACCCCAACCCCCTTAAAAAAATTTACAGTAGGTATCGCATTTGTTACAGGTCAGCCGTCGGTTTTGTCTAAATTGCTTCTAGAGTATTTTGATGGTGGTGAGAGCAAGGTTTTGGGGGCATACCATACATTAGAACATAATGGATTTTGGTATAATTTATATTTGGACTAATACTCTATATTTTGTATCTATTGCTTCCCCTCACATTGTTTAATATGATTAGGATTATTAGTGTTTTTATTATTATTATTATGACATTATTGCTGTTATTATTATTATTATTATTATTATTATTATTATTGCTGTTATTATGATTATAATTATTTTATTTTACTTTATATCATCATTTTGTTAACATTATTATTCCTTGGAGTTTTCTTATGTGTTATTATTATCATTTTTATTATTTGTATTCTTTTTGACATAATGAACATGTCTACATGCAGTGTTAAAAACTGACTCAACCCAGTTCCTTTTAGTCAAATTCTACGTTATGTCCCTCTGCAGAACCCCTGGTGACCATTGTCAAAAAGCTGAGGGACCAGAGGTTTCCTGAAGGGACCGTGGTGTCCATCGAATGCGAGCTCTCCAGGCACAACGTGGATGTGCAGTGGGTGAAGGCGAGTGTTTATTTAACAGCATTATATTTTAGGTGTTTCTGGAGAGTTGTTGACAAAAAACAAATACAAAAATATCCGTAACAGATAAAATGCAATTACCACAATCTAGTAATAATAATAATAATATGACATAATTTAATAACAATAACAACAAATAATAATAACACAGGCAAAACATTTATTTTCATCAAGTTTAAAAGAAGATACCTTTTAGTATCATGGTCTATAGTAGTACCATAGGTACTGTAGCATAATGTTACTCTTTACTAAAAATCAGGCAAACAGTTATGAGAAGAAGTAAAGCGACATTTTGAAAAAAATATTTACATAAAAAGATATAAAATCACAAATATTTACAACGTGTGTATATCAGTGTGTATATCTAGCTCATTTCACTGTGAGACAGAGTAATGTAATTCGTGTCCATGGAGACACTGTCCAGTCCCATTCAGGGCGGTGTCCCCATGGGTGGTGCCAGGTGGTGTAGCGCCACCTACAGACACCAAATGTATCTGCTGTCGCTTTACTGGGGATTGGTTCTTGTCTCTGATACTGTACTGTAGCATGTACTGTCCATCGAGTTTTGTCCAACAGCCCTACCCCATGGTAAGTGGTGAGGTTGCAAATTGCAGGTAAAGTGCAAAGTGAAGTCATGCATTTTACAGACGTTGTTTGCATTTGTTTGAAAACCTGGTCACTGTAAACTGTATCTTGGCCAGCTACCGCTAAACTTCCACAACTTCCACGTTATCAAGCTCAGTCCACTATTTGAAAAAAAGATACAGATCGCACAAGTATTGCAGAAGTATCCAACCACATTGCTTTTAAGTGTGAATACTCTGAGAGGTCGTGGCTTCATTATACTATTGTGCATTTTTATTTCATACAACTCGAGTAATTTAATTCTGATACGCTCACGTTTAACATCTCAATTTCTTTCCCAGGATAAAATTGGTTCTTTTATACTATCAAATGCAGTTGTTTGATGCAGACCTAAGTGTGTGGTCTGTAAAAGTTTGTTCAATGCCTTTTAGTAGTCGATGCATTGAATTAAAATGTCATCTTGTCATTTTAGATTTCTATGAATCCCTCAGCCCCCTCGCTGAATAAACAAGCACCCGAACGCGGCGGTTAGAATAGTCTCTACTCCTTTCGATTTCTTCAAAACAGATATCTCACACGACAGAACAAATTGTAACGTGATGATATGGAAACATGTGCTCTCTTCTTCGTCTTCTTCTTCCCCCCCTTCAGAATGGGGTTGAGGTGAAGCCCGGCAAGGACTTACGCATCTACGCGATGGGGAGGAAGCGCTTCCTGCAGATCATGAGATGTCAAGTCAGTGACTGTGGCGTCTACACCTGCGATGCTGGAGACTGCTCCACCTCCTGCACCCTGGAGGTGTATGGTACAGGCTGCACCCCTCATGGACATGCTGTGAATAAACCTTGATAGGATTTTAAATTTCTCTGTGGTTTTCTTCACAGGTTAGGGTTAGTGTTGGGGTTAAGATTGCGGTTGGGGTTAGGGTTAGGGCTTCCATTGTGGTTGGGGTTGGGGTGGGGCTAGTTGTTCTTTAACTTTTCTCTTTTTAACTTTTCTTTTGGTTCAACACCTTCACCTTCTAGAAGCAGATAGGGGAGTGAAGTTAGCAGGTCAAATTTTCCTGCAGTTCAATACTTTTTCAAAGTATTGTTCATTATTATTATTATTATTATTATTATTATTGTTGTTGTTGTTGTTGTTGTTGTTGTCGTATTTTAGAGTGCTCCTATGGTAGAGAAAACAGTCTAAGGTGCCCTCTAGAGCACTATTTGTATGAAATGAAAAACGTAAACATAACAAACCCCCAAAGTCCACTGGATGGGGCGAGTCCTCAAACACCAAAGTTCTCATCCAACAGCTTCTCTCTTTGAGCCGCTGACTCCGGGAAGACCGGTCGTTTCCTCCAATCACCTGTTTAAAGGAACAGGACTTGGAAGGCAAAAGCAGGACTTGAACCTGTGACAGCACGTGACCCATCATGGCACCAAGTCTCCGTCACTCTCTGCCCTGGTATATCCGGGCGCTCCGCCCTATCCTCACTCGGCATTGAATCCTCCAAGCAAAGCCTCCTACAGCAGCTTATCTATTTGAGCCACCGAGTCTCACTAAGAGATGTGTTCTCCTCTGATCATTTAATTTAAGGAATGATGGCAAAACCAGGACTCAAACCTGTGACAGCAGAGACAGCTCTGAACCATCATGTGACCTGGTGCCCTTCACGCTTCATCCTGGTCTCAGGGTGCTTATGAACACGCCCTCTGCCCTGAACGCTCAAGTCCTCCATCTGCCTACAGCTGTTTATCTCTTTGAGCCACTGAGTCTTATCAAGCAAAGTTGTCTCCGCATATTATTTGATTTAAATTGGACCTATTATGCTCCTTTTTAAACAAGTTCATATGGATCTCTGAGGTCCCCAAAACATGTTTGAGATTTTTTCTTGCCGAAAATATCACTCAGATTATGCATTCTAGCCATTTGTAAGGAGAGGAGCCAGGCCCCGAGTTATGTGAGCTATTGGCGTTTGAGCATGGCTTGATCGATCAAGGGAGCAAAGCTGAACGGCTTGTTTTAGAACATGTTTCTGTCTTCTTTCACAGTTTGTGTGTTAGGGTTAGGAGGCCCCATCACAGACCCAAATGTATGTGCACAAACACTGAAAACGTGAGTTTTGCATAATCCGTCCCCTTTAAGGAACAATGGTGGAGACTTGGATGGAAAGTTCAGGACCTGAACCCCTGACGGCAGCGTCTGAACTCGTCTCACCACAGACTCCTTCTCTGAGATGATGCCGACGATGCCGTATCTTTTACACGTCCAAACAGTATGATCACACATGTCAACACGACACCTATTGCAATCTGAAGCATCTGTCCTCTCCCCGGCGTTCCTCAGAGCGCGAGGTGCTGCTGGTCCAGGGCCTGGGGGACGTGGACATCCACGAAGACCAGAACGCGGTGTTCGTCTGCGAGATCTCGGCGGAAGACGTTCCTGGGGAGTGGTACAAAAACGGAGAGAGGATTCAGCCCACCAGCACCGTCAAAATCCGCCAGGAAGGTCGGCTTTCTTCGACGCGTTGGAAAATGGGACTGTATTATTTTACCGTTTGATAGTCGTTCTCGTTGCGGTGCTTTATTTCCTTTTCATTTGTCGTCATTTTGAAATACTTTCACAGGGACCAAACATTTTCTTCTCATGTGCAATGTGCGAGGAGAAGACTCGGGAGAGATCAAGTTTGTCGCCAGGCACATCGAATCCACCGCCTTCCTGGAGGTAGAAGGTAGAATATATTTTATTTTTAAAATAAATTAAATTGTAAAATAAATGGTCTAATGATTTGGGATTACTTCATTAAAAAAATAAAAAAATTAATGTCATAGCCTGTATTTTGCCTACAGATATAACCTAGGATAACTGCTTGTAAAAACTTGAACTTAATTATTTATCCTAACTGCTACTTTCCACATTGCTCATCATCATAATTTGAATACGATTTTATTGAAAATAACTACACTGTGTGTTCTTGAGCTGTTTATCATTACTTCATTACTTATTCTATTTTACTTTGTTGATGTTTTTGAATCTATGTATTGTGAATTTAGTGCTTATCTTCCCACTCTGTACATGTTCCCCATGTCATGTCATGTCATGTTATGTTATGTTATGTTATCTAATCAAGTTCAAATTCAAGTTCAGGAGATTATTTGTCACATACATATACATACGGTCATACATATATGCAGTGAAATGTCATGACACCCGGTGATTACGCACAATAAGCTCTATAAATACTAAAATAATACCAAAATGTGCGTAATCGACACAAGGTGCTCGCGCAATCGTATCTTATCTTATTATATCTTATCTTATCTTACCTTTTGCAGAGCTGCCGGTGAGCATCGTGAGCCCGCTGCAGGACCGCGTGGTGCTGGAGAGGAGCCGCGTGGTGCTGGACTGCACCGTGTCCAACCCGCGCTGCAGCGTGCGCTGGTACCAGGGCTGCAGCGTCATCCTGCCGTCCGAGCGCTTCGAGATCTGCAGCGAGGGATGCTGCCGCCGCCTGGTCGTCCAGCAGGTGCTGCTGGACGACCAGGGCACCTACAGCGTGCAGGTCGGGGAGCACAGCTGCTCCGCCCACCTCACCGTGGAGGGTAAGAGGGTGGAGGCGGTGGAGGTGCATCCCGTCTCTTTATCTATATCTCCATCTCTATTAGCACGCCTGCCCCATCGAACTCAGGGTGGAGGGTAAGAGGGTGGAGGCGGTGGAGGTCTATCCCGTCTCTCTACTAGCGCAGCTGCTCCGCCCACCTCACTGTGGAGGGCAAGAGGGTGGAGGTGGTGGAGGTGCATCCTGTATCTCTATTTCTATCTCTATCAGCACACCTACTCCATCAACCTCAGCATGGAGGGTAAGCGGGTGGAGGCGGTGGAGGTGTATCCTGTCTCTCTATTAGCACAGCTGCTCCACCCACCTCTCCGTGGCGGGTAAGAGGGTGGAGGTGGTGGAGGTATATCCTGTCTCTCTATTAGCACAGCTGCTCCACCCACCTCTCCGTGGAGGGTAAGAGGGTGGAGGCGGTGGAGGTGCATCCCGTCTCTTTATCTATATCTCCATCTCTATTAGCACGCCTGCCCCATCGAACTCAGGGTGGAGGGTAAGAGGGTGGAGGCGGTGGAGGTCTATCCCGTCTCTCTACTAGCGCAGCTGCTCCGCCCACCTCACTGTGGAGGGCAAGAGGGTGGAGGTGGTGGAGGTGCATCCTGTATCTCTATTTCTATCTCTATCAGCACACCTACTCCATCAACCTCAGCATGGAGGGTAAGTGGGTGGAGGCGGTGGAGGTGTATCCTGTCTCTCTATTAGCACAGCTGCTCCACCCACCTCTCCGTGGCGGGTAAGAGGGTGGAGGTGGTGGAGGTATATCCTGTCTCTCTATCTCTATTAACACACAGGCTCCATCCACCTCAGTGTGGTGGGTAAGAGGATGGAGGTGGTGGAGATGTATCCTGTTTCTCTATCTCTATTAACACACCTGCTACATCCTCCTCACCGTGGCGGGTAAGAGGGTGGAGGTGTCTCTCTATCTCAATTAGCACACCTGCTCCGCCCTTTCAGCGTGGAAGGTAAGAGGGTGGAGGTGTCTCTCTATCTCTATAAGCACACCTGCTCCATCCACCTCGCCGGGGAGGGTTAAAGGGTGGGGGCGGTGGAGGCGTCCGTGGCATCTCTCTCTCTCTTCAATACATTTCCAAAAGCTGCTTTCTTGGCAAGCATTGCCCAAAACAGAAGAAAGTAGAAATAGATGAAAATTAAATAAAATGACAATAGATTTGAGCAACATTCGGATAATAAAACTGAACAAAAAAAAAGTCAATAAAATCAGTCCGTCTGAACATGGAGCAGATTACGCTCCAGCGAGTTTGAAGGGAATCACTTGTGCCATGAAGTGCAGCCCCTCATGTTGGAGCAGGAGCAGCAGAGTTGAAGCTTTTCATGATTTGCGGACTCCACCCCCAGGATGGCGTTGAACCAAAGAGAAACGAGCGTACACCTCCCCCTAGTGGTGGGGCAGGGGAAGCACACTTCCCTAACCTTTTCATGCCAGGAGGAAGAAGCGCTCCTACAGGATGTTTTATCTGCCTATAATAAGCTGCAGAGAGGTTTACCACTGAGAGCTTAAAACACACTGGCAAAAAAAAAAAAATGTATCATTATATAATCAGTGAGGTCAAGTATATAGTTTGAGTAAAAAATATTTAAAATATAAAGAAATGTAAAAAGGGATAATATTATCAATAAAAAAATAACAAATTATAATAATATAAATAAATAAACAGAAACAACAGAAACAAAATAAAAAATGTGTTCACATTTTAAAAATTTGTTGCACAATATACAGTATACACCGATCAGCCACAACATTAAAACCACCTGCCTAATCTTGTGTAGGTCCCCTCCTTCCGCCAAAACAGCTGTGACCCGTGGAGGCATGGACTCCACAAGACCTCTGAAGGTGTCCTGTGGTATCTGGCACCAAGACGTCAGCAGCAGATCCTTTAAGTCCTGGAGGTTGTGAGGTGGAGCCCCCATGGATCAGGCTTTTTGTTCCAGAACATCCCACAGATGCTCCATCGGATCCGACTCTAACCCCGCCCATCCACATGATGGAGAAGAAAAGGTGATTCATCAGACCAGGCCACCTTCTTCCATGGCTCCATGGTCCAGTTCTGACGCTCACGTGTCCATTGTAGGAGCTTTCAGAGGTGGACAGGGGTCAGCATGGACACTCTGACCGGTCTGCAGCTACACAGCCCCATACACATCAAGCTGTGATGCACTGTGTGTTCTACACCTTTCTATCATAGCAGCATTAAATTTTTCACCAATTTGTGCTACAGTATATGCTCTTCTGTGGGATCGAACCAGATGGACTAGACTTTGCTCCCCACGTGCATCACTGAATCTTGGGCGCCCATGACCCTGTCGCTGTTTCACCGGTTGTCCTTCCTTGGACCACTTTTGGTAGGTACTAAACACTGCATACCAGGAACACAAGACCTGTTGTTTTGGAGATGCTTTGACCCAGTCGTCTAGCATCACAATGTGCTCCTTGTCAAAGTGGCTCAGATCCTTACGCTTGACCAGTTTTCCTGCTTCCAACACATCAACTTCAAGTACTGACTGTTCACTTGCTGCCTCTTACATCCCACCCCTTGACAGGTGCCAGATGAGCAATGTTATTCACTTCACCTGTGGTTTTAATGTTGTGGCTGATCGGTGTGTGTGTGTGTGTGTGTGTGTGTGTTTGCGTGTGTGTGTGTGTGTGTGTGTGTATGTATATATATATATATATATTTATAGGACATATGACATTCCACAGTGCACAGTGCACAGGAGTTCCACAGTTCTAAAAACATTGTCCCTTCTTCTTTATTTTATTATTATTATTTTTTTTTTAAAGAAAATGCAGCCCAGTCTGTGCTGATGGTGACGGAGCTGGAGGACCTGGAGGTGATGGCTGCCGACGAGGCCTCCTTCCAGTGCGAGGTCTCAGTGCCGGTCCTCAAGGCCCCCGTGTGGAGCCTGCAGGGGGCGCCCCTGCAGCCGGGCCCCAAGGTGCTGCTCGAGAAGATAGGGACGGTCCACAGGCTGACCCTCAGAGAGACCTCCACCGACATGAGTGGGACAGTGGAGTTCACACTGGGAAAAGCACAGAGCAGCGCACAGCTCCGGGTACGGAGTAAGTGAAACAAGGACCATCTTAATTCTAAATTTTGCATTCAAAGACGTGTAGTGTGCATGGGTTTTCTGTTGTTATGTGGGCTCTACTGAAACATTTTAATGGCAAATTGACTCCAATCATTTCTAAATCGTGGCGTTAAAATTGACTTTATCTTCAGGTATTAAACAGGATCTTGCATTAGGGGACTAGGGTCATGGGAAATTACAATATTGTTGTTATACTTTGCCTTTCATGCATTTTAATTAATTCAAAAGAAAATAAAAAAAAATCATAGAAATAGAAGTTTGCAGATTACTTGTACTTTTCACAGACTAATGGCCTGTCTCCAGACAGACAACACAACAAGGATCCTCATTAAATTATTGATTTATCATCATTATATCCCCACGAGCAAATTGAACCACATTCATTCTTGCTTCTTTGAGAATGTAAATAGACAGTCTATGCAGAAATGGCCACAGAATGAACTGAAACATGTTGGTCCACACTACAGCAGTGTTTTTTCAACCACCGTGGCACACCGGGGGTCACGGAAATGTCAAATTCCACTGAAAAAATAAATAAATAATGGAAGTTGGCAAATGTGTTGCAAGATCAAAACTATAAAGTTACCCTGGGGACAATTCTTTGGAAAGTGTGAGGCCATGGCAGAAGGAAAGGTTACAGAAACCTTGACTATGAACCGAGGGCTGAATCTACAGGGGCAATATACTGCAATTCTAAAAATGACCGGCAGGTGGCGACACAATGAACAGGCAATGGAAAGAAGAGGCTGATCAAATATTTTGACGCTATTAATTACTATTTTATGATGTTCTTCGGTGACATCCAAGCTAATTTTCCATCCCTGTCAGATTGACTGCAAAGTCATCTGAATCTAAATCATGCGGGCTCAATTAACCTTCACAAACTATCTTTGCACGGCATATATCACGCGTCACGCAGATGCCTTATCATCCAAACTGTAAAGCCTGCAGCGTGACTTGGCGTTTCTCGTCAGGAACGTGGCAAGACATAAATGCGTTGGCCTCGAGAGTGCCACATTCTGAGGAAAATTATATTAGGTGTTTATTTTCCAAGCCTATCCATGGGCATGTAGGTCAGGCAATATGGAACACATGCCCACCATTCCTTCTGGAGCTATTCACAGATGGAAGATAGTAATTTATTTTTAGATTTTATCATGTTGCCTATTAGCGAGAGTATAAGGTTCAATCATCCGGCTCAGGTTTTAGACACTTGTAAACTCACTTGACTATGAACCGAGGACAGACATTTGCTGGGCACAGCCACCCCTTACCGTATATATAGAAAATACAGAGGATGGACGAGATAACAGAAGCCCCCTGTGGGAAAAGAGTTGAACCTTGAATTAAGTCAATCACAATTACCACGGCAGCTGCAGTGGTAAGCGCTGTTAGATTGAGTGGCCCTGAGTATCGTGTCTCAGTTGCATAAAAAATGTCCGACAATTATCACCTTGATACGTGAGTTTTTAAAGCAACGTGAGCCAAATGACAAAAGTTCCAAAGAGGCCAAATAGCGGGCGCCCGAATCGGTGCATTGCTCACAAATACTAACGCGTCGATGGAGACGGTCACAAAGCTCTCCCAAAGGCTTTAGACGGACACTTGATAGGACGGTCGTGGATAAACGGCACAAAAGCGAACAACTCGGCGACCGGGTCTTGACGAACACCGCACGCCGTGAACGCCATGAAGCTGGAATTCATACCAGAGACTCCAACTGCTGGTACCCGAGAGAATACTTCTCATGCACAAAGATGCATGAGCTGATGCGAGGAGGGAGCACAACACCTGTGCAATGCGGTCGGATGAGTCGGTCGGCCTCCGGCCATTTGAAAATTTTAAATTAAAAATCCAAACATAAACCCAATGAACTTGCAGAAGATCTCATTTCAAAATTGACACCCTCTTAATCAGGAGCAAAAAAAAGTTTTTTGTATGAAACAATGGAAACATACAAAAAGAAACGGCCCAGTGTAGGTTAATGCAAATTTCATTGTGTGAATTTCTTTGTAAAATTGTGATGAAAAGCGATTTGATTCCAACTTGGAGCCAAATATCACCAGCAAACAATGGAAAAACAGTGGAGCATCTAGGTCGAACAAGCAAACATGGGACATACCTACATGGGGTTACGGTTGGGGGAAACCAACGGAGGCCTTCAACCCACGAATGGTGCATTGCTTGCGGAGCTGGATCTGTCAGACTACTTGCCAACGCCACGCGCTTCTACGCCCTTATATGGACCGGCCTGTTAAAGCAGCCAAACCCTCCAAATTGGACTGAGACGTGACAAAGTATGCTGCCACACAAAGTCAGAATCAAAGTAGATCATCCAAATTAGTCATAAATGTTTTTTTGTTTTTTTTTGTCCTGCATTATCCCAAATGTAATGTTTAGGTCTTCATCTGACCGCTGTCCAGAAAACTCTTTTAAATGAATTTATTTATTCTATTTTGTCGAATTTTGTACTTCTTTTGTATATTGCATGTCATTCATTATTGCAGCTCAAATGAAGGCTTCCAAACAGCCCCCCAAAAGGGTTGCCTACATTTGGAACTCTATTAGACTTAAGATTTCTTATCCGTTGAGGAAGGCATTTTTCCACCGCTTGGTAATGGACAGAAGGACGGCTCCGGTGGGACTTTTCTGACAGAATTGGGCCAGGCTCAGCGGAGGATGGTCGCCCGTTTCTACGTCTAATTTCAGTTTTCTCTTCTCCAATTTCTCCAGGTTCTCCCTGAGTGACGGCGTCCCTCAACACCTCGTTCGGGGGGATTTACTGTTTACCGTTTCAACCCGTTTGAAGGATTTTTCTTTATCTTTGTTGGACTAAATCTCCATATTTAGTTGCCACAGTATGAATATGACTAATATATTGTTGTTGTCAAATCATAAGAATTGTGTACATGCAAACCCCCCCCCCAAAAAAAAATCAACACACCTCGGCCTAGTTTCACTTTCCGTTAAAAGGTGACGTCCGTCATCCAAACCCGACGGGTGGATTTAGTGACACTGGATTTTGCTCACATTGAAACCCCCACAGAGGTTTTGGAAACCCAGGGAAACGCGAGACGACACCACTTATCCCCAAACACGAACTAAAGTTCAAGAAGATTAAAAAGAAAAAAGTCATTTTTGTTGTCATGGACATTTATCAACTGTTGGAGATCCCGGGGGGTCGCATCGAAAAAAAACCATATCATATTAAGTTCAATGAATAAATACGAAAGTTATGTTGAAATTATATGTATTTCGTTTAGCAACTTTACCCCGATTTTCCCCTGTTACCACGGTAATGATATCAATCCCTTTTCTTTGCTGTAAGGATCCGATCCCTCGTTTATGTGTAAAGGTTGTGTTGCCCTATCATTATTTCTCGTCCAAATCTCGACGTGAACCATTTTAATTGCCTTTTTTTTCTTGTCATGCGAACAAAAAAGGAAAAACCCGATTTACTTCTACTAACAGCTTGAAATGGGAATGTCTATATTTACTGCAGTATCTGAGTGGAAACCAAACTTTTATCATTACTACTTAAACATGTATGACTTCATATTTAAACATGAAATTATAGGCAAAAAAAAAATAATAATCCTCACAGCATAATTTTTCCATATACAAAAGCGTGGTTTTCTATGGAAGCCCATTTCCATGAGGGGGAGAAAAAATAAATCAAACGAGCGTCTCAGAATTATGACTTACTAAAGTCATAATTATGACATACTTAAGTCATAATTATACTAAGTTATAAAGAAAATCGGGATTCTAAGTCATTATACTAATACTAAGTCAACATTTTCACTTGGTATCTCATAATTATGACTTACTCAGTCAAAATGTATTTAGATTTTAGAATTGTCCGTCCTCTCTCAGAGGTCAATCCAGAACCGGACACATTGACTTTGCGAGGTCAGCCGCCATCTTTCAATGCGCTGCTCTCCAGCGCCCGGACCTAATGTTACTCAACGGTTGTCCGAAAAAATGCAAACATCTCAATGTCTCCCGGCAACGGCAGCATTTTCCGCTCCCAAGTGTAGCCTTGGTCTTGCAGGGCCGACGCCCAGCGTTAACCACAACATTCATCCAGTGGCCGTGGGAGATCCTTGGCTCGCTTCCTTGGAAGCTCCTCGGCATACGCAGCCCTCACGTATTCCACTTATCGAATACGTCCCCGAAATCGATTTCTTGGCCTGAGGTCAATGGAGGCCTTCACCGTCCCACAAGCGTAACAGAATCCCAGCCGTTTCTGGGTCAGTCACAGTACGTTGCTGCTTCCACCTCGGTGCGTCCCATGACCCTTCGGCCGCGGCTGCTTGTTGTTGGAAGGCCTGTGAAGGGTGCGCTGCCAGTGACCATCTCCTAATGGCAGCAGTTCCACTCGTGGCCTTGTTTGATTTTGTTTTTCATAAATAGCAAGTCGTAATTATGACTTAGTATCTCATAATTATGACTTAGTTAGTCAATCATGAGATTTTTTTTAATTTTTAGTTTTCTGGATTTTTCACTGAAGTAATGAATTCATTATGAGATATTTAGTCAAATTTGACGGAAGCATGGCTTCAATTACGGGGGGGGATTGGGGGGGTCTGATCCCCCTAATTAAGACTTGGACCCCCTTAATTAAAACTTAGACCCCCATGAAAGAGGTGAGAACAACAGGCTGGAGGGGGGTTCAAAACATTTATGTGCCCTTCTTATCTGTAATTGTAAACATTACAATATAGTTCCTATATTTATGCCTGGAAGAATCTTGTAAAACAATTTCAGACACCCCTAAATTGGACTGTACCATTACACCGAGCATCGCGCTCCGCAGCGGAGGACGCGGTCCGCAGCTCAGATCCGAGCCGTGTTTTTTCCAAACAAAGCAAATAAAAACAGTGGTCTTTTTTCTAGATTTGGTTATTTTCTCTGAATTAAACAAACAAACAAACAAACAAAAAAGTATGCGTAACCATGCGTAACGCGGACACTTGCTCGGTCACTGTATCCTCTACATCCCCGGCTGGAGAAAAAAGTTGGTTGTCATAGTATATATTGTGGACTTAAGTATCTCATAATTTTGACTTAGTAAGTCCTAATTATGATCATTAGATTTCATTAGATATTTTCTTTTAGTTTTCTAGATTTTTTTTGGAAATGTGTTTCCATAGTTTTCTGAGGATATTCTGAAGTGAGAATTATCATATATAACTAAAAACTGCATTTCAAGGCCTACAGAAGGTTTCTTAGTTAAACTAAGAATTGTCTTTTTTGTGCATTGTATAGATTTTGTTTTTTAATGTAAAGAGTGAAGTCTGAAGTTGGAGGAGTGCGTGTGAACAAAGGAGCGTTTCTTGCGCTGAACGGCTCGTGGTGTAAATACACTGCATGGGCCAAAAGTGGGAAATTTAGGAAAAAGCCACGAGTCGAATATTTCATGACGATAGCAGGGGGGGGGGGGGGCGGGCATTGGTTTGGTTTGTGGGTTTTAAACATCTGAAACTTAAAGAAACGGGGAAATGAAAGTTGTTTTTCATATGAAGTCTGCTCCGTATTCCATTTTTTTCCTGTTTGTTTTTCATTTCAGAAGATTTCAACGGCACCGAAAGTTTGTTTTGTTCAATTCTGGGAGTGAAAGATCCAAAGATCCAGCTCTTCCATTAAAACATGCTTTATTGATACAGGGTACAAATATGTCTCTAGTCTTTTTTTCTTTTTAATGTTATCAGCAGCAGTTTAAAAACTCAAAAAACACTTTTTTTTTTTAGCCAGGGTCCTAACATTAATAATACTCTCATTGCATACAGTAAAAAAAAAAATAAAGTTAAATTGTTATTTGAATGAAAAGTTTCATTTTCATTGTCATATAGTGACAGATTGTTTTTTACATTATGATTTTTTTTTTATATGAAATTCTTACTTTTGACACACACACACACACACACACACACACACACACACACACACACATACACACACACACATACACACACACACACACACACACACGCCCCAGATTGTGACAGAGAATCAGCTCTACAGTAACACAGTGAATCTGATTGTAAAACATTTTGAAATTCATTTTAAACGTCAGAATTGAAATTCAAGTAGAAAACAAAAAAAAGATGAAAGGAAGCAACAAAAAATGTGCCTTGATACCAAACTTGAAAAAAACAAAAAACAAAAAAACACAAAAAGGGGAAAAACACAAAAACAGACAAAAACAAAAACTGCACAACACTCCTCCTGCATGATGTCATCGCACATCTCGCATCTAATTCCTAAAAAAATACATAAAACATAACATCCTTTTAATCATAGGTAAAATTGGTATTATTATCATTAATAATAAACAAATCACAAAACGATTGCTTTTAAAATCCTGATATATGTACAAAGAAAAAAGAAATAATCTCGCCACAGCGTTTCACTTTAGTGACACTTAGTGGGACAGGAAGTTGTTCCGGAGAAAAGGTGGAGATTTTTTTTTACGTCTTTTCCTATTGCTCCTCCTCCTATTGTTTGTTTGTTTAAGTACATAGTAAATTAAATAGTTAAAATGTAAAAATAAAAATAATGAATCCATGAACATGATTCCAGTACTGATTCAAATAGTGTAAAGAGTTAATTACCAGTATTGCATTTTAATGGTATTTTAGTTAAAAACAATTGCATTACAGGGGATTATTAATGCATATTGCGTTTCCCTTCATATATATATATATATATATATATATATATATATATATATATATATATATATATATATATATATATATATATATATAAAGGCTGAAACACAAAAACATAGCTTATAATTGTGACTGTTTTGAAATGGTTTTTGGGGTGGGTCCTAAAAATCGGGTTCCGTTCACAGCTCGCCACAGAATGCTGATCTGCGTTAAGGCCACATAGTGTTTGAGGTGTCATAACATTCATCAGGTGGACAAACCGTTTATCACAATGTTAAAAATATATGTTTTACATATATACGTACAACCACTACAAATCTAATGATTGTCCAAAAACCAAAAACAACAACCCATAATTGGGGGTTTTAGTCAAACATGGCAACCCGGATTCAGTCGACCCGGACGATCGATGATTTGCATTTTTCTGCTGTTTGTCGTTGGAGCTCTTGACAAAACGTCCATTTTAAAAAGGGCTTCATGTTCTTGCGTGTGTGTGGGGGAGGGGGTTAATAAAGTTAATGTCCTTGTGGAGGACGGCAGCGGACCACGCCATCGGTTGCAAAGTCTTTTCTGCCACATGGGAGCAGCAACACACTCGCTGCGCTGCAGAGGACGCCCGCCTCAAAAAGTTATTTAATCCCAAAATTCAGACCTTATTCTGGACAGAGAAATAAAATAAAAATCGAATAAAAACAAAACTTAAAAAAAAAAAAAAACACCTGGATGGGAGTTCAACTCTATTTTGTTTTCTCGTTGATGATTCATTTTGATACAAATAAATGCGATTAACCATTAACGTCCAATAATCATTTACTGATATTGAACATTAGAATAAATAAAAATTTGGGCCGGTTATTTCGGGTGATTCATAAATGCAATCTATTTTTGCATTATATTCATTGCAATATTAAAAAAAAATTGGCTTAAAATTTGCTTTAATACTTTGATATGCTCCATCCTTTAATGTGGATGGAAACACATGATTGAATGATCAATATGAATGAAAAAAAACTATCAAATAATTGCACAATCAGATGAGACAAATATATAATATGTGAGACAAATTATTTCCAAAATACTCACTTGGATTATTTTTGACATTTATTTTTAAAGATTGTTTTT
The DNA here is from genome assembly GCF_960531495.2 of Zeus faber. Lineage (NCBI taxonomy): Eukaryota > Metazoa > Chordata > Actinopteri > Zeiformes > Zeidae > Zeus > Zeus faber. The sequence goes on from NC_137210.1 coordinate 23,650,625, forward strand.
TTGCTTCTACCCGATTCCCAAAAATATGGGATTTTAACGTCTGAACGGGGGATGAAGTGACTCGGTGGCTGAGAGTGACGCGTGGATCGCAGTGTGGTCCATGTTTGTTTGTTTTGGGGGGGACGCAGCGCGGAGCCGTGTCCGGCGCCGGCCTCCGTGGCCCCGCGACGACGACGACCATCGCTCCCTTTCCTCTTCCTCTTCCTCCCTTTCGTGGTCGTCTCCTCTCCTCTTCCCGTCGCTCTGTTAGCTGGTCGTCCGCTGCTGCTTGAGAATGTCGTAGACGTCGTCCACTTTGCTCAGTCTCTCGAAGAACGGAATGAGATCCAGCAGCTCGGTGTCGGCCATGTCGTCGAACCAGGACGCCACGGGGACCTGCGGGATTTTCAAAAGGTCAAAAATAAAAAATTAATAAAAAAATAAAAAAGACTCAATCAAACAATAATAACACTTCATATTCAATTAATGGCTCGTTAAACTGAATATTTAAAGGTTAAAATGGAGTTTTAGACATTTAGTCAGCGCAAACACGTGAAAAATATATTATTTAAATAGTATTATTTAAGATAACATGAGGGAAATTCAGAGATGGTATTACATTTAATCTTATTAATCCCTATGATACATTTTATATTTGATTTTGTTTATACTTATGTAGCATTTGTTAAAACAGCGGTTGGTACTTCCCCCTTTTGAAATGGAATAAAAAAATCTAAAATATGGAACATTTGACACAAAATCTGAGAAATGAAGTTGATTTTCTGTAATATTTCACATTTTATCTCTGGGATTCTATCACTCAAACGCTAAAATGAGCAAAACGTCCTTTGTTGAAAACCTGCTATCGTTTAACATTTTAACTTGCATGAAAAATGCTTTTACAATTTTAAATAAGGATAAAAACAAATTTAATCAGGAAAACAGCGATGTACAGATACTTAAAATTACCTTAAAAACGACAACATAATGAGAGCCGGGTTGCCATGGCAACAGCGTTACTTACGGCGTTGTCGGGGTGGAAGATGTAGGAGGCCGGGGAGTTGTCGATGATGATGACCTTGTTGAGGTCGCGTCCCAGTCGACTCAGGTCCTTCACGTAGTTCCCGCGGTGGAAGACGCACGATTCCCGGAACAGGCGGCTGCGGAAGGCGCCGCGCTTGTCCAGCAGGTCCGACACCGGGTCCGCGTACTGCCACCGGGGGGGACCGAAAAAACATGTGAAGACGGCCAAAACGTTTGGACGCAGTTTGACTCGGCATCATCGGCTGCGTGGCACCTTCATTCATGTAAACATGAGATTATATATAACGACATGTAAACATGAGATTATATATAACGACATGTAAACATGAGATTAGATATAACGACATGTAAACATGAGATTAGATATAACGACATGTAAACATGAGATTATATATAACGACATGTAAACATGAGATTAGATATAACGACATGTAAACATGAGATTAGATATAACGACATGTAAACATGAGATTAGATATAACGACATGTAAACATGAGATTATATATAACGACATGTAAACATGAGATTATATATAACGACATGTAAACATGAGATTATATATAACGACATGTAAACATGAGATTATATATAACGACATGTAAACATGAGATTATATATAACGACATGTAAACATGAGATTATATATAACGACATGTAAACATGAGATTAAATATAAAGACATGTAAACATGAGATTATATATAACGACATGTAAACATGATATTAAATATAAAGACATGTAAACATGAGATTAAATATAATGACATGTAAACATGAGATTAGATATAACGACATGTAAACATGAGATTAGATATAACGACATGTAAACATGAGATTAAATATAACGACATGTAAACATGAGATTATATATAACGACATGTAAACATGAGATTATATATAAAGACATGTAAACATGAGATTAAATATAACGACATGTAAACATGAGATTATATATAACGACATGTAAACATGAGATTATATATAACGACATGTAAACATGAGATTAAATATAACGACATGTAAACATGAGATTAGATATAACGACATGTAAACATGAGATTAAATATAACGAAATGTAAACATGAGATTAGATATAACGACATGTAAACATGAGATTAAATATAACGACATGTAAACATGAGATTATATATAACGACATGTAAACATGAGATTAAATATAAAGACATGTAAACATGAGATTATATATAACGACATGTAAACATGATATTAAATATAAAGACATGTAAACATGAGATTAAATATAATGACATGTAAACATGAGATTAGATATAACGACATGTAAACATGAGATTAAATATAATGACATGTAAACATGAGATTAAATATAAAGACATGTAAACATGAGATTAAATATAATGACATGTAAACATGAGATTAGATATAACGACATGTAAACATGAGATTAAATATAACGACATTTAAACATGAGATTATATATAACGACATGTAAACATGATATTAAATATAACGACATGTAAACATGAGATTAGATATAACGACATGTAAACATGAGATTAGATATAACGACATGTAAACATGAGATTAAATATAACGAAATGTAAACATGAGATTAGATATAACGACATGTTAACATGAGATTAAATATAACGACATGTAAACATGAGATTATATATAACGACATGTAAACATGAGATTAAATATAAAGACATGTAAACATGAGATTATAAATAACGACATGTAAACATGATATTAAATATAAAGACATGTAAACATGAGATTAAATATAATGACATGTAAACATGAGATTAGATATAACGACATGTAAACATGAGATTAAATATAATGACATGTAAACATGAGATTAAATATAAAGACATGTAAACATGAGATTAAATATAATGACATGTAAACATGAGATTAGATATAACGACATGTAAACATGAGATTAAATATAACGACATTTAAACATGAGATTATATATAACGACATGTAAACATGATATTAAATATAAAGACATGTAAACATGAGATTAAATATAACGACATGTAAACATGAGATTAGATATAACGACATGTAAACATGAGATTAGATATAACGACATGTAAACATGAGATTATATATAACGACATGTAAACATGAGATTATATATAACGACATGTAAACATGAGATTAAATATAACGACATGTAAACATGAGATTAGATATAACGACATGTAAACATGAGATTAAATATAACGAAATGTAAACATGAGATTAGATATAACGACATGTAAACATGAGATTAAATATAACGACATGTAAACATGAGATTATATATAACGACATGTAAACATGAGATTATATATAACGACATGTAAACATGAGATTATATATAACGACATGTAAACATGATATTAAATATAAAGACATGTAAACATGAGATTAAATATAATGACATGTAAACATGAGATTAGATATAACGACATGTAAACATGAGATTAAATATAACGACATGTAAACATGAGATTATATATAACGACATGTAAACATGAGATTAAATATAAAGACATGTAAACATGAGATTATATATAACGACATGTAAACATGATATTAAATATAAAGACATGTAAACATGAGATTAAATATAATGACATGTAAACATGAGATTAGATATAACGACATGTAAACATGAGATTAAATATAATGACATGTAAACATGAGATTAAATATAAAGACATGTAAACATGAGATTAAATATAATGACATGTAAACATGAGATTAGATATAACGACATGTAAACATGAGATTAAATATAACGACATTTAAACATGAGATTATATATAACGACATGTAAACATGATATTAAATATAACGACATGTAAACATGAGATTAAATATAACGACATGTAAACATGAGATTAGATATAACGACATGTAAACATGAGATTAAATATAACGAAATGTAAACATGAGATTAGATATAACGACATGTAAACATGAGATTAAATATAACGACATGTAAACATGAGATTATATATAACGACATGTAAACATGAGATTAAATATAAAGACATGTAAACATGAGATTATATATAACGACATGTAAACATGATATTAAATATAAAGACATGTAAACATGAGATTAAATATAATGACATGTAAACATGAGATTAGATATAACGACATGTAAACATGAGATTAAATATAATGACATGTAAACATGAGATTAAATATAAAGACATGTAAACATGAGATTAAATATAATGACATGTAAACATGAGATTAGATATAACGACATGTAAACATGAGATTAAATATAACGACATTTAAACATGAGATTATATATAACGACATGTAAACATGATATTAAATATAAAGACATGTAAACATGAGATTAAATATAACGACATGTAAACATGAGATTAGATATAACGACATGTAAACATGAGATTAGATATAACGACATGTAAACATGAGATTAAATATAACGACATGTAAACATGAGATTATATATAACGACATGTAAACATGAGATTATATATAACGACATGTAAACATGAGATTATATATAACGACATGTAAACATGATATTAAATATAAAGACATGTAAACATGAGATTAAATATAATGACATGTAAACATGAGATTAGATATAACGACATGTAAACATGAGATTAGATATAACGACATGTAAACATGAGATTAGACTATGTAGCGTCACAACATGTCGCCGCTAGCTAGTGTTAGCATTAGCATGGAGGCGGAGTCATACCAGGGGTACCGGCAGAGAGGCGGTTGACCGTGACAACGGTCATTATTCAGGAGTAACTGACGGCTGATTGCAGCTTTTGAACAACCAGAATTGAGTTCTACACAGCGCGCGCATGGTGGTATTAGCTCAGTTGTGAATTACAGACGGCAGAAACATGGTGAGGCGTCCAGTAATGCTAAGGTCCAGTTCATGTCATTTTGGAAGCAGTGGTTTGGACCGAAGCGCTCACCTTGGATAAGCTGGCGGTGAACAGGACGCACTCGAACAGCTCCCCCATGCGCTTGAGGAACTCGTCCACGTGAGGTCTCTTCAACACGTACACCTGGTGGACACACAAGGCAGTGCAGGAGGTGAGGAGGCGAAAATATAAACAATAAAAACAACTGTCTTATGTGGCTATAAGAATATATTATTTATTAATATATTATTTGAAATGATTATTTTGGTTATTTTATTGTTATTTGATAAAGCTTATATTTAGATGTAACTTAAAATAAGTATTTACAATAAGGGATGATCGATATGGAAGAATCTATTGTGATAATATGAAACTCTGCACAACATCAAGATACATTTCTATTAAGTTTTCTGTTTCAAAATTCAAAATCCCATGCAGCATTACGTAACTTTTGGTATTTGCGCCTCTACAGCTTCTGAGTGCAATTGCACTTTCAGACCACTGTCGTAAAACTCGGTCCGGTGTAATTTCTTTTACCAGAAAAATTTGAACCTTATCGGTCAAGTTTCGATATGAGTCCATGTTGACAGACTGGTATTGAAACGTTAAACGCAGATATGATGTGCACCGCTTTTTTTTTTTCTAAATACATTTTACCACGCAAACAAATGGTAGTTACCGGTACCAAACGTCAAGGGACTGACACACTATCACACTAAGAGTGTCGTTCCAGTCCATTCCAGCCCATAAATAAAGGCAATAAACAATATTTACTTTTCTCCCAGCGCCGCAATATCTACCTTCCACAAATACGTCATAGCAACCCGGATCGAAGATTTTTAACGATTATTTATTTTTTATGAAAATGCGTAAAACGTGAGCCACTCCCGCTAAGATGCTGGTGGCCTTGTTTCTGGACCAAGTCGTCCCGAATAGGCCTTCCCCTGGTTTATCAAGCCTATCCTGGATTACTTGAACCAGACCCAAGCCCTTTGGGGGGGGGGGGGGGGCACAGGGCCCCTCCGTCTCCCCGGAAGACCCCGGAAGACCCCGGAAGACCTCGGCACCACAGGTCTAGCATTTTCCATTTAAAGCCTGTGGCTGCCATCGCCCGGTATACCGGTGAGCAGAGCATATTATGGCGCTGGAGGCCCAGATTGATGGCCAGTTAGTTCTGAGAAGGCGGCCAGGATTTGGTCAGGCCACGGAAATAGCCTCCTGCTGCTGGGAGTCGTCACCTGAGAAGGCCACAGCTCTGTCAGACCGCGAGCTGCTGCTCTGCCACGCTTTTGATTTGACGTCACATTAAGTGGTTTCTACAGGTGGAACAGCTTCTGAGTTCTTTGTACTAATACTGCAAAGGGCTTTGTTCTTGCAGTTATAATTATATATTAGTGGTAGTAGCATATTATCATTTTTATTATTGCCATGAGTTCTAGCATCCTTATTATTGTCCTTCTTAGTATTATTATAATGTGGTTATTAGCACTACTACACTGCTATCTTGCCATAATACAGTTCGACTTATTTTACAGTACGGCTATACATACAATAACATTATGTCATATATTATGTCTAGCCATATTTATTACATGTTTTTTGCTCTTTTATAATTATTATTTGATTGCCCTTTTTATTAATACATGGCACTTTCATTATTGTCATCATTATCTAAAATAGCCCCACAGGGCCGGCTCTTCACATAGGAGACACAGGTGGCCCCCTCAACTGCGGTCCGATCACGGCACCAGCGACGGGGCGCCAGTGATCTGCCCCGAAACAGTGTTTTTTTTTATTTTAGATGTAGGTTATATTATTTTACTCCGTTTCCTTATGGAACGGACCAAGCACCGTGTGTAACAGCGAAACTTCCACCGCCCCGCCCCCCACCCCGAGCACAGTTTGTCTAGAGCCGCAAAATGGATCCAGCCTGCATTATCTATTATTACCCATATTGGACGCACCATAGTCCCTTTGAATTTCTGTTTACATTTAACCTTTATTTTATTTAATTCTGTGAATTCCTCCGCAGGGATTAATGCAGTGGTATCTGATGTAATGTTATCTTCTGTTATTACATGATGTGAAACGTGTCATAACAACCAGAAATACACAGAGTGACATCACCTGGAACCCAACGGTGCAGCGCTACGTACCTGATGAACTGTTCCATCAATTTCCACTGGAATGATAAAATCTGCATTGTTCACCGGCTGTTGAAAAACAGAAAAAAATAAATAGTTACCACAATGAACCGAGGCGCATGGTTCAAATGTGTGTATGTTTTAAAGGAACCGGAGTTGATGCTGAGACCGGGACCGTATCGAATGTGACGACGTGTCACGCAGCCGGGGCGTCTCGCGGCTCCGGGTAAATCATCCGGCTCTTGTGTCTTTCATCATCGAAATTTAGGGCCCCGCCGTGTCTAACGCGGCTCGTAAATTCATGATTTATTTAGACAAATCCCGCGCCCGAACTATGCGCCCAAATATCCAGTGGGAGGATCCACCCAAGCGCCCTGCATGTGGTGACGCCATCGCACAAACAAGAACACCATGATGTAACCACCAAAGTATTTTTCAGCCGATACAACTGAACAAGTTGAATCATTTAAGAAATGGCAAAACTTTATATTAAATATACTGTATATCATATAATAATATATTATATAATAATGATAATAATGTTTTACCACTGTTGTACCTGTATTTAGTTTTAATGTTTAATGTTCAAATCCGGTATATTCCAAGCTTTGGAGTTTTTAAGGCTATAGATTTTTAGTTTTTATAAGAAAAACACCACCAGCTCAGTTTTATGGGGAAACAAAATAAGTAATTAATACCCAAAATTCAAGTTTAGGCTATTAATGATTCACTTTTTCTCCAGACTTTTTCATTTCAATTTATTTTATTTCTTTACTTTTTTTAGATTTAATCGACTGTATAGGCTTTTTATAACTGTTACCTTTATTTCATGCCCATTAAATTGTAACAGTGTTTTTTAGAAAGTGCTGTTATAGAAAAATCTCTAAAACTTAGTTACTTAATACCAGATAGAAATGTTGTTTTTTTATTATATTATCTTGAAATACGTCTTGAAAACAGTTGTTCCTCAAATAATTACTTCAGAGAAAAATTCTTACCTTTAACATAAATGAGCGCATATGCGAACATACGACACGGCGCCTTCATCCAGCATCCATACCCAGAAATGTCCCCCCTTTTTTAAACGCTATTCTTTAAAGTGTGTCAAAGTGATAAAAGGTTGTTTCCTTTTGCCAGGGGGAATGTTCCCAAAGTGGAGCTCGCCCCCGGTTCTGAACCTGTTTACACTCGGCGAGCGCCGCTATCCAGTGACACCCTGCAGGACGCGACGAGGGGCACGCGGCGGCTATGACATAATGTGTCGTGACACAGGAGACCCCGCTGTGGGCATTGATTACTTTGTTCCCCCAAACGCTGCCTTACAAGGCTGCACACCCATTCTTCAATCTGATTTCGCAGCGCTTGGATTATTCCAAGTGCATCTCCACACAAATGTCCCTGTTAAATTAGGGGTAGAAAAAAAAATAATGTAAATGTCCCTGCGCCGTCAAAAGAGAATATTTTCCTTGTATTGCTTTCAAATGCAACGCCAGTGTCTTTGTGTGAAGATGAAATAATCAATCCGTTCACTAATTAATTGAGTTTGGAGAGAAGAAAAAAAAAAATACAATTTCTGATGTCAAATAAAACATCAGAGATGCAAAGTTTTAAAGACGTTTGCCCTCTAATGGTTTATCATAAACAATAATCATTTGAGAAAGTGAGCAAGAGAAAGATACCCAAAATCTAAGTCAAAGTTATACTATATAATATTACTATATAACTTTTATATATAGCAATACAATATAACTTTTAAATTGTAATATTTTAAAAACTCAAAAGTAAAAAGGTTTCACCTGCTACAATATTTGTCCACACGGGGTGAGAAAGAAGTCTAAAAACGAGGGTTGCCCCCGACTCAACATTTTCCTAGTCGACTATTAATCGTCAGTTCAAGCGATTAGTCGACTAATCGTCACATGTTTATGATATTAATGAAATGATTTATATATATGTTTTTGGGGCATCAGAAAATGGTTTGAGTTCCAGGGCTGAGAAAGAATGTTATAGCTAACATTTTAACAATGTGCTACATTACAGATAAATACAAAACTTAATATCCAGCTTTTAAAATATTCATTTTGTTTACAAGCCCCGCGTGCACGAAGCGAGCCGCCTGTTAGTTACACGGGTCTAACAAAACATCAGTTACATGTATTAGGCCCTGTTATTATTTTATTAATGTTCACATTTAAATTACATATTGACATAATTTGCACTGAAATATCTTGTACAGAAGATTGTTTCCTGGTGTCGGCGTCCCCTCGTTAGGGACCCCTTGTCGGGCGCATTTCCCCGGGGCCGCAGACACGGTTACTCGCTGCACATTTATTTTTGTCAAAATCCGTTTCAAATGAAAAGCGCCCTATCGTTTCATACACGGGGGCATATAGTTTTTTCTCCAGACATATACGTAGGTTCTAAGGTAAATTTTTTACAATGCACAACTCCTGAATGGAGTTCTTGTTTTTCCTGTAACCAACCGACCAATGAAAAACTGGAGACTCTTCACGTCAACTAACGTTTAGTCGACAATTTGGCGGCAGCCCTACTAAAAACAATCTAAATTTAACAATAGAAAGGTATCCAGTTAACGTGTCGCTTTTACCAAGACATGCAACTTATACATCATATGAATATTTTACGGAACCCAAAGGAAAAACAACTTTTATCCCCTCACTGATCTCTCATAACAGCACATTCAAAATACATCCGAACCATTAATGTTGGACCTTAAACGACGCTGGATTTAGTTGGAGAGGCTAAATTGAAATTTGAAATTTAAAAATCAGAAATCCCCCCCGGGGATGAATAAAGTATCTATCCATCCATCTCCTCATCCATCCATCCATCCATCTGAATCACCCTGCTCTCCGGCTTACCTTGAATGAACTATGCACTAGTGTCTCATCCAGATCGATGACCACGCAGATCTTCCCCGCATCCTTTGACTTGATCTGCGGAAGCAGCGGTTTGGATGGAACCTGAAAGTGGGGTGGTGGGGCAGGGGGGGTATAGCAAGGTACTTAACTTTTCAATGGAGAGCCATTTTATTCAATGTTTAATCCCTGAAACGGAACAATTGTCGCTTCCGCTGTTGTTATTGGCCGCGAGAAATGACCGTCTCACTTCCGGGCTCCAGGCAAAACGTGGCCTGCGCACGGCACATCTCGCCGCTTCAGAGACCCGACGTACTTGGGTTCGGTGGAGTGAGTTCACAGGGGGCCGTAATAAAACTTTGACCGCACGCCTGCCATTTTAACTGATGGGAGCATTTAAATATCGCCCTGGTGTGCAGTAAGTGTCTGAGTGGGGGTCGTCTCTTTCTTCCCTCAACAGGTTTACGGAGCTCAGGGTTTTAAAAAGCTTGCAATGACTGAAGGGCCCTGGCACGAGCAAGAGGGCTCTCCATTTACACTGGGCAACACATGTACGCATGTAGATCCCCGGAAAGTTAGACACCCATCAGCAGGAGAGTAGAGCACGTATTAAAATACTGACACAGACAACGGCATCTTTGCCAAAGTATATCCTGTCTGCATTTTTTTTTCAATTTTTTTTATCATCGCGAGGAAAGGAACATCGATGTTGAGCCAACATGCCCGCTGACTAGCATTTTTCAATGCCACTTGAGTAGAGGAATGTTTTAAACCACAATTTGAAAAACCACATCTATTGTAGAGCTTTTCAGCTGAGCCCTGTAATACCTGCTCTTCAGGTGGAATGCAGTTTTCGCATTCACAGGGCTCTTCAGCCTCTTCCTCCGACGTGCTTTGATCCGACGCCTTGATTTCCTCTGCATTATCCTCTCCCTCGGGTTTGGCCCTTTCCGGAGCCACGCTGTGAATAACGTCTAGAGGAGGCTTTATGTCTCTCGACGACTCTCCGTCGCGGCTTTGTCCATTTTCCTGAACTTCCTCGACCTCGCGGCCCGCTGAAATTTCACTCGGTTGGACAAACTCCAGAAGACGAGAGTCGGCCGCTTCGTCCGTCTCCGGGCCGACGGCACAGCCCTCCTGGCATTGGGTCATGTCTGTGGAGACGTTGAACTCGGAAGCATCCTCCACGACAAACATGTTCTCCGGTTGTTTAACAGACAATTGTACGCTTTTTAGTTCATAAGCATAGTAATCTTCCACGTCTTCCACATCGCAAACCTCCCTATTTTCAACAACTGACCAATACGGCTCCCTCTCTGAGAATATGCTGAAAAGCTGGCATTCCAACAACTGATTCAGTTCATCAGCTCGCTCCCGCCGAGGTTCCCCTTCAATGCACGAGTCACGCGTTTTGCTCTCCGCCGTTGTTTCCTGGAGCCCCGCAACGTTTAGGACTCTGTCGACGGCAGAATCGTTTTTTTGATCTTCCGGAATGTCATCCTCGTACGCATCCCCTTCAACAGAAATGGCATCCGCACACGGTGCATACATGCGCTCTTCGTTATCATAGAGAGGCCGGGAGTGCTCCTCATTGCAGCCTTCCAATCCACGGCCCTCCGGCGCTTCGGCTTCTCCGTCGAAGGTCCCGTCATCGCTCTTTTCTTGGCCGACAACGCCCTCCGACACAACACAGGCGTCTGGCACGGTGGGCTCGTTTCCCTCCGTGAAGCCGCCTTGATCATCGCCCGCCTCTTCTTTCCATTCTTCACGTCGCTCCCCCGACCCGTGAGACGGTATCTGAGCGCAGGCATCGCCACAAGCAGACGCTCGCCAAGCAACACGAGACGCATTGGCCGGAGTCAAAGTTGGTTCCGCATTAACTTTCTCAGATTTCTTTGCTTTTTTGGCACGGACTTTCTCCGCCTCCGCTTTTAATTCTTCAATATACGGATGATCATGGACGTCTCCCCCGTCGAAGCACGAAATATACGCTTGCCTCTGCGAGTAAGCGGTGCCGTTATAGTCACCTCGATCAAACAAGTCAAATAAATCATCAATGACAATGTCGCCTGTGGCAGGTTTGAGTTGATCGCAACAACTCCCGTTGCTTTCTTCCACTTCTTCCTCCTCCTCATCATCATCATCATCAAAAGACTCCCATGGTGTCTGTTCATCGCTGGAATCTTCTTGAGCTCCTTTATCGGATTCTCCGGATGAATCGGAGCAAGGCTCGGACGGAGCGCTGCCATCGCCGCAAGTCTCGAAGGATTTGCTTTCGGAGGAAGAGCAATCGGAGGATTCATCTTCCTCATAAAACTCTGAGCCCTCCTCGGTCCTCATTGTGCATGTGTGCTCGCCGCATTGAGCAAAGATTTCTTCAGAGTCGCACTCATACGGCTCAATGTGTTGACTTTCGCAGGCTAAACAGAGGCTGTCATTTTCGGAAACATCATCGTTCTCTGTGGACGTGTCGCATCCGATGTCCTGATGACAGCTCTCCTCTGCGAAACCTCCCTCTGACTGATCTGAGACATAGAGGTCGTCCATGATTTCGTCGGGATCAGCTCGAACAAGTTTTTCAAAATACAAAGAACTCACTGCGGTTAATAACATAAGCTTTTCACCTTTAGGTTCCGAGTACACATAATCTTCAGTTTCAGCATGGTTTGATTCAGTTGGATACGTTTCAACATGATCTTTTGTGCATTCAGTCTGATTTTGCTCTTGGCAATACTCACAAAGTTCAGTGCCACAGTCGAATGAATCTCCTGTTGCTGGGCATTTTGAGTCGTCAAGTATAAAACCAGACACACATTGCTTGAGAGCCTCACATTCCTCTGCTGATGTGTCTAATTCAGAGATGAAGCCCTCAAACTGCTGATCGGTGAGCATTTGCTGTTGCAATAACGTCAGGTTTTCTGTCCGGTGAGAAGTAAAATCGGACAGTTCAAATTGACCAAAAACCTCACAGTGAAGCGCTGGCTCGTCCAGCTGAGATTCTAAGGACTCAAACTGTTGAACAGAGGACTCACATTGTTGAGATAATTGTAGGTGTTCTGGGCAGTGTTCACAGCGCAGGCAACACTCAGATGCCAAGCCATGATTAGCAGGGCACTCAGGGGACTTGCAAGGTTTAAAACACTCGCCGTGTTGAGCACATATATCAAATGGTTTACTTGACCCTAAAGCCTCGCACTGGTCATGCTCTAACTCAAAATCTTCATCACTTGTCGAATCTTGCTCAAAGCTATCAGAATTCTCATTGCAACACGTACAAACAGGCTCAATGTCATCTGTAAGGTACCTATTAATGCTGCAGTGTTGGGAACAGAGTACAGAAGCATCCATTTCTCCGCTGAGAAGTCTCTGCTCTGCATATTCCATAAGGGCACATTCACTGCTTCCCTTTGAAGGCTTTGCTAAATCAGCCTCTTCTCCCGGTTCACAGATCTGGCAATATTCAGCCGGCATGACTTCTGCAGTTGGAAGCGCTTCTCCGGACACTTCACTCGAGCGTACAAGATATGAGTGCCTCTATTTCCAGTTGGGTCCTTTCAGAGAATCAGAGTTTTTGATGGGCTCAAAGCATTGTTTCAGAGACTCGCTCTTGGGATCCTGCAGCGTCCGGGTTGAAATGGCTGCGAGTGTCCGCGCTGTCCGCAGAGAGTGGGTCTTCACGCAGCTTTTCAGGGGGGGGGGTCACCGAGTCCATGAGCCGCTCCAGAGAGAATCAGTTGCAGTAGCGGCGGCAGCGGCAGCAGCGGCAGCAGTAGCGGCACCGACACACGTTAACATGACAGGGGGTCACGACCAACACTGGGACTAGCACTTGACTCGCCACCCCCCTCTGTGGGAGACCGAGCAATTTATTTTGGGGGCTTGGAGAGACGTGACAAATAACTCATAGAATATCAAATCACTCCCATAAAAAGCTGAAGTAAGGCATAAATGCGAAGCGGACACCTCAACTAAGTACTAAACACTTGATACCCTGTTCATGATTGCTACTGGGAAGTGTTTTGGAAGAATGTGTCCAACGAATCCTGAGCGGGTATTGTTAATTGACTAATAATGTCACGTACAAGTGTGGTTTATGGTTTGACAAGCTATGACATCTGAACACCGTGCAAAATCTGTTGGTCGCTTTTCCTTTTGCACCTCATCTTCATGCATTCACTGGTGTTTGTCCAGAGAATGTTTGCTCAGAACAACTTTTTGCGAAGAAAAGCTCTGCTCCAAATGCACCGTTGCACACAATTTAACCTGATGCAGGTCTCCTGCATGCTCTACTGCCTCCGTGCAGTCAGGCGCCACATGACCTGGCAGGGGCATTACTGGGTATTAAAATTTGGTTTGACTATGTTGCATTGATACAATCAAAATTTGATACCCAAGTAGTAAATCTCTACAGCGTCAGTGAGACCAAAAGAAAACTAGAAGTTTGCACGGTAAAGTTTTTATTTTTTAAATGTTTTTCTTCTAAAATTATTGTTTGGAAACTGGTATCAAGATCAGGTCTTGGCCTTTGATAGCAGCAACAACAATTTTATAAACTAAACCCTGCCCATGGTGAGGTTTCTGTGTCCTGTACAGTAGCAGAACCTCCATAACCAAGTTCCGTAACTCTGGCTGCAAGTCCACATTTCTAATCCCCTCTTGTGGTTCACGTTGAACTTGATGAATGTCTGTACATTGAGAACTTTTCATCGGTGCAATGCAATCGCTCTCCATGGAGAAGGGATACTCTTGTAAATATGAAAGGACTTCTGCACAGAAAACATGTGTTGCTGATCATGTGGCCATCGATCATGTTGACAACATGTTGAGACAGTGAGCGATAGCCGAGAGCTGGGTACATCATAGGGAAGGCCAGCGGTTAGACAGAGACATTTGAAGATAAGAGACGGCTTACTTTGGACAGGGTTCCATTTTCTTCGACCAACAGAGGAGCATTGTTGTTCACCGGCGGCGCCTCGGTCTCCTTGTGACAGAGGCAGCAGAACAGACTACGGAATATGCCTCTGCTGCGAGGCTTCTTTGACGGAGACACAGCGTTGGTGCCTGAAAGCGAAGGGAAGAGGGGGAGACGCAGACAGAGGAGGAGAAACATGAGAGGAGAAGATGTACATACATACCTGGACTGTGTTGTCCTCATATTACCTGTTGCCATTTTTAGAGGCTGTGCAGCAAAGGGTTTAAAGCCATTGCATAACAAAATATAGGTGTTCATTTCAGGCACCGAAATAGCAAATGAGGACTAATACATAAGTCAAAACACGTGTTTTTATTGATGGTCCCCAGTGCACTCTATGTAGACTCTCTGTGAGAGTTGAAGTTTGCTACTTACAGTTAGAATTTCCTTCGTAAAATATTAAAATAAAACATAATTCTCTAAACTAGACATTTTCTTCTGTTGTAGTTGACCTATTTCCAACTGTTCTATATTTTTATATGCTGGTGGAATTCCTTTTAAGTTCACATTGTAATTCCTTTGTAGAATCATGCAGTAATACTGCCTACAATAATTTTTTTTTATAATTTAAATTAGGAAGTTGCTATCCAAGGAGATTACACTATATACATTTGGAGAAAACAAACTAATGGAGGGACTCAAGGCCCAAAACCGCACTTTGACAAGACAACATGTTTAGATGCAAAATGAGCAGCCAAGCATTTAAAACAATCTAAAAGTCTTTCAAAACGATTACACAGTACTTTTGTGTGCACATTCAGTCACGGAATACTTTATGTTTACATGTTCAGACGCTTACTGAAAAGCTCGCATCACATGCACAAATGCCATAAAGTTTCACCCTGGACATGAATCCAATGAGGCGCCTTATTGCATAAGGGGAGCTCATCTGTCTTGAAGGGCGCCTCTCAGGATCGATATTCCAAGTTAGTTAAGTCATTTGGCGCAAACCGGTGGGAAAGTTAATCCCATCATCTGACGGCTGAGCGTTGAGTGCAGGTCCTTACGCAGAAAAATCTCTGACAAATTAGCCAGGGCCCAACGGCCGGTCTAGACTGTCAACAGGAGAGATTAGCGTGCCACTCAGCCAGGGACCAAATCTGCTGCGTGGACTTATTGTGGAGCCGCAACCTGGGTGCGAGGTGCAAATGAGACGTAATTAGAAAGATATCCGGGGTACAATACCGACTTGCTGGCTGAGGCGCGGTGAGGGTGGGAACAGGGACGGCTTGCTTTCAAACGATTCGGGACAAGGAAAGGCGTTGAAAATGCATTGGTTCAAATTTCTTTCCAATTGTGAATTCACACTTGCACATGGAACCTGCTAAAAAGGCTCAAAGGCTTCAGTAAGCATTCTAAGCACACTATCAAACTAACACAGTGTGTGTTGAATGTTCCCGTTAATACTAGAGGCAGATCATTGACCTTTAAAACTTAACCACAGCGAAACCAAAGCGTAATCTAAAGTCCTATTATCCACATTTTGGCTGTCGATTCACCCTACCCCACATGAGCTTGGCCCACTTTGGGTCAGTAGAGGTGCTGGAGCCGCTGACCACTTATTTCAGTATGGGGCAAAGTAGAGCGAACCGCGGGGGAGTAGTCACACAGGGCGGACGCGCTTGTCGAGGATTCCCGTCCTGATCCCCGGTTGAAAAGTTTGTGTGAAAACACGTGTGAAGGAACAGGGCAGGTGAAGCGAGTAGCGTCAAAAAACATCACGCAGTCCTTCACATTAGCTCTTCTGATATTACACATCGCAGAGCTAAAAATAGGAAGCGAGCAGCTGCTGACAGCGGTTAATGATGGGTCTCATTGTATAAATAGCTGCCGGCACACTCACAACAGGCCATAAAGGGAGTCCACAAACTTTTTGTCCCCCATGGTCCCGGCGGAAGGAAGCGGCTGTGGTGTTTGTTGATCCAACGCACATGTGCCCGGAGTGTCCGTATCAAAAAGGATCTAATTTAAAACGCTGGAGCTCTGCACTGGGCGCCGTGATGTCATTCCCGACACATCGGGAGTGATGTTCTCGATAATGAATGTCAACATACACCCCGGCTGCACAGGCAGCACCGGGTCCTTACGCCGCCAAAAAAAGCTGCCCACCAGCGGCTATACGGTCATCTTGGGCGAAGTGGGAGGCAAGGGTGCGCCTAAAACAACCCAAGGTTGTCGTAGTAGATTTTCCGACGGGCAACTCTTAGATTTACCTAAAAATAATCCTATTTATTTAATTATTTATTCTGCATGCCAAGCAGGTAACAAAGCAGGAGGGGCAGGAGGGGCTGGCTGCTTAAATAGGCTGGCCCATAAGGCCGTGGAACCGTGTGGCACCGTCAAGTTGTCTGGCAGAACAGGCTCCGCATCATTCATGCACATTCTACTTTTCAGTGTCCGGATCGGGCTCACCGGACCAACAACGTGATCCTGAAGTAAAATTAAATCAACGTCAACTCGTCAAATCGAATCCCATGACCGCGATAGCGTGTGCTTTTCAGGCCAGTATTTTTCTTCTTTCAAGATGGAAATCTGCTTTTATGTTCCGTTGTGGTACTTTTCAGTTTCAGGACCGGAATCCTGTTGAAATCCGGGTCAAGCTGCGCGAGACCAAGTAGAGCCCTTTCAAAATGTGGATTCAGGGCCGAACTGAAGCAAACCTGAAAAAAAATGGTCAAACCTTTCATCACTGCTTTCACTTAATAGTGCAAAGTGGATTAACCATAGCACCATTTGTACCTTAATTTCAGCTCATTCCTTTGTTTAATTTATCATTATAATTCATGGCCTACATATCTATAGCAATAACTTATCCCGTGCATGGAATCAAATTTGTATATTCGGCATATTTAAATATATTTGACTATTTCTGTTTTTGTATTTTTCATCTATTTGTGTATATTTGGCCATTTTCATTTCAATTTTGTTCTCACTTAACTTTTAATTCTAGTTTTTTCCGACGGTTAAGCTTCCGATCCTCACCACGACACATGATAAACCCATTCTGATTCTGATTCAAGAATAGCAGAAAAGCAGGAGTAAGGAGATGAGAGCGCGCGGCGGCGGCGAAAACTCGACGCTGAGAGGCTCAGACGCGACGCCTCAGCGTCTTTTTAAACCCTGCTTAAGCAAACGCAGGGCGAAGCGGGTCTCTGCTGCGTCTATTCCCATCCAGACGCAGAAAGAATGAGGCCTCCCCTGACCGACTTTCCGACACTCGATCCGCTCCTACAATCTGACAAGTCGCTTCACACCATCCGCGGTGTGAGGGAGCGGGTTCAAGGTGGCGCGGCGAGGGAGCGCCTCAGATTTTACATTTTTTTTTTCCCTTTTTGGGGGCAACCATCTCGACGAGAGAAATGAGATCAGGTTCCGTCGCTGTAGATTTGGAAAGTCAAAAATCAAAATGACATGTCTGCCAATCTGATTCAAATAGCTTTTATACCACTATAAACATCATACAGTAATTAAAAGTGTTTCTGAAGCGGTATTCTAATGTTATTATGCCATTACACATCATAAGAAAGATTAAGAAAACCACCAATTTCCACTTCAATTTTCTCCGACTTCAATTCGATGTTGTATAATATTATAGCTTTCGTTGAGTCCTTTTAAACTCTTGCAAGTCAATTTAACTTGTTTTGCCGCTATTTATCTCGCAATGTTGAGAACTGACACGATGAGTGAGCACTTCATTCCTAAAA
This sequence comes from Zeus faber, assembly GCF_960531495.2. Classification (NCBI taxonomy): domain Eukaryota; kingdom Metazoa; phylum Chordata; class Actinopteri; order Zeiformes; family Zeidae; genus Zeus; species Zeus faber. The sequence goes on from NC_137210.1 coordinate 23,669,258, forward strand.
TTATATACAACGAAAAAAATAAAACTCTCAATGAGTGTAGACTAAAACCTGAAAGGGACACAAGAGGTTTACTTTTCCATTTTTTTTCGATTCCTCAGATAAACACCGCAGTTTCAAAGGCTTCCCTGTAGTTTCGGAAACACGACGTCATTGACAGGGAGGCAGCTCCCTTCTTTTCTTCCCCCCTCACCCTGGCCCCTAAGCTCTGGACGGCGTCCAAGTCTGAGACTCTCGACCCTTGGCCGAGAGGAAGCTCGACGCGGGGCCCGGCGACGGTTCCCTGGACGCCACTGCCCCCGTCTGAGCAAAAGGCACAGCACAACCACTGTGCGCACGACTACGGCCCCACTGCCATCATGAGGACAGCGTTTTCCCACCGTGAACATTTTTCAAATTCCACTTGAATAAATCTTGTGTTGCAAGATCAAAATTGCAAGGCTGCACTCATTCATCTAATCCATCAGTTCTGGACGGAACAGCAGCTCTGTGTCCATCAGAACAAGCTTCACTCTGAAAGTGAGGACCATTAGTAGTGATGAGAGGTTCGGCTCTTTTTTGAGATTCGGTTCTTGACGAGTCACTCGGTGAAAAGAGCCGTTCGGTTTTTCGGACTCTGGGGTTTGTTTTGTTCAGTCGGCGTAGCGCACACTGAGCGAGGGAGGACCTCCTGAACGACGAACGAGAGGAAGAAGAGACTGAACTCTCACAACAATCCTTTAATTCCGACAAAACGGTTCGTTTTGGTGCACTGTGAAAGCGTGAATCGGTCCCTTTGGATACGAATTGCGCCAAATGTCTTGGCCTTTTTCCCCCGCTGACTTAAATTTAGTCCTCAGTGATTAGTTTTAGTTTGTTCGTCAAAGACTTTTGCCGGAGTGACTCCAGACTCCTGAATCGTTTAAAAGATTTGTCTGCTAAGAACGAATCGTTCACAAGTCTTGCGTCACCATCCCTCGGCCATCACAATAATAACAATAATAATAATAATAATAATAAGTACAGTTCTACATGTTTGAGGTTTTTAGTGGTTATCAGGACAGTGGTGTAGTGCCGTGGGAGTATTTCATTGTATAAAGAGTACCGTGGCAGAATAAAGGTTGGAAACACTGCGTGAGGATTTTAACAACTCATTCATTTCTTCTCATCGATCCAAATCTATAGAATGTCAAAGGTTGGAAGGTTGTGGTCAGTGGTGGAAAAACTACTGGAGAGCTGCATTTGAGTAAAAGTAAAAGTCACTCATTCACTACTTGAGTAAAAGTCTTAAAGTATCTGATATTGGAGGAGCTTAAGTACTAAAAATAATGCTATGATATTAAATGTACTTAAGTATCAAAAGTAAATGTAAATACTGTAAATGGTATTTTTTTTCTGCTATGAACTTTTTCTTTGCTCTGATTTTATTCTGGTTGCCAATATTTCCGGATTTTTCGGTAAGCATAAAAGGCACTTCATTCGGTAAGACGCATCTTTAACTATGACATAAGAAAACATTTGTTGTAAATATGGCCAAGGGTGTAGGTCAGGTGCAGGTGGGGGCAGCATCACTGCTGGAGGAGGCCATCCCTGTGGGCGTGGCTCTCCAACACTGTTCTAGTTGTGGGTCTCTGGGACACAACCGTGCTAGTTCAGTAGCAACCCTGTGAAAACCTAACTTAACACGGGCAGGGTTGCCAGGTCTCCATGACAAACCCAGCCACCCCGCAACCCGCAGACAAAAATAAAAACAACCCGCTTCAACACTTAAAAAGTTCCCGCGAAACTGGGCTACTTTTTAAGTGCATAATACACCGATCAGCCACAACATTAAAACCAGTGACAGGTGAAGTGAATAACATTGATCATCTGGTTCCAGTGGCACCTGTCAAGGGGTGGGATGTAAGAGGCAGCAAGTGAACAGTCACTTCTTGAAGTTCATGTGTTGGAAGCAGGAAAAATGGTCAAGCGTAAGGATCTGAGCCACTTTGACAAGGACTAAATTGTGATGCTAGACGACTGGGTCAGAGCGTCTCCAAAACCACAGGTCTTGTGGGCTGTTCCCGGTATGCAGTGGTTACTACCTACCAAAAGTGGTCCAAGGAAGGACAAGCTGTGAAACAGCGACAGGGTCACGGGCACCCAAGGCTCATTGATGGGTGTCGGGGTGAAGTGTAGTCCGTCTGGTTTGATCCCACAGAAGAGCTACTGTAGCACAAATTACTGAAAAAGTTAATGCTGCTCTGATAGAAAGGTGTAGAACACACAGTGCATCACAGCTTGATGTGTATGGGGCTGTGTAGCTGCAGCCCAGAGAGAGTGTCCATGATGACCCCTGTCCACCACTGAAAGCTCCTACAATGGACACGTGAGCATCAGAACTGGACCATGGAGCAAGGGGAGAAGGTGGCCTGGTCTGATGAATCACCTTTTCTCCTACATCATGTAGATGGGCGGAGTTAGGGTTCGATCCGATGGGGCATTTATGTGATGTGCTGGAACAACAAGCCCAATCCATGGGGACCCCACCTCACAACCTCCAGGATCTGCTGCTGACGTCTTGGTGCCAGATACCACAGGACACCTTCAGGGGTCTTGTGGAGTCCATGCCTCCACGGGTCACAGCTGGTTTGGCGGCAGGAGGGGAAGCTACACAATATGAGTGGTTATTAGTGGTGGTTTTAATGTTGTGGTTGATTGGTCTATATTAGTAATAATAGTGACCTTTTACAAATATTCGGAGCATTTTGTTTTTGGACTGTGTTGCCCTCTGGGTCTGTTCTTTTCAGCAAACAACCAAACAGTGAATGGGGCTCTGTAGTGATTCAACATATCCTAAATATTGTTGTGGACACACACAGAGGCCTGCTTAGCGTCATGTCATGTGTGACCAAAAACCAGATGGTTTGGTGTCGAAATACAGAATCTGAACAGCCTAAGTTCCCGCATTTAATCCGTTCCTGGTTTTTCTGGATCCCAACAATCCATCACAAAACAAATGGGCTTCACAGTGAATACGACTCCCTTCACGACTTTGAATGGAGAAAAGTTGTTGAAGGGGACTTATTCCTCACTTTCAGTCATATACATAATGTTACAATGTGGGATGTCCATGTTGGGCGTGGCCAAAGTGTCAAATAACGAGGTCAACTAATGACAAAGGAATCGCTGTGAACAAAAGGCTCGGTTTTCCCGACACTCTGAACGCCCCGTTTCCAAAGGTTTTTTTTTTTAACTCCACGCACGAGCTGACGTCAGATCGGCACCGATTTCTTTAAACGGTCGTCTGCTCCATCCCATCCGCGGTGCGTTTCTCAAAGCAAAACCAATAAAAATAGTGTTTTTATTGTAGATGTATTTAATTAATTTTATTTTCGAACGTTTTCATGAAGCATAAAATCTACGCGTGAGAGTCGCGGTGCGTCGCTGTGCGGCGTCCGTGTCTCCAAAGCTTGAAGCACGGCAACGAAAGTCAGAACAAACTTTTAATTGGACGCGGTGGATTGGACGCACGTTAGATTACGTTTTTGAGCTATTCTGAGTGATATTTTCAGCAAAAAAAACTTCAAAAACATGTTTTGGGGACATCAGAGACCTATATTAACTTGTGTAAAAAGCAGCATTACAGGTCCACTTCAAAATAAAGTAAAATTTGTTTCAGTTGTAGGCTACGTTATAAAAGGATTCACTGTAAAATATGTGAGCAATGAAACAAATTCAAATCCACTAAGGCTGTAGTACCTTACCTACCCAGTGCTATAAAGTAACAAAGTAAAAATACTGTGTTACTGTACTAAATTTGGTAGTATCCGTACTTTACTTGAGTTATTATATTTATTTTGTCTTTTACTTTAACTGAGCTACATGTATCCCCAAAAAAGTTTAGTTTAACTCCAACATGTTTCCCCTGAACACCTTCGGGACTCGCTACGAAGTAAAATGGGAGGAAAACTGGAGCTGGTGATGTTAGTGAAGCCAGTTCTCACCAGGTTCATGTTCAAGGGTCACATCAGCAGCGAGCTGAGTGCAAACAAACACTCTCACGCCAGGGTTCACAGTTGCCAGGTTATTTTAGCGTCATTTTTCCAGTTTACTACCATTTGTTTTTTATGGTTATTGTTAATTTCATATCGGCAAATTTCCCTCCCTTCCAGTTAACTTCTCATTTTATTTGTCTTTTTACTGCTCTTCATTTAATTTTCTTTGCAAATTCATAGATTTATATTTAATTTTGCATTTGGTTTATTGTTCATTATAGGTTTATGTACATTGACAGTTTTGACAGTCACTGCAATTTCCCCTTAGGGATGAATAAAGTATCTATCTATTTATCTATCTATCTGTCTGCTCTAATTTGCAAGACTGCATTCTACCGTATGATATACACAACATGCAACAATAGATTGATGCATTACAGGACTAACATGTTCAATTGTTGCTTTTAACAATCCTGTTATGGAGGTTTTTGCCACATGAAACAATAAAATGCCTGAAACATGTTTCATAGGGTCACTCAAAAGCATTACAAGTGCTGCTTGCAGACAGACAGACAGACAGATAGACAGATAGACATACATTATTCATTTAATAGTATGTTTACTGTTACATTTTTTGGTTTATAGTCCTTCTGTTTACTATACTTTATTGTATTTAAATTAATGTCAGGTTTATTGTGCATCGCCATTTCTATCTTAAGTTCATCCTTCTGGTTAACTGTTTATTTCACAAGTTATTGTGCAGGACCCTATATTTTATCTTCAGACGTCACCTGCATTTATAATCATTTATTTGTATTGTTTTCCTGTTATGTTTATAATTGTTGATTATCATTAGGTTTGGTGTATATTTCCACATTTTCATTGTGTACAGTTGACTATGGCTCACTGTATATTTTCCAATTTTTCCATAAATTGCCTTTTTTTTCACGTTTTATTATTATTCTGCTAATGTTTTTGTGTGAACTGTTGACACAATACAATTTCCCTCTGGGCCTGAATAAAGTTAGTCAGTATCTATCAATCTATATCTATCTATCACTTATAATGCGGAATACTCAATTCTGACTAGTCATTTACAGGATTCGGCAGTTCAGTTATTTCTGTCAAACGGCCACTGATTTGTTAAAAAGCGCCAATGAAATTGATGGAATCTGTAACGGCAGCAACAAGCTGAGACAGGAGCCGGCGTGAAGGAGCTGCTGGGAAGGTTCGGGGGCTTCCACGGACGGTTGGTTTTGGATTCCTGACGCAAACAGCAAAAATCATCAAACACCGTTTCAGGGCTCTGGGTGATTTAACAAATCCACTCAAGTTAGTGGATCATGGGAATAAACTGCTTGGAATCGTAGGATACAAATTTTTCCACAACTAAAAAAAGTGAACTTTTCTGATAAACCGAGTAAAAATGTCACCAAAAAATATCATCATAGGGATATTAAATTCACATTTTATATAATACAGAATCGATGATACTATAAAAGCCAGGAAGAAGTTCAATATTTTCCCGAAGTCAATATAATTGACAAACATGGGCTACGTACAGTAAATATAAAAAAGATAATGCAAGTGCAAATAAAGTTAATGAATATAGGTAATAGATCAATAGATCTTTAAGGTGAGGGTTGACTGACTGGGGATCAGGGTCATTCAAACATGACAAAACACACTAAAAACCCAAATAACATTTAGGTTTTAAAGCTCAAGGATTAATATAATCCAACATTTTAGCTGTAAAAAAGAATAAAATTGGAATACGATTTGGAGAGGAGTTATTCAAAGACCATGTTCCTTGGCAGGACCCTAGACAACAGGAGTAAGAATACAATGTACAAAATAAATCCTAAATTCAGTGAAGCTCTTCGGAGGAGCACAATTGATTGAAATGTAATAAAAAAGTAATTCTGCATGCATTTTTTTTTCTTTCAATTTTAGTATTGCATCGCAGGTAAGTAGCATATATCTGGTTTATTGGGTATAAACATGTCATGCACCAGATGATTTGATGAGATGTCAGTAAAGCAGTTCCCTTCAAGCAATTAGGAAGTAGAATAGTCTAACCTTGTATCAGAGAACTTCAGACCAACCCAGCACAAGGATTTTATTTTGTTAATAATAATAACACTAGAAATATTCATCCTGATCTACAGCAACTTGACTCATTTTAATGAAAATGAAAAGAAAAACATGGATACATAAACTCAGACCCCATGAAATGAAATTTACGACTATTTAATGACTTTCAAGGCCTAATATTTGTAAAATTAAATCCAGGACATTTGAAGGACCGGCAGACACACTTGTGAACGAGTGCACGTTTGCCAGGAGAGGCGGACCCCGCCACCAACAACGGAAACGGCACACACAAATACATTGAACGGCTGTTGCTCGTGGAGCGCCAGTTACATGACTACGGGATGGATATAAACATGGCGCTTCTCCTTTCGAAATAATCTTTGAAAACGAACAAAAAAAAAAAAAAAAAGTTATAACCCGCGTCCGTCAAACGCGCGACCCCACGGGCGTCAAACGCGCGACCCCACGGGCGACCTGCGCCGCGACCCGCGGACGTCGGACTTTCGGAGCGCCTCGAACACACCGCGTCTGGCCACGCCCCCTTTGGCGTGGACTCGGAAGGAGAAGAAAAAAAAAAAAAAGAAGAAGAAAAAAAAAAGTTCCGTTGTCACGGCGAAATACGCGACAAGTCCGTCCGACGCGTCGGCGCGTCGTTAAAACACGCCGGCCGCCGGGTCCGCGGCTGCGTGCGGTTCCGCCGGGGGCCGCGGTCCGCGGGGGAGGCGGCTCGGGCCCGGGCCCGGGCGTGGGCCCAACCGTCCAACCCCCAAAAAGTCCCCGAAGAAAACGGAAAACAATGAAAAGTCACGAAAAGAACAGCGCGGGGCGCGTGGGAACCAGGGTGTGGCTCCGCGCCTGCGACCGTTTAAAGGCGCTTTTTGTTGTTGTTGTTGTTGTTGTTTTAAGGAAACGTTTGTCACGCGCAGCACAAACAGGAACGCAACCTCCCCGCCGCCACCACCCCCACCCGCGGCTGCAGCGCCACCCGCCGCACCCACCCCACCTCCACCCAAAAAAAAAAAAGAACCAAACTTCCCCCGAACTCACCTCCTTCCCGACAAGTTGCGTTTTCCTCTTCATCTTTGGTCACTTGCGTGATCACCGACGACGACTGATCCATCGGACGCCGCCGCTCGAACGCACGGACTCGATGACGCGCAATTACCCCCCGACCAAAAAAATAGAAAAAATATAGTACGCACCACCCCCCCCCCCCCCCCCCAAAAAAAAGAAAAGAAAAAAGGGAAAAGAGGGTTATATCCCGCCACTCCCCGTCTGTCTGCCCGCCTGTCTGTCCGCCCGCCCGCCCGCCCGCCCGCCTGTCTGTCTGTCTGTCTGTCTGCCTGTCTGCCTGCGCACCGGGGAGACGCGCGCCTGGCGAGCGCGGCGGACGCGCGTGTTGGGATCGTCCCGCGGCGGTTAAACCTCTCTCACCCCCCCCCCACCACCCCTGTCTCACACCCCCCTCGCTCGCCCCCCTGTCTCACCCCCTCCTCGCTCGCCCCCCTGTCTCACCCCTCCTGTCTCACCCCCCGGGTTGACGCAGGGTTATTTCTCTGGTTTTAAAACGAGTGACTCACGTTCAACGACTTCATCACTTTTGACTTGACAGGGAACTGGACGGTTTCAAGGAGGCCCCGCTCTTAAAGCCGCAACGCGGGACGCGCCCGGCGCCGAAGTAAAAAGTACAACAAAATATATTATAATTATAATAATAATAATAAAAGGCAAAATCCCAAATTTATAAAGGTGAGCGTATGATTTGAATAAATATATTTATATATATATATATTTTTTTTTTTTTAATTGTAAAACTTCTCCAAATGATGCGGAGAAAGCGAAAACACAAAAACCGATTCGACTTTCGTCCGCCGCACCGTGCGCGTCCTCGGGGGTGGACACCGGCGCCTTCGCTTCGCTTGTGCTTTTCATTTGCTGTCGTCCGGGCGGCGGCGGTGGCGGCGGCGGCGGCGGCGACGCTGCGGGCGCCGCTTCCAAAAGTTTGTCCGAGAACTTTGCAGGGTGGTGGTGGTGGTGGGGGTGGTGGTGGTGGTGGTGGTGGTGGTGGTGGTGGGGGGGGGCTTGAAACTGACCGCGCGGAGGAGCGAGTTAGGCACCGTGTGCAAAGTGCCGACGCTCCTTGGAAGCTCGACCTCTGCAGACTCTGCAGAGTCTGGCGCTGACCCGCGTCGGTCTCACGCTATTGTTTTACTGTTCATTACTGGGTTTGTAGACGTTGACAATTTTTTTTTCTGGGTTTTCTATTTTTTTTTTTATTTTGTTGCATTATTATGTTGCATCTCTCTCTCTCTCTCTCTCAGGACTGCACTCTGCCGATGGGATACACAGCGTGCAATAATAGATTGATGCATTGCAGGACTGACATGTTGAATGGTTGCTTTTAACAAGGCTGTTGTGGAGGTTTTTTTGCCACAAGAAAAAATAAAATGCCGAAAACACGTTTCATAGGGTCACTCAAAGATGCATTACAAGTGCTGCTTGCAGACAGACAGACAGACAGACAGACAGACAGACAGATAGACGGATGGATGGATGGATGGATGGATGGATGGATGGATGGATAGATAGAAAGATAGATAGATAGATAGATAGATAGATAGAAAGATAGAAAGATAGATAGATAGATAGATTGATTGATTGATAGATAGATACAATACACAAAAATACACAATAAAAATGTGAAAATATACAACAGACTTAACAATCAACAGTAAATAACTAAAGATAGACAGATAGATGCATAATAAAACTAATGCAATAAAATAAAAACAGAAAACCAAGAAAAAATTGCCAATGTTTATAAGCCTATAACCTACAATGAACAATAAACCTAATGATAGATATCAAATACAAATGTACAACTTTGCAAAAAAATACCAATCAAATAAATTGCAAAAAAAAGATGGCAGTGTACAGTAAACTGAAAAAAATGACGCTAAAATAACCTGGCAACTCTGAACACTGGCGTGAGAGTGTTTGTTTACACTCAGCTCGCTGCTGATATGACCCTTGAACATGAATCTGGTGAGAACTGGCTTCACTAACATCATCTGTTATTTGTATTGTTTTCTTAATTCTTTGTTTCCACGTGATTAAAGCATCGGAGCATTGTGAAAATCCCTTCACATACAAAATGTTTATTAATTACAAATATTATTATATTCTTATATTATGGACAGAGTCCATGTTTAAAATGGACTTTTATTATTTTTATTCTCCATTTATTCAAACTTTTCAGCGTCTCTTTCATGCTACTCATCTGTAGCGTAACGCACCAAACCTCACCAGATCAAATTGCTGGTCTCTGTAAATGTACCCGGTGGAATCAAACCTATTCTGCTTCTGAAAAGTCATTTCAATTCATCATTTCAATAAAGCCACTTAAAATGACCATTAGCAAAAGGTTTTCTTTATTCCTCATTCGGACATCTTAAGTTATGTACATGTTTGAGCTCTTTCAGCAGAGGATGCCCGCGGCGCCTCGGAGGACGTCCGCGGCGCCTCAGAGGACGTCCACGCGGGCGAAGGACTGGTCCGTGCCGAGGCTGTTCTCCACAAACACCTCGTACTTGCCGCCATCGGACGGTTTGGCGTTTTTGATGGTCAAAATGGTGTTGGTGTCTCCGACGTCATAGAACAACCTGCGAGACACAAGCTCAGCTGGGAATCACGATCAGAGTTAGAATTAAAGTTAGAATTTGAATTCGGGTTAAGGTTAGGGTTAGGGTTAGGTTGCATTTTATAGTCCCCCCATTTTATAGGCATCTAAAGACATACGCACATGGTAGACGTTCGTACGTTAGACGTTTAGACGTTTTTGACTTGTAAGAAGTCGGTAAAATGACTCTCGGCAACCAAAATGTGCAGAGCAAAACCAGCCTCACCATCTCATGTATCTGTCCTAACAATTCGGAATAAACATATTTCTTTATAGTACATATCAACAACTCACTAGTCCACACACATACTGAGAACCTAAAACCTAGACCCTAAATACATAACCTTAAATAACTCCATAACCCAAATAACCTTAAAGTGGATGTCAAAGTGTTTTGTGATCTAAAGATTAAGCCACCAAAAATGGAATTTCCAAACATTTTTGTTTGCTAAATACCTGCACACAACATTCTCCTTTGTGCACTCACAAGCCGGCTTTACACCGATTCCGACAAACGACAAGCACGCAAAAAGCTGTGAGGCGTTGCGGTGCGGAATTTCCGCGTGCGTTCGAGGCCACGGAAAATAATCACGTCATCAATGATGCTATTACTATTATTAACATTGGATGTCACAATATTCACTATTAATAAATCTATTTTTATGTAAGTGAATTTTTATAGTGTAGTGTATTTTTTATTTTTATATCTGTGTGAAGGGAGTTTTAAACTCTTCATTCATGGAAAATGTTAAACGTCCAGTTGAGCAAACTAATCACTAATCACTGGGGAAAAACAAAAACAAGCTCTCTCATTTTCCCCGACATACATTGTTTTGTGATTCCAAACTGACCAACTGGCCACTAGGGGGAAGAAGCTGACTGCCGGATGCGGACACGCATTTGGTGTGAAGCGGGCTACACCGTCTAATTAATCGATTATCAGTCGATTATGCTTCCCTGTCCCTGGATCCCCAAGAGGCCTCGAAACAGAGACCAGGGCAGCCGTTCAGCCGCTCATTCGGACGAACCTTTCATCCTCGTCGACGTCGTCGCCATCTTTGAGCCAGGCCACGTCCGGCGGGGGCTCCCCGCTGATCTCAGCCCTCAGCACCACCGTGCTCCCTCTCTTGGACTTAACGTTGCCCGGGCCTTTGGAGATCTTAGCTGGGACTGGGGGGGAGGGGGAACCAGGGCGGAAGGTTTTCCCGTCAGCCTTACCATAACATTTTCAACATTTTCGACAAGATAAATATAAATATAATTAAATACAAGAAATAAGTAAATATTGCAGAAATCTCTCCAATGCTGAAACGTGTGCTTTGGTCTTCATATGTGCATCATTAAAAATGTAAAATGCAGCTGGCACTCTGGAATCCAGATTGGATTTTGACCTATTTTACCTCATTAGCAACTACACATACAGATTAATTGTATTTTGGGGGAAATTTCTATTCATTTTTGTGTTTTCAGGGCTTTGTTATATATGATGTCATATTAAGACTGGAAGGTTGTTTCATTTTTTTTTTTTTTTTACTGTCTCAATAAAATTACCATTGCATCATGCACATGCATATGCAATATGATGATACGCAAACAATCTTTACACCAACTATGATGTGACATGATGGAAAAGATTAAAGCTAAAAGCGAAATTAAATGTTCTTAGCCGCAAACTAAACAGAAGATATACTCCAAGGTGAGTTAAAGTGGAATTTACCTCAAGCTCACCTTGAAGTCACCTGTACCTGCTCGACCATGTTAATGTCTACTTCCTTTTAACTGCTGTTAATATTGTTTTGGACAGAGATTTCAAGAATAAAAACATGTGTAAAAGCTCTTTGTGTCCTTTCTTATATTGAGTTTGTCGTCATCTCTCACGTGAGTCTTCTTGGTCAAGCGGCAGGTTTTTAAAACGAGCCGCAAGCTGAATGTTTGTTCATTTTTGGAGAAATATGACGGCGACAGGGGGGCAGGACATGATGTTTCGAATTTGATTTCAATGAACAGTAAAACGATACCAGCGTCGTCGAACAAAGGAAATGACCCCGACGTGAACCCGCGCGTACACACCCTCCACCAGAATGCACGCCGACCCAGACGTCTGTCCAAACGGGTTCTTGATGGTCACCGTGTACTTCCCCAGGTCGGACAGCTCCCCGTCCCGGACCACCAGCGCCACAAAATCGGGGTCCTCGAACACGTAGCGGTACTTGGAGCCGTCCTTCAGCTCCTGGCCGTTCTTGGACCAGATGATGAAGGGGTCGGGGAAGGCGCTGACCCTGCACTCCAGCTTGGCGGCGCTTCCCTCCAGCAGAACCACGTCCTTCAGCTCCTGCAGGATCCTGGGGGGGCCTTTCTCCCGGAGCTCCTTACGGGACCTAGGGCACGTGGGTCCAAGGGTCAAAGTGGTCGAGAAGGTCCTCATTCATAGACAGAGCTCAATAACGCTTTTTACTCCGTTCCCCCGACGCCCTTTCCATTTTTGTTACATTAGACAATGTTTAATGTCAATGTTTTTCCTCTCAAGAGAGATCAGAATCCGGAGTTTGTCTTGGTGAGGATTGGTGCGTTTTTACAGACGGTCAGCATTAAAGAAAAAAATTCACAGACTGAAAAAAATGAAAAAATTAAATAAAATGATTATAAAGTAAAGTAGAATAAAAAGTAAAGCAACATTTTTTTTTCCAAATATACACAAATAGCCGTAAAATACAAAACAGAAATCGTAAAATATATAAAAATATACCGAATATACAAACACGGTTCTAGGCACCAGATATATGGGTATAGAGGGTACAAATTATAATGATAAATTATTATGAGATGGATTATTCACCAAATCTCAAATGAGTATGATGTTGACCTATTTTTTTTTCATTAGAAACCTTTAGCTTGTTTGCCTTCATGACTATTTGATTGCCTTTTTATGAAAGTAAAGCACTTCAAGGTGCATGTCATGTATAAAAGGTGCTACACAAATAAAGATTATTATCATTATTATCATTATTATTATTATTATTATTATTATTACTATTTTTATTATAATACTTATTATTTTTTATTATTATTATTTAATTATTATTAAATTACCTGTGGCCTCGATATGAGGCCTGGATGCGAATGGCGGCCTCCTGGATCTGAGGGTCATTTATGTTCAGGGTGCATCCTGGAGGCGGTGCAGCCTTGGCTTTGGACATCTGTGGCAAATATCACTAGTGACTAGATAGGAAGATAAGATAACATTGACCATAATATCGGTTTAAATAAGATAAGACAGGCTTCATATTGAAACAAAACCCAGACCCCATTTGTCATTTTACCCAGTTTGAAATTCACTCCCAGGTCTTACCTTGGAGCTCCGCACCGCTTCAGATCCACTCCAGAGTCAGCACGGGCCCGGCTGGCTCTGGCCTTTATATCCAGAGGTCCATCGGCCGAGACCAACACCAAGACCCAGACCAAGACCAGGAAGAGGCCTCACGGCGGGCATTCCGTTTCCTTATTTAGATCCTTGTTTCAGGGGGATACTTATGTACGGCAAGTCTGATTGAAGATGCACGCCAAATGCTCCGGCCGGAGAACGCTTCCCATCCTTACATGGTCTCCACGTCGAATGCTCCTGAGGACGCAAAGTGCAGTTAATGCGTCGGACGCCTGCTGTTGCCGGCGACCAAGTGCACGGGGCTGAAATGCGAATGGGTCCCCTGGTGGAAACGCACAAACTGAGGTGGATTTCTATAACGGACGCAGCGGGGGCGGGTCGGTCTCGGCCAGAGTAGACCTCAGCCAGGGCTCTGGCATCAGGTCATAGACCGCCGCGTGACCCCGTCGATTCAAAAAGGAAAAGGGAACTCGCGTCCGCTTCCACATTTGAACCGAGCCGCCATTTTTTTTTTTGTTTGACGCCCGGGTTTCCCCTCTCAAAACAAAAACTCCACAGACGACTCAGGTGTTTAGATCACGTCTCCTTTATTGTTAAACGCCTGACAGCTGTCATGCCTGTTCCATGCCAGATTCAGAGATTTCACTGAAAGGAAAGAAAGGAAAGCAAAAAGCAGCATCAAATACAATCACTCAATAAATAAACAAATGCACACACACAGAAGCCAATCTACTTAAAACGGTGTCTGAAATAAAGGAGCTGATAGTACTCATTCATTTTTAATAAACTATATTCCTTTTTTTGGGGGGTGGCGAGGGTCTAACACCCATCACATGAGGCACTGCAATACATTCCGCAAAGTATCGTGTCGAGTTTTTGTCATTCTTTTTTTTTTTTTTTTTTTTTTCATTTTGAAACCCTGTTATCAGTTCACAAGTGGTTGCACATTCATGTCAAAAACGTAAAATGACTGAATTCATACACTGACAAGGCAAACTATATCATAATTATTATTAATTGTATTATTATTATTATTATTTATTATTATGCAACATTTTATTGTCATGCTTTTTGCCCGTCCGCATACGGATGAGAACATCTTGCTTTTCTATCGACTTTCAATCTGGCATAGCATGTTTAAATGGCATGTTTAAAAGTCCAAACCAACGGCAGTGACTAGGCGGCAAGAGCATATTTCAAATGTAAGGATCGAAACCAAACGTCATGGTTCCATACGTGACACAGCTCCATCCCACGCCACGTCCATTTGATGCATTGACAGTTGCTCATGACTAGAAAGCCGCAAGCAGCAAAGAAATCGGCCGAGTGGCGTCCGTCGTGTCGACGTGTTAATTCTTCCGTGAAATTGAAACATGTAACACCGAGGAAGGTTTCACATGCTGATAATAAAATTCACTCCCCTCACCCCCCTTGCATTATAAAGACATATAAAAACAACCACGACACTTATCTACACTATCAAATTCCCTCTCAATACTAATTTAACTGGGTTATTCAAACGAACAACGAAGATGTTGCGTTGTTTAAAAAAAAAAAAAAAAAAAGTCCATATCACAAAAGCGTAGAGACCTTTTCCCAAAGGACGACAGTTTTTTTTTTTTACCATTTCTAAAGCTTGCTTCACACCGAACCCGGCAAACGACAAGCACAAAATTGTGACGCGAAACTCAGGCGCAGCTCACCCGACGGCCATTAGGGGGGGGCGGAGGAGCCGACTCTCTGACGCGATCGTGGATTGGGTGTGATTCAAGCTTGAGCGACGCCTCCGCATTTTTAACACCCGAAAGGTTTCCGGAGTCATTCCTCTGCCTTTGTACATCTTCAGCAGATCCACGTCATCATTCGTTTACAGAGTTCACTTTTTTAACCGATTCACAGTCGAACGGGACGGCGTGGGATCGTCCGCTGACACACCGGCGGCTTCACGATCGGCGACGAAGGCGGCGCCGGCTGCATTTGCCGCCTTTTCCGACGGAGAAGCCCTCCGGAGGATCCGAACAAACAGGGTCTGAGGGCCCTTTCACACCCACCCACCGTTTGGTCCGTTCCGGCCGAACGGCCGTGCGTTTACCCCCCCTTGGTCCGGTCCGTTTGGAGAGGTGAGAACACGCATTCCAACTGCGGTGCGGGCCGAACGATCCGACCGCGGTCCTCCCGAAAAAGACGGGACCCAACGCAATCGGAACTAATATAGGAAGAAAACCAAAACGCAGTGCATTGTGGGTTGATAACGGATGTCGACGCGTGTGAATCCGGCGTTCTTATTTGGCCCTAACCCTAACCCTAACCCTAACCCTAACCCTAACACCATAACATCGTCGCGAAGGCCAGGATAGCAGTGGCAACACGCCGCTGCTCCGTCGTTGTCCGGCAGAAAGGCATTTTCCCCTCCTTCGTGTTTTTCTTTTCTTTTTCCGGATCACGCCTTGAAAGGACCCCTCCTCGCTCAAACGGAGGTTTGCGGCACTACATAAATTGAAAAGCGACACAGAGAGCTTTTTTTTTTTTTCCATGACCGCACGGGACCCCGCCGGCAGAACAGACCTGCCGGCCCTGAGTGAAGGTCCCAGACTTTGGAGGACGGATGTGTGAACGTGCGGCGTCGGGGCGGTGAAAAGGACTGTCGCCACGCCTGATCGGAGCAGCCGGGCCTCCGCCTTTGATTTCCGGTTCAGCGCCGACGTTCGGAGTGCCCTCTGCGTTATTGCGTTTCACGTTTGGCGATTTCCCGCTGTTGCAACGGAAGATGACGCCGCCGCTGACGATCGGATGAGTTTTCCCCCTCGGCCCAATCGACGAAAACGACCCGCACCGCCCGCGTGTCGTTCGCTTACAAATCCCGGTTGTCTTCACACAGGACCGGGCGAACACCAACCGCACCCCGTGGAAAACGCAACGAAGCAGAAACTCGCTCTTGAATCGGACCAAATCTTGCAAACTTCAGGCGTGAGAGCGCCCCTAAAAAGAAAAAAAAAGAAAAATACGACAACTTACGATTTTGAAAATGAGAGATCCGGATTTGTTTCTCCCCTCCCCCGAGCGATTTGATCAAAAATATTTCGCAATCATCAAATAATCACATAATCGTCCCTGCTAGCCCTTGTTGATCCCATCCCGTCCCATCACCAAAAATATACAATGACGTGTTTAAAAGCTCTTTCTGGAATCACTGCAAAACCCTGACTTTGTGTGCTTGAGGTACTGTTGGACTGTTGGACGACACGTGGAGGATTTCGGGGTGACGTGGTTTTTTTTCCCGCAGCGCTCGCATCTGGTCACTGGTCCTATCTCATGCAACTATCCCTGTTCAATCAACTAATGTCGAGTTAGTGCAAAGTGTTCATTCGAGTAAACATGACGGAAAAACTGCGCCTCGGCCTCCGAAAAAGGCCTCCCAGATTTCTGTTTACATAAAAAAATAAAATAAAATAAAATAAAAAAATTGCTCGATCGGCTCGCCCTTTTCGAGTCGTTGTTTTTCCGACGGCTGCTGCACTCTCAGGATAAGGACCGTAGGGTTTGTGCCGGTGAATTGAAATTGAAGAGCGGTTACAACAAAAAGTTAATGAAGGTGCTTGCCTTTAAGCCCTGTACGCTGCTCTAAAGCTACTTCCACAAGATCAAAATATTCTCATGTTTTTCGTCAGTATCAAAACCCTAAAAATGCTTCACTTCCGGCCTCGTAATGGGAGCTTAAACAACGCGTTACAATATATATATATTTCTCTTTTTCTCAAGTCGGTAGACTTGGCGGACCCCGGTTTGGAAAAAAGTACGCAATTCGATCCAAAACGTGGATGTAAAAAGGACGACGGGAAGCAAAAAATCTCTGTGCTGAAAATGTCTATAAAGGGCAAAACCGTACAAACGTTGAGGTACTGACGTCGACCTTTCGTCTCGGATGAAGGTGAAGGTTCTCAAGCTGTGGCATCGTTGCGCCGTTCTCCTAAATCTTGATGTCTGTTTTTTTTAACGATTCTCATTTTGCGTCGGAACCGGGTCTTTAAGGATCGGAGGAAATGCTGGTTTCTTGTGTTGTGTTTTTGTCCTTTGTCGAGCGAGTAAGGACAGCGGGGGGGAGGGGGGGGGGGGCGGCCAGGGACCCTCCGGCCTCCCCCGGGGGTCCGTGCGTCCACGGCGCGGTCACTGGGCTCCCGGTGTGGAGCGGGGGACGGGGCTGGTGGGGGTCTGCGGCGAGCTCTGGTAGGAGCGCAGCAGGACCCTGTGCTTGGTGGCCTCCTCGGCCCGCCGGGCCTGCTGCTCGGCCAGGAACTCCTTGAGGCGGGTGGTGGTGAAGGTGAGGGTTTGGCGACGGAGACGCATCAGGTAGGCGTCCTGCAGCCACGAGTTGCCGAAGCAGTCCTTAATGGAGGGCCGAGCCCTGGGGAGAAAGGGGGAGGAGGAGGAGGAAATAAGAATGAGCCTCTCGGGGCTTTGTCTCTCGGTATCTCATGCCAGTGTTCAGGGTTAAGATTAAGATTTCTGTATTTTGTCATTTCTCGGCACTCGCAAACATGGAAACGAGAATTTGTCCTCTGCATTTGACCCGCCCCACACCCCCCCGGAGCAGCCGCAGTGCAGCGCCCGGGGACCAACCCCAGCTGTCGTTGCCGGTGCCCCAGGCAGGGGCCCCGGCAGGAGCATTAACCCTTTACTGTACATACATGTCTTGGTTTTCTAGTTTTAAAACCCTAAATGTGCACAAAGAGATCATACTGTACGTAACAGCACATCCTTATCAGCTTCACCCTCCATTAGTCTCGCATTATTTACATTTAGGGTTAGGGTTAGAGTCATTTCAGCCCCTGCTTTGACCCACTGCACAATTTTGAAAATTGCCAAGAAGTGGGCGAGGAGTGGGGGTGAGGAGGGGGCGTGGCTTGATGACGTTAATTGAAAGAAAATGGGCGTGATCGGACAGTCCTTGGTCGGACGGGGGTTCCCCTCCTTTTTGAAATAATTTGTGATGTAGAGAGCCACTAAAAGTACCAGTCTACGTCAGCGTCCTCCCTGCACGACTTGTGTGGATTACCACCGCTAGGCATCAGGTATCAGTAGGGGATATAAAGTCAAGTCAAATTTAATAAACAAGGACAATTTCTCAAACGTAGGAATGAGGTAAAAATGATGGGGCCTTTTGGCGGGCACAGATTAGGCCAAATCTTAACACTAAATCACACTTTTAATCCGGACTAACCGAGCACCTTTCTCAGTCATTGTTTAAAATAGTCTCAGACTTGCCCGAGTCTTGGTTTAAAAAAGAAAAAAATGCAAAAACGGGATTAATGGATGAGCTGGATTCCCATGTCTGTAACAAATTCATCTGAAATCAAGCCACGTCCCAGAAAGGCATTTTTAAAATTCGGGATTTCATAAAAGTAGGATTATCTTCGTCCTGATTTAGATTAAACCCCGTCTGCGAAATCATGAAAACCCAGTTCAGTGTGGGGTTTTGAACGCAGCACGTAAGGCTCCAACGGACCATCCTCATCCCAGTCTTTCCATGCTCAGCGTACCAGGGGTAGCTACACAGGATCTTCTTGAGGAACAAAGAGGCACTTTGGGAGACATTCTGGTAGAGTTTGGCGATGTCGAACTTGGCCGCGTGGATCCGGGCCTCCGTCTCCTGAGGGTCGTTCTCCATGAAAGGAGACCTTCCGCTCAGCCTGGAAACAAGGGAGCGTGCGGAAATATATATACGTTTTAAGATTTTTCTCTTTTTTTTTTCTTTTGAACCACATTCACCAAAGGGGCGTTAAGGGATTTTCAAGATCAGGATCAAACACCCCGGGAAAACTTTACAAGGCTTCATAGTGAGGTCAGGAAATGAAATCAGCGTTAATAATAATAAATATTGTAATAAACAATACAATGGTGAATTTGACGCTGGCGCCCACACTTTTCCACACATTGTCGTAAAATTCATAATTTTTTAAATGTTTTTTATCGCTTTTTCGCCATAAAGGACGGCAAAACCATCAGACGACCTGCCCTGTTTTTCTTGATTATATCGCATATCGGAGAAGAATCCGCCTCGCTCCAAAAATAATGAATGGCAAAATTCTGCCATAGATAAGCAAGGTTGCAATGACTGAATGTCCACTTCAAAACTCCGACGAATAATCTCCATTTTGGCCTCGTCGTATCTGGATATTTCTGAAAAACGATGTCTTTCCCTCTCCATTTAAAGCAAAAATAGAGAAAATAGGGAAAATTCTACGTTTTCAAACACATCCGTATACGTGTGGGCAGGTCCGAAATCCAGAGACTAACCTCTGACCTCTTCAGAAATCTGCATGTATTACATGCATTTCCGTATCTGCAACACTAAAGTGCATACGACGGTTTGAGGCTTTACTTTTCTCTTCGTCTTCTACTTTTTCTATTTTAAGAGATCAACGAGGGGGAAAGCCCTCAAAAGCTGCTGCGCTCACATGATGAAAGTCAGGACGCCCACACTCCAGATGTCGGCTGGAGGCCCCACCACGTCGCCCTTCAACATCTCGGGAGCTGGGGGACACACGTGCACACGCGCGCACGCACGCACGCACGTACACACACACACACACACACACACACACACAGAGTCAATGCACAGTGCTCATACATCATCCCAATCCCCACCAAAAAAACTATAATTACATCTGCAGATGAAGTGAAAACAGTGCAGATCAGGGCTCGCTGGCCTCAGAGAGGACGTGCTGATCCCTGTTTATCGCGTTTCCTTAAATGGGTAAATTAGTCGATGTTGTTGCTGTGTGATCTTTATTTTATGTGTAAGCGGTGTTTCTATTTACTTTAATGAAGGAAAACACACATATTTAGGTTTAGAATGTGAATTGTTAATACCGAGGAGTTTACTGTTCATTTAGATGCCAACATATCCTTGTATATTGTTTATTTCTATGTATATTTTATTGTTAACACTTAGGCCTATTTTTTTTTTCATTATTGTTTATCATTATGTCATTGTATATTGACTAATTGCATAATAGAAATTTTATATTGTATATATTCTAGTTATAACTTCTAGGTTTACTGCACATTGCCAAATTTCCAGTTTACTGTTAAAATGTGGGTTGAGGTTTATTTCAAGGTTTTATTAATATTAGGTTTCTTTGTTCGTGATCAAATTTGTACTGTTCAATGTTTATCTTCAGGTTTGTTGTTGTTAGGTTCATTTTATTGTCAACTTCTCAGCTTTATTGTAAATGGTAAATAGATCCTTCTTCTATTTGAGTGTTTGTGTTTACGCTCTTGGCAAATCTTTTTATTTTTTGGTCATTTTTTTCGGTTTATATTTATTTTTTTTCAACAGGTTTATTGTATATTGCTGTTATAAGAATTTTACAACATATATATTGCTGTGCCTTTCAGGTGAACTCTTGTACAACGTATGTGTACTCGGTTTGTCCTTCCAAGGCTACGTAGAGTTCCTGTCGTAAAAAGGAAGTTAACTCGTCACTTTCTGTGTCTGACCTTCCTCCGAGCGGCTCCTCAGTCTCCCACTCCAAGAAGACTGCATAAGAAGCTCAAACTCTCCAGTGAGAATTGAGCCCTTCCTCTGTGACATTCTGTTGTGTTTTTGCACTGAGCCTGCTCCTCTTGTACAAGATTAAATACTTTATTAACCGAAAGTATTTGTCTACGATTACCTCTGTAACGCTTAGTCCGTCCACGAACAACGTTTATAGCTGTATAACTTTGACGATTGCCATATTTACTTATTAGTTATTTACTGTTGATTGTTAGGTCTGTTGTATATTTTCACATTTTTATTGTGTATTTTTGTGTATTGTTTCTATCTATCTATCAATCTATCAATCTACCAATCAATCAATCTATCTATCTATCTATCTATCTATCTATCTATCTATCTATCTATCTATCTATCTATCTATCAGCAGCCAATTCACTAAACAACTTACTCACAACCTGTCTTCTCCAGCCCTAGGCTCATCGTTCCCTGGTTTCACCCCCCTCGCTGAAAGTGAGGTATCTAAACTACTAACATGTAGCCGTCCCACTACCTGTCCGCTAGATCCGATCCCATTCAACCTCCTTCATGCCATATCACCGACTATCACCCCGGCAATCACACATGTGATTAATTCTTCCCTAACTTCCGGCACTTTCCCTTCCGCTTTCAAAGCGGCTCGGGTCGCACCACTGCTCAAAAAACCCTCACTCGATCCCAATCAAGTAGGAAACTATCGGCCGGTCTGTCTCCTCCCATTCCTTTCCAAAACCTTAGAGAGGGCGGTCTCTAGACAGGTTACAGAGTACCTGTCAAGAAACAACCTTCTTGATACACTTCAATCTGGCTTTAAAAGTGGTCACTCCACTGAAACAGCCCTGTTGTCTGTGACAGAGGCCTTAAAAACTGCTAGAGCTGCTGCCAAATCCTCGGTCCTCATTCTGCTAGACTTATCAGCTGCTTTTGACACTGTCAATCATTGCATACTCCTGTCCATACTCTCAAGCATGGGCATAACGGGCAGTGCACTTTCCTGGTTCGAATCTTACCTTACTGGGCGCTCGTTCAGTGTGACATGGCGAGGCCAGCTGTCTGTGCCTCACAACCTCACCACAGGGGTGCCCCAAGGCTCGGTGCTAGGACCCCTCCTCTTTGCCATATACACCACCTCACTGGGCCCGATCATCCGCTCACATGGCTTTTCATATCACTGCTATGCGGATGATACTCAACTCTATCTGTCCTTCCCGCCCGACGACCCTACTGTCTCGACGCGGATCTCGGATTGTCTCGCTGACATATCCACATGGATGAAGGATTATCATCTTCAACTAAATCTGGCGAAAACGGAACTGCTGGTCTTCCCGGCCAAACAAGGTATTTATCACAACATTGATATTAAAATCGACTCTCTATCTCTTGTTCCTACCAAGGCTGCAAGGAATCTTGGTGTCATTATTGATGACCAACTGACATTCTCGGACCATGTTGCCGCCGTCTCCCGGTCCTGCCGCTTCGCACTACTCAACATCCGAAAAGTCAGGCCGTACCTGACCCAATATGCCACTCAACTGCTGGTACAAACCTTGGTGATGTCCCGTCTCGACTACTGCAATGCCCTCTTAACAGGCTTGCCGGCCTGTGCGGTGAAGCCACTTCAGATGATACAGAATGCGGCGGCGCGACTGGTGTTCAACCAGCCAAAGAGGGCACATGTCACTCCGCTGCTCATCGAGCTCCACTGGTTACCTGTAGCCGCCCGCATCAAGTTCAAGTCTCTTATGCTGGCCTACAGAGTGATTGTTGGGAATGCTCCCGCCTACTTAAGTGCTCTTGTAAGAGCACATGTTGCCCCCCGGATGCTGCGCTCGTCAAATGAGCGTCGCCTGGCTCTGCCGGCCGTACAGCCACGGCAATCCAGGCTATTCTCATTTGTAGTTCCACGTTGGTGGAACGAGCTGCCAAAAATGACCAGAGCGGGGACCTCCCTCTCTGTCTTTAAGAAGCACCTGAAGACCCAGCTCTTCAGTGAGTACCTCCTGTCCTAATCTACAATTACTTAGCACCACCTTGCAGTATTTATTGTTACACCAATGTTGTTGTTACACTAATCTCTGTCGCAATGTAGCTGAATGTTATTCTCCCTTGTAAGTCGCTTTGGATAAAAGCGTCTGCCAAATGACTAAATGTAAATGTAAATGTCTATCTATCTATCTATCTATCTATCTATCTATCTATCTATCTATCTATCTATCTATCTATCTATCTATCTATCTATCTATCTATCTATCTATCAATCCAGCAAACCATCTATTTATCTGTGTCTGTCTGTCTGTCTGCCTGTCTGTCCGTCTGTCTGTCTGTCTGTCCGTCCATCCATGCATCCATCTTATCCAATGCACAGTCCAACCCTGACGGTGCTTGGATTCATCGTCCACGTTCCTCTGTGGGCGTGTGACGGTGTGGAGGCTTACACATGCACTCCAGGGTCCCGATGGGCGGACTGAACTGCTTGAGGAAGAGGGGGTTGAAGTTCTGCGCGCTGCCAAAGTCGATGATCTTGATGACGTTCATGTAAGTGACGATGATGTTCTCGGGCTTGACGTCCAGGTGGAGGATGCGGCGGCTGTGCAGGTAATCCAGGCCCTGCAGGATCTGCAGGATGTAGGCCACCACGTCGTCCTCCGAGTAGCGGAACCTGAGGCGACAGGGGAGAGGGGAGGACGAAAACAAAGGATTACATAACACGACAATAAATAATCAAATAAAATATTGGATCCACTCTTTATAGAAATATGTCATGTTTTAATTCATTCATTTATAATAAATGAAAAAAATAATAATTTAGTATTTTTTATATTATTAAATGCGGGAAAAAAAGGAAGAAAACATATATTTTATAAATGTATTTATTAATGTATTAATTAATTAATCAATCTATTTATTTATTTATTTATTTATTTATTTATTTATTTATTTATTATTATTTTTCCCAAATCAACACTTTGAGAGTGAGGTCCGAAGTGAAGCCTGAAAAAACGAATTGACGTCTTTCAGGACGCATCTGCCGCCGCCGCCGCCGCCGCCAACCTGTCGATGAGGCTGTAGAGCAGCTCCTTCCCGCTGCAGCACTCGGAGATGAGCACCAGGTAGCGCGGCGTGACGTAGGCCTCGTGCAGGGCCATGATCTTGTCGTGGTGCAGGGACTTGAGGATGTCGTACTCCTGCAGCACCGCCTGCTTGGTGTCCGCCTCGTACGGCACGATCTTGGCCATGAACAGGTTGCCAGTGGCGTTCTCCCGGCACTCGCGGATCACGCCGAAACGACCCCTGCGCGGTGGCAGAGGGAGGGAAGTTCAGAACCGTTTCATCCAAATTTCCACGGGGAAAAAAAAAAAAAGTATAGTTTGGAAATAATGCTCTTGCTGTTTCTTAAAACTTAAACAAAAACTTATGATGTAGAATTTGGGCATTTCCTAATAAGGTGAGAAAGTTCAGTTGTAGTTTTATTTGTACATTACGAGTGGCTTGAATCTCCCCAAATGTCATCAATGTTACTTTAAGGAAATCTTAGTATTTTTTTTGACCCAAGCATTATTTTCTGAGGGGGGGGTAACCGGGGGGGTTAACCGATTGTTTAAATTGATACAGTATTGAGGGAATAGCTTCAGCCCTTTCGGCTGAAGCTCAGCTCAATACTGATTTATACTAATTTAAATTATTCTGACGCCAATACCTCGGATGGACTCCCAATGGCCGAAAAGTAAGATTCAGGATTAAAAAATGTATTTCAAACGGCGACTCCCCTGCTGGTCGACTGTACCTGGCTTTCTCATCCATGAAGGTGTACGGTTTCTGGGGAACCCCCTGGCGCAGGGACCCCTCCCCGGGTCGTGCCAAGGGGGTCCGGCGTCCCGAGGGGGTGGCCCGCCCCGACGGCGTCACCCGCCCGGAGGAGAGAGTGCTGTGGCTGTCCCCAGCCTGCACCACGGGCGTCAAGCTGGACACCAGCACCACGGGCGGGGAAACCACCGGGACAATGGGAGGAGGGGTGGGGGTTGGGGTGGGGTTGGGGACGGTAGTCGGGGCGGAGACGGATAGGGAAGGCGGGGTGACGCGTGCGGTCGAGGTCGGAACGTACATGGGCACAGACGAGATCGGTTTCCCGATGACAGGGGCGGAGGTTGCCGCGGGCGCCGGGGGCGTCTTGGCCATCGGCGCGACGACGTTGACCGGACTCTGTGGTTTGGGCAGGACCACGGGGGGCGCCAGCTTGGCCTGGGGCTTACCCACGTTGATTTTCAGGGTGGTCTTAGCCTTGGCTGGCGTGGTTTGGGAGGGGGCGGAGGATGAGATGGAGCCTGGAGGAGGAGGAGGAGGAGGAGTAACAGCGGGAGGGGGCCTGGGGATGGTTTGCGCGGCTGGTTTTATGATCGACGTCGGGGCCGGAGGTTGGGACACCGATACGGCAGGGGAGGGTGAGGGAGCTGTCCTGGCGGGGGCGACGGGCGGGGCGGGAGGTGGTGTGGGTGCAGGTTTACTCTGCGCGGGTTTGATTGGACTAACAGTCATGGACGACATCATCACCACGGGTGGAGGAGGAGAAGCAGCAGGGACCGTTTTAACCACCACGGTCGCGCTGGATTTTACCGGTTCTGCATGGGAAGAGGCAGATGGAGGAATATAAATCGGTGTGTGGTTGGCAAAATATTTCAGTGTCCAGGACCATTAAGGAAAAATATTTTTTTTAACATAAACCATATTTTTGGTCATGGAGAGTCAATGGTATCTGAATCTTTTTAATACGAACTGAATATGCAAAACAACTCCTAATGATCGATAAATAAGGCTTATGTCACAAAAGACCTGTTTTCCTTTAAGCAGTGCTGATACAGATAAACAAGCTGCAATCTTTTGAATATACTTAAAAAAATGTTGGCTAGCTAGAAAAAATATCAAAAAGAAAATGGAAAAATATAGTAAAACCTGGAAATATACAATAAAACCTAATTTTTAAATGAACACAATAAAATATGCACTAAACCCCCAATGATAAACAACAACATATAACCTAAAAAATGACAGAAAAAAAAATTACCGGAACCAAAAAAATTAACCAAAACATTCGGTCATATACAATAACCAATGCAATAAACCTAACGATGAACCAGAAAGTTTAACCTAGCACCAGAAAAAAAATGGTTATGTACAATAAACCTAATGACAAATCATTAAATACAAGCTTAAAAATAAAAAATAAAAAGCATCAGTGGGAGTGAAGGACGATGCTCACCTGCAGCGTCCACGCACACCAGCTCAGACAGGTTACTGTACGGACCCTGCCCCGCTTTGTTCACACAGGCCACCCGGAACCTGAAGGAGACCCCTGCTGGCAGGTCCACCACATTGTAATAACAGTCTGCCACGCCCGTGGCCACTATCAACCAGGCGCTCTCACCTAGTGGGAGAAAAATATATATTTACATACAAAGACAGATTAATACATACTGTATGTACTGTAATAATAATACTACGTATCTGGCTGCGGCCTCACCCTCCGCTTTCCTCTCCAGAGAGTACGTGCAAGGAGCCAGGTTGTCGGACGGCCGCCACAACACCAGAGCCGTGTTCTTGTACTTCTGAGGAACCTCGGGAGTCCCGGGACGATTGGGAAGACCTGTGAGGGCAGGCAGGATGAAGTCATGGAGGCGATCAATTACCACAACGTTAAGTCCCCACCGACCGAGTCCCATGGGCAACTCATTAGCCATTCAAACATGTTGTAAGGAAGGGTCTCAATGTTCCCACGGCCCTGTGTTCTCTCAAGGTGATCCAGGAGTTAACAATGTTAATGATGTATATTAAAAATGTATCTTGACTTCAAACACTGTAATCTACATGATTATATTGTAATTGGTTGTAGCAGATTTCTAATAAAATAACTTTTTATTCTTGTTCCGTTTTCAAAAAAAAGTGTTTAAATAAGAGTATCTCTGAAAGCATAAACATCCATGTTAGATACTATTTACTGAACATGTACGACCAGATTTTGGCATTTTGGTTAATATACCAGAGGTATGGATATTATGGGGATATGGGTTGGACCCCTGTTGATGACTTTTGTACATTCTAAAGCATCAAATATGACAATCTCAACATTTTCATCATATTCTTCCAACCCAATGATCAGGTGGCAGCATATGGATTTTCCGTAGATTCTTGTGTCAAGTCAGTTGTTAATGGGAAAAATGGTCACAAACAAAAGCCATAAGTTCATGGGAGGCTTAACGGGAGTTTTGAAAATAATGTGGAAAAGAAAAATAGCGAGGATAAGGAGGATAAAAAAAAAAGAGGTTTGTGAGATTTTATAGCAGATGATGGTGGGGATAAGTGGAGTGTTTATGTGGGTACATAAAAAAAGAACAATCATGCAGTAACAATACACATATTTGTGCCGAAATTGTTTGGTAATTGTTTGGAATGTCGGTTCTGCGAACCTAACAAATAAGACCCTTGCCTTTTTGTTTTGAAGGAATTAGAGGGAATTTCTGTTCACATGAACCATTAGAACAGTGGTATTCAACTGTTTTCGCCAAGCCCCCCTCCCTAGGACTTTAAGGACCTGATGCCCCTCCACACCTCCCAAAAAGCACAAATAAAAATGTGTCTTATGCAAACCAGGTCAAGTAGTTTATTGCCCATTCACAAGTTAATGGGGCAAAGCTAAGAGAAAAGTGCACAACTAATTTATTATTATTATTATCAATAATAATAATAATAATAATAATAATAATAATAATAATAATAATAATAATAATAATAATAATAATAATAATAATAATAATAATAATAAAACAACTAATGAAAATAAATTACATTTAAATATGAAATTAAAATACTATTTAAACTATTATCCTTTTAGATAAAGAAACTCTAAATAAACGTATTTCAAGAAATGTAACTAGTCATGTCAAATTAGTGCTTGAAAATATATGAAAGGCCCATTTTTCTTGTTTTTTTTAATTATTTTTTTTCACCCCCCCCCAAGCATTTCCTCCCCACCCCACTAGCGGCCGCGTCTCACAGCTACGCCCCACAGAATACCACTGCATCAGCAAGAGCGAAGGAGACTAGCAGATAAAGTTGTACCTTCCTTTACCAAAGCAATTGGTCAACACTTGGTGTGTGTATTCCTGAATCTCCCACACAACTACAGCAGAAACAGACAAACCGACTGATCAATGAGAAATAAGACCCCATATTTGGGGGTTGTTTTCTTTGACCCAGTTCTGCTTACGGGCGAGTGAGATGGTGCAGGAACTAATGGTGGAGGCCAGCGGGTTGGTGGCCACGCACTCGTAGAGCCCCGCGTCTTTCTTCGTCGTCTGCATGATCATCAGCAACTGCCTGCCGTCGGGGCACGAGATCATGTTCATCCTGGTGTCGATCTCCAGCGGCCGCTTGTCTGAGGGAACACAAACCCAGAACCCGAAACCCCTCCACGTGAAAAAAGGCGCTCTTTCAGCCGGAGACGGGAAAAGACGACATGTCTGACCGTTCTCTCGGTTTGCCTGGTCAACGACAATGAATAACGGGGAAGGGGACCGCTGAGGTAGTTTCGTACTCCACAGCACAATGAAAACCTCATGAATATTCCATTAGAACCGATGACAAGGCTCGATAAGGACACTACGCACGCTGGAAGT
Source organism: Zeus faber (assembly GCF_960531495.2). Lineage (NCBI taxonomy): Eukaryota > Metazoa > Chordata > Actinopteri > Zeiformes > Zeidae > Zeus > Zeus faber. The sequence continues at coordinate 23,697,570 of NC_137210.1, forward strand.
CAGCATTTTGTCTTTCTCCGTTCAAAGAGAAACATTGTTTTTGTTACTCTTCTGGAGAGCTCAGACGGACCCAAACGCTGCTGGAATACTGTGTGTTGTGTATCGGGTTCTGCCCTTTTGCAGTCTGAGTCCAACAAGGATAAATTACAAGTCTAGAGTCTTGCGATCCTTTATAGAGTGTTACTGGGAAGAATTCAGTCCCAAAAATATATGGTGATTTGTGTGCCCGTGGGTCGAATTCATGATTTTTCCATGCAGGCTTTTAAGAAAGATACAGAGAACAAAGAGTACCACAGTAATTAATTCAACTTTGAATGGTTGTCAAGGGCCCACTCTGGAATGCCACTGTGCCACTTATTCATCAAACCAAATAGACATAAGAAGGAAACAATGAGCTATTACCCTTCATCCAGGCGATGCGCGGGTGGGGGCTGCTTGCTGGCAGACAGCTCAGCGTGACTGGATCTCCTTCCAGCAGCACATGGTCCCTCAGCTTGATGTGGAACACTGGAGGGAAGTCTGGAACCGGGGACATTAAATGTTATAACTACAGGCAGGGGGGTCATCTCATCAGCTACACCCACCAGGTATGACTTGTTGAAGTAAAGAATAATACAATGGTTATGACCTATCTATGAGCGATCCCTTTCTATGTAACATAGTTGTCTATGAGTATCTACGTTGGCGCATTCCACTTTTGGGTGAATTTTTTCTTTGTCTGCCTTGATCTGATTCACTCTCCACGCATTTATCCTCTGCATATGTGGCTTTAAGGTAATTCAACGCTTTGGTGAAAGCGCCAAGAACTAAATGCTTTGGATGTACAACTATATACTGTATATATTACAATTAATCAGACCAAACAGCCAGCCCAGTGTCTGAGGATGCTCTGTACAAAATGTAAAAATGCAAAAAGTTATTTGTCAATATATTGATGAATTGACTATGACAAATCAACGATGACGTCATAAACGAACAATCAGATCCCTGGTTCGGAAAATTAAATATTTGCTCCAAATGGGAGCGATATCGGTTGTTCCTCCAGAAGCGAGGGACATGGGTGTCTACGCAACCTCTCCATCTCCACCCACCTGTACACTTCATAAGGAATTGATGAGTGACTCGACAGATTTTGTGGAAAATATATGATGTAATCGTTTAATTTTAATATATAGACGAAATACAATATAAAAAGTTGTCCAAGTTGTCCAATTGCCAATGGTCAGTTTGTTTCATAGGCGTCTATACGTGACGTTGATCTTGAGCCTTTAACAACATCATAGTATCCACAGAAACGTCGGCATCACTCATTAAATGAACAAATCTATCTCAATGCCTCTCAGTGTAGATTTAATAAGAACCTACCGGAAGCCAGCTTGGAGTAGTGGCGGGGGCGCAGGGTGCTATTTTCTCTGGCGATTGAGGTGGAGAGATCGGGCTGTGATATGGTCTTGTCTCGCCTGCCTCTTGCCAGGCCCCATCGATCCCAGCGGGACCTGCGTTCACCCTCTATACCTGTCAGATGGAAAGCATTCAACTCTGGTCAACATACATTAATCAAGTACAAATGGAAGGGGGATGACTTTTTCAAGGACGGGAAAATTTACAATATGATTCCTGCTCCAATGAACACGTTAGCGATATAATTAATGAAATGAAAGCTTGGACTCTTCACTGCAGCCTTACCAATAAGTGTTTCTTAGTAGTTAATCATGTAACCAAAACCTGAGGCACAGAAAAAGAGGGAATTAGTTTCATACCCTTGGATGTGTCCGACTTAAGGCTTGACATCGAGTCCAGCGACTCCGATGAGGCGCCGTTACTAGTCTGAGATGCCAGCTGGTTTGAAGGAACAATCGCACTCTTCATACCACGATTCTCTGACGTCGAACGACGAAGCATTGAAAGGATAGGTCCTCTCTTGGCTTCCTTCTCATCCGATGATGCCTTCCTTTCCTCGGAATAGCTACGAATTCTGGTGGAGATCCCTGCCACAGTCGACTCAATCTTTCTGCGCATCGCCAAGACGGGTGATTCGTTGGGTTTCTTGGGCTCCTTTTCTTCTTCCCCAGACTGAGCATCCACTCCACCATCCATCCGTGTCATCTCAACATCCTTCTTGTCCTGTGAACCTCTCCATCCAAGAGTCCAAGAGAGCCTGCGCCTCGATGGACTTTGGTCCTCCTCTTTGGGCTTTTCTTCCTTGCGCTCGGCTGAAGGAGTCCTCTTTAGGCGCATAGAGAGTCTCCTCATGAAGCCTTGGTCCTTCTGAGCTTCACGTAGGTCCTGGACTGACTTCGACTTCTCCTCAAGTCTCCTGTGTGCAAGTTGCAACGGTGCACCAATGGGCCCAGGGCGGTACATCTCTTCGCCTGCCTCTGAGGAAGTTGCTTGCGGCTTATCCTCGTTCTTTGACCGGGAAAGGAATTTGAGGCTTCTCGTGAGAGAGGACTCCCGCTTTTTGAAGCGAGCTTCAAAGACCTCTTCGGAGCTTATATCCTGTAAGTCCCCTCCGGCAGAAGAAGGTGACTGTGTGAGATGTCTGGGTGGACTAGGCTCTTTAGCTATCAGTTCAGGTGACGCAACTCTCGAGTACACTGCAGGGTGCTCAGTGGTTGACAAGATGATAGGCTTCGATGGACCAAGGAAGGCAGAGGACATGTTAGAAGGTACAGGTACAGGAGAAGATGCAGGGAGTGCAGTTGTTTGAGTTGACTCTGGGAATGTCGAGGGCCCTTGAACACCGATTGGAGAAGAGGGACCTAAAGATGGTTGAACTGAGGGGACCATGATGGTCTGCATTATGCTAGCATATGCTGAAGTCCTACCATCTGGAAGAACCACACGAGTGGCAGGTGAAGGTGCTACATAAGTTGACATAACATGTCCAGGAGCCCTTGACGATTCTTGTGCAGATTCCACTATTACTGAGCTTGTGGTGATGTTCATATCAGAAGATTTAACTGGCATATTTACTTCTTCTTCCATCTTTTCCTCAACAATTTCCTCATTCTTTTTCACATTTTCCTCAACAACACCAACAGTTTTCTCCACTTCCTCCATCATCTCTTCTTTTTCTTCCTCTATTTTCTCTTTGTGAATAGAGATTTGGGGTATGACAGGAGGACTAGGTTCTCTCTGACCCGTATACTCGGTTTCCATCATTGTTTCTTCTGATATGCTCATGTCCTTCTCTGAGAAACCGCTTGTGCTTGATCTCTCATCAAAATTGCTATCTGTGTTCAAACCATCCATCTTTTCACTAATTGTGTCATCTGCCTTTGTTCCTTTCTCCATTAATGATTCTTCACTTTCCATTTTAGTAGGACTCTCCTGCACAACAGACTCCGGAGTTGGTGGCTTTGGCGAAGGATCCCTGGGAGTTACAGGACGAGAGTCCAGCTTGCTTTGTTCGGTGAGGGAAGACATAGATATAGCTTCCTTAAGCTTTCTCTCCTCTATCTGTGCAAGGGGGATCTCTAGCGGAGCACCGGAACGTCGGTGCAAAGGTATGGGCTCTGAATCACCTTGACTAAATGACGCACTTTTTCGAAGAACCTTTGGTTGAGAAACATCATCTCTTGGGGATTCACTTGATGCTGCCCTGATCAATGGGGGTGGGCCCAAACGAGGGGCACGAGAGAAGCGCTCCATGGATGAAGAACGCTTTTCATCTCCCATTCCCAAAGTCTCAAGCAGAGGGCCACGCAGCCCACTCATCTTGTTGTCGACCGACCCTCCACGAAGTAGTCGTTGCCTCATGAGCTCCAATTTCAGAGCATAGTCTTCTTGACTCATTTTGGCAACTCCCGGACTTGTGCTCCTCTTTGGCAGTTCCATAGACATAGCCTTTTTCAGGACTCTCTTACCGCCCTCTAGAGTTTCATCTTCAGTGCCTTCCTCCGGTGTAATACGAAGCAACAACGCACTGTCAGCGGAACCTCCTCGTCGTAGCTCTCCTCTTTGCCGTCCACCCTCGGGTTTGTCTGACTCCATGCTGGAACCTCGTCGGAGGGGTCTTCTGGACAGCTCCGATCTGTGGGGTAACTCAGATGGTGGCTCATCATCTGAGGAACCCTTGTCATTTTCTTGCGTTGACCTCTGCTGTGGTCGACTTCTGGCCGCAGACTCTGACCCGTTCTTCTCCGCTCCTATAGGGTCACACTCCATCGACTCTTCACCTGCTGACCTGTCGACGGTGCCATTTTGCCTCCCCTTTTCTTGCTCACCGCTCTGGATGTCATTAAGGGAAATCCTTGATCCAGAGAATTCCATATTAAGTGGCATTGGAATGAAGGGTAGTTCATGGATATCTTCATCGGAGTCTGAGGATGACGATGGCACTGGTGATCCCTCTTTGAGATGTTTAGGAACAGCGATGGAGATGTGACTGGAGGAATCGTTTAACAACTCCGGAATGGACCTCAGGACCATTTTGGATTTGTAGTTGATTAGGGACCGCTAAAAAGAGGTAAATGACACAATAACTGTGAATATCACTCCTAATACAATTTGAATTACATAGAAAAAAATCCATATATGATGTTCTGGAAGAAAATAAATGTAGAAGAAAAAAAGGAATAAGAAATTAAAAACGCACCTGCCATTTTCTACGAGATACAAACTTCTTCAGGGCCTCTGTGCTTATAGCCCTCCCCTTGCTAAGTGTCTATAAAACAACACACACAAATTAAAATAAATGCAAGAATAATGACTGACAAAAGTCCAATTGACAGTTAAAGCTTTAATCTTGGGAGGGGGGACTAGATGTGTCAGTGCCTTCTTGTGGAAATATGGTACTGGGAAACCTTTCCAATTGCATTCTGCCCTCTTTCATCAATGTGATTTGGTTCTCTCACCTTAAACCACGGGTGTCGGAGACATTCCTGAGTATGAGGCCTCCTAAAAGTAGTAAATACTATATTTCAGTTTCATTCAATTCCATATAGTAAAAACAAAATAATTACAGAGGAATAGGAAGACAACCTAAAAACCATCCAGTGTAGAAAAAAACATTGATGGCTTCATTGAGAATGAGCTTTTGGCACTATATAGCAGAGTGGCTTTTGTTAAATTAAATTAAATTCCATTCGATTAACATGAATAAAATATTTGATGTTTCAGCAGGTCAGGACAGAATCAGATATCTTGTAACTGAAATCATTAGAAATAATAATCCTCAGGGTCAAATTTGAATGTTTCCACTCACAGGCTGTCTACGACCAGCAGCTTAATGATGAAACCCTTGGCTTCTCTGCAAAGGTCGGCAAACATGCTCTCCTCGAAGGCCACGTTGTAGTTCCTGATGTTGAGGACCGAGCTGCGGTCGTTCTCCCCGGCGAAAGGCGACACTCCAGTCAGACTGAAACCCAAAAAATTATTTAGATAAAGTAGTACACTTTTAATACTTATATACATAATACTTTTAATAATTATAAACTCTAGTGCAATGATCCTGAATGGGTGAATGACTGTCCCAAATAATTCTGCAGAGCTAAATTTTACATTTTTACTAAATATATATTAGTATAACTATATTTATTATTATTATTATTATTATTATTATTATTATTATTATTATTATTATTATAATTAGGGGTCCAGCCAGGCATAACACACAAACACGGTTACGTCTTGTTTGAACCGCATTGTCACAAATACCTTGTGGTTGAAGTTTCATCTAAATTGATCCACATATGGAGCAGATTTTTGAAAAAAATGACCAAATTTGATCGATATCACAGACGCGGGCCAATGCATTTCAGGCCGAAATATGTCCAACACGGCTAAAACTATCTGGAAGACATATTTTGCCAGAAGCTGCAAAGACAGTTGAGGTGTCGTTTAAACCACTATGTCACAAGGATCTTGTGGTTTAAATTTAATCCAAATTGATCCACATACAAAGCCGATATGAATGAAAAACCAAACAACTTTGACTAAAAATTTGAGCTGCCTTGGTTAACTGACACGTCCCTATTTGTTAACAAAATGAAGGAGATGAGATTTACAGTAGGATGCTTTATGACATCATCATACTATTTACAATAAATGTACAGATTCTGATTGAGAATGTCCAGTTGGACCGTGTCCAGTGTGCGGCGTGGACTCCATCACTCTGTAGTATTTTGACGTTACCAAACTATCAATTTACATGTGTATTTATACAGCTTCTTCACTGGTAGACTAGTAAGTTGATCTGTTCGATTGATATTTTAAATCCATGATCCACATAACTTTGCCGGATTAATGAAAACATTTGTTTGGCATTTTCGCACCACTTTCTTTTCGTACTTAATACGAAAAAAAAGTAGTCCACAAAAACTGGTCCACTCGCAACCACTGAAATGCGCGACTGAGTGATGCGCTCAAGATCCAGCGAGGTGTCAATAAAAAATCAATGTAATGTAAACATTCATGCAAATGAATGAAACAAACTTACCACAAATATGAAATAACTCCAATTGGCCTGGGAAAAGAAAACAAAAGGAATAGTTTTCACAAAACGTGATAAAGAGATAAAAATTATTTCAAATGTAGAAACTGAAACCGTCGTACCAGATGTCTGATGCCTTGGACACCGGGGTCTGATTGACGATTTCCGGCGCAACAAACTCTGGCGTGCCGTATTTGCAGTACTGAGCCTCGTCCGGTGTGATCTCCACCGCGTTGCCGAAATCACAGATCCGGATCTGGTCGCCGTGGGCGTCGGCCATGAGGATGTTATCAGGCTGAGGAACAAAACAAAAGCCAGGAGAATGATCTCTATGTGACAACGAAGAAGACGACATGCTGAAGGTGCCAAAGCCCTATTCGACAGTCTGCTCAAGTTGAAGAGCTGTATCTGCAGTGGAATGAAATGATGAATTATGGGTTAGATGATTATGTTTGGCCAAACTAAGCCAAAATAAGACATTAGGGAAGGTACCTTGATATCCAAGTGTATGATGTTTTGGTGGTGAAGGTAGTCCATTCCCTCCAGCAGCTGCCTCATACAGGCACGTACCTGGAGGCACCAGAGCATAAAATAACCAACATTTTAAGTTATTATTATCAACATATACTGTGTGTATATATATATATATATAAATATATATATATATATATAAATATATATATATATATATTACTAATTATAGTATTTTTTTTTAACTTTGTTTTAATTTTTTTTATTGTACATTTTTCAATATACTATACTACTATTCTTAATCATTAATAATTTGCTTTGTTGAACTGCTTATAGGTTCATGGGACATGAAGGCTTCATTTACGCCATGGTAACAAAGACTGTAACATTGAAATGTGACACAATAAAGTACTGGTATGTGTGTGTGTATATATATATATATATATATATATATATATATATATATGGATAAAAATATAGATAATGAAATAAAAACAGACAGGACAACTTACATCAGACTCCATCACTGTAGATTTCCTGATAAATCTGTCCAGCATTTCCTCGTGGCAGCTGGTTACATTGATTAAGAAGCTCTCAATCTCAGTTTCAGTCATTTTTTCAATGCATAAACAATCAGTATTTCATGTTTTTTTTCCCAACTTATTTTTTTCAGGGGCCTCGAACTACAGTCCCGGGGGCCACCTCCGGCCCGCGAAACCATCTAATGTGGTCCGCTACGCGGTGATAAATAATATATTGATAAATCTGGCCCTCAAAATATTATTTTTTAATCACAGTGCTAAATGAATCCACACAATTTTACATAATGTTTTCAAAATATTAAACCGAATTAAATCAGATCATAAGAGAGATTTTTTTCTCATGGTTTTGTGTGTGTTTTATGCGTTGTATGTATTCTGTTTGTCAATTTTAAAACATGTTCTTCCTTTTACAACGTGTTTCTTTTGCACTTTGTCTTGATGCTTCAGATGTTTTATTTAAAGCACTTTGAAATTCCTTGTTGTTGAAATGTGAATACTAGTGGCTTCAAGCTCACTGTATTAAAACGGCCTTGGCATATCTGAAAAAAGCGATGTCAGAAAACTGAAAGATCTCCAGCCCGGTTCTCCGGGGCTCGGATATCACTGCTCGGGGAATTGGCAAAAAAGTCAAATTGTTGACAAAGAGTAAAACAAGGTTTCTTTGATTCATTTCTTGCACTGCACTATAACTTTTATGCATTCTATGTATTCAATGTTTTTAACTTTATTCATTCTATGTATTCTATTTTTTTTACTGTATGCATTCCATGTCCTTTTAAAATGTTTCATGGTTCGTGGTTTTGATGTTTTATGCAAAGCACTTTGAATTGCCTTGTTGCTGAAATGTGCTATTTAAATAAACTTGCCTTGTCTTGTCTTGTCTTCTAACAGTATTACGAGGCAATTATTTAAACGTGCGAGAGAAAAATCCCCAAAAACAAAAACCTATCTCAGCCACCTACCGTCCAGATGTGACTTCACGGTGATAATGTGATAACATGACCTGAAATAAAAATAAAAATGTAACTCAGACACAGACACAGCATCATTGTCGATATGGAGTGATTCTTCATCCACCGCCCGGGATGTTTATCCAAGGATACATTTCGGTGACGATGACGACGGCGTTCTTCTTCTCGAAGGCGTCGTGGAAGTAGAGGATCCTCTCGTGGTCCAACCTGGACAGCAGCTTCATCTCCCTCAGCGCCGGCGGCTTCTTCTTGGCCCTCGCCGAGATGAACTTGGCGGCGTACTGCGTCTTGCCGACCTTCTGCGTCACGCGCTTCACGTAGGAGAAGGCACCTCTGGACGGGCCACGTTCAGATCATGGTTTACAGCAAACTCCTTCACACTTACTTTCCCGGAGCAAATGTAAAGGTATCTAACTCCACTAAACCTGCTAAATTCCCGGAGAAGGTTTGACTGTGACTGGGATATACCGTATGTTTGATACTGTGACTGTTGTGACTAGTTATTTGAAGTACTTTAACGTTTAGGGTTTTTCGTTATTTGTATCAGTTATGGACAAATACATATGTCACAATATGGACATTATGTTTGAAAAACAGTATAATTTTTATATGTACTGAAAACTATAATAAAAAAACATAATTGTAATGCATTGCAAACAAAATATATATATATATTTCACAATATTGTATAATTTTTGTAGAACTATTACAAATTATTGCTGATTTTCAAATAGGGTAAAAAAGTAAAAACAAACGCATAAGCATGAACATAATTCCATATATTCACATTTGATATATATATACAGTATTTGCAGTATATATACTATATATACACAGTATATATATATTGTATATACACACACATATATATATATAAATATATTGTATATACAGTATATACAGTATATATACTGTATATACAGTATATGCATATATACAGGTATATATAAAATGCATGAAACTACTTATATCACACTGATATCAGGAGATGAGACAGGCATATGTCTGAACATAGCATCCTCTTTATATGTATTGAAAACTATCATTTATAATATAACTGCAATGTATTGGGGAATATATCCACAATTCCACAATATATTATTGACAATTATTACCAATTATACGGTTAATCGGTTTTCCACTGGTGCCATTGGTTTTTAGATTGGGCAAAAAGTAAAAACATATACATTCATATAACCATCCTTCCGGAGATGCAAATCATTTTTTTTATAAATGGCATTACATATTTCTTAATATATGCAAGGCACGAGGAAAAAAATACATTATATAAACGCAAAGAAGGGCAAAAGTATGTAAATAAAAGGCGAGAAGAATAAATATATTCTTGTTCCATAATGGATTATTCATTTTTAATTTCCTTGCATTCCAAACAGTTTGACAGCAGCACAGTGGAAGGCAGCGTGGCCTGCAGGGATATTCACATGCACCGTCACGCCTACACTGCTGGAAAAAAAAAAAGACAACAACCCGACATCTACCGCCGTTATTGCAAACGTCTGGACTCGCATTAGTGTTTCAAATCCTGCGTGAATTTCTTGCGACGGGGAGACGGCGAGTTTGCGTTTGGGTACATTTAAATAGGTTTATTTTGCTAAACAAGGTGTGCGGAGGACGTGTGCACAGAGGACACACGTTCTCACACGACATCCTTTAGCAGGCATTTTTGTCCAAAGCAGATTTTGTCGCGGTTTCAAGCCGACTCCGTGTCACCGTCGCAGATTCACCTTCCCCAGGAATAAGCAGCGTCGGTGGAGCGACGGCCGCGATCCTGCTTCTCCCTCTGCACGTACGCCAACGTGCACGGAGCGCCGGTGATGTTCTCCTCGTTTGCTTTTTACACACGTACGAATTTTGCGTATAACGTTACGTGTCCACCAGGGGGCAGTGTCACATTCAGTCAACCACATGCACAGAATGAGCAGAAAAGAACCAGCACAAATCCCTTTTTTTTGTTGTTGTTTGCCCCCCCCGCAAAACTTTATTTGAAAAAAATTGGAACTCCAAAATATGGATGTGCAAATGGAAATACGCTACGATGTGTATCTCCGCAGAGATGCTTACCCGTATCTTTGCAGAACGTTTTCTTTTTTCTAATTTTAAGTCGGAGATCCACATGCATCGCGAGTCAGGATGGTTGCCTTACCTTCCCATTTCCTTGTGGATGTCGTAGTAGTCGCTCAGTCTCCTCATCTTCCTCATCATGGACTCCTCGTCCTCCATGGGATGCTCTTTACTCTTAGCTGAGGGACAAGAGAAAGTCCTAAATAAGGGTCAAAAGGACACGTCTCACGTCGCACATCCAGGTCTTGAACGTTGAAACTGAGGCTTAATGGAGAAGATCCGCCATCGTAACGCGGGAATTTAAAGCTTTAATAAGGTGGACACTTAGAAGGATGCTTGATTTCTCCTAAGGATAACAATGGATTATAAGTCCGTCATTACGCTCTAATAAACCCAAACTAATGGTCTACTAAGTCTATAGCATTGATTAGAAATGTATTGATTGAAGTTTCGTTTTGAGAATCGGTCGGCCCACGCCACCTGCTCACCCGAAGAAGAACCACTTGAATACAACTGCCTTGAGCTACACTTCAGTTCGTTAAAATCAATGGTCGCAGGTTATAATTAGGTTTTAGGTTTTAAGAGGTTTGATTTTTTTTTTTTTAAGTTCCACATACAGGATTCATTCAGGCATGACAAAATGAATTTCAAGGACTTTCAAGTAGGATTTTTTCCAGCCAATTGTTTTTCATTTTTAGGGACAAATACAAATGTACAAATGCAAAACAAATATTATACATTTTAAATATCATCTTTATTAATTCAAATATAATATACTAGTTTTATATTAGTATATCTATTATCCATGCATCTATATATCTATTATTAATGTCATTCTTTTACATTTCCCTTCCCTTACATTTTTTTAGGTACATTACGAATAGAATAACAAAGTGAGGGAATATCACAAGGTTTTTAATGACCGCATTTTTTTTTCCAAGGATTTTTTAAACACTTCAGCACAAAGGAGGCTATTTCCAAGGTATTCCAGTACTTCAATTTCTAAGGATCAACGGATGAAAAAGGACAATTTCAAAGGATGAATCTGAAGCACTTCAAGCACCTCAAGGACCCAGTAAGAATCCTGCAAAAAGAGGGTTTTTTTCACGTTTCCCCCCCCCCCACCTTCGTGAACCGTGAGCTCGGCCTTGCAGGACACGGAGCCCGCATGGTTTCGGGCGGTGCAGGTGTAGACGCCCGAGTCGTCCTGTCGGGTGTTGAGGACCACCAGGGAACACTCGTTGTCGTCGTACACAAACGTGTAGTGGCTGCTCTCAGAAAGCAGCGTGTCATTCTGGAAGGCAAGGAAGACACGCTTTTTTTGTTTTTTTTGTTTGTTTTTTCCACAACACCGTCAAAACTCCTCATTAGCTCCATCCAAGATTACACCACATTCTTTGGAGTGAGTCGGGTCACCGCCCCCCCGACAGCGCCTCTACATCTGATGGACCTTGAACTTTTAGCGTTCACGCTTTTCACCCGTCGCTCGCTAGGGCCTCGTTACAAAATAAATACTGTTCTAGTTTAGACAGAACACACCATATTTAAAGGGTGGGTTCATTATTTTTCAACCGACGCCTTATTAAAATGCGGGTTCCCATCATTCATAACTGTTCATAGCAACAACATCGCTGGACGTTTTACTAGTGAGAAACTTACCACTCTGCTGCAGCTTCTCACTGGGATTCAATGCGGTCCAACGGGGCATGAATGGCTTATAATGAATTATATTATTATAGAATGAATTATAAACAGGAACTGGCATGATAGTTACATGTGACTTTAGAACCTGTTTTCAATAACAGCAACATCACATTTCACTTAGAGCTACTTTTTGCAATCGCCACAGTACATCCCACCGTTGGTTGCAGCAGGTTGCCAGTAGGAAGAAACGCAACTTCCTGTTTCTAGTCTCTTATGCTAGCGTGAACGAAGCCAAAAGCCACGATTTGCGGAAGTGGAGAAAAAAGAAAGAAATACTTGAAAACGGGTTGCAAAAGGAGATTTAACAGGTCTACAGGTTTGCCCCATTGGACTGCATTTAATACCGGTTAGAAGCTGCAGCAGAGTGGAAGGTTTCTCAAAATAATCAATTTAATAAGGCCTGGGTCAATAAATGGCAAACCCATCCTTACAATAAGGATTACATACTATAATCAGTTACATTTGTTCTATTACTCCATAAGCTTAGTTTGCGTTTTGATCATTATTGTCCTTAATAGAAGAGTATTTTGCTGTGATCCTTGCAAGTAAACATCGAATCCTATAATAATCCCGTGATTTCCTGGAGATAGAAACCTTGAACCAGAGGATGTCGGGGACGGGTTTTCCCTCCACGACCACGGCGAAGCGAGGCGTCTCCCCCACATGCACGTCCAAGTCCTCCATTATGGTTTCAAATGTGGGTGGAGCTGTGAAATGACACACAAGCACATGACAACAATTTCTTTGTAAATACCCAAACTCTACACAAATGAATAAAGTGATCATTAGTGAAGCTGGTGGATATATATATATATATATATATATATATATATATATATATATATATATATATATATATATATATATATATATATATATATATATATATATATATATACAGTATATTTTTTCTCATTATGAAAAACAATACTCTCCATCAGGCATCAGGGGTCCCCAACAAGGTCTCCCACAGAAGAATATGGGAGACCCCCTCTCCAAGCAAACAAAAAAGTTGTATTTACTTAATTTGCCTATAATAAACTGCCAAGTGGTTTAATGTATAATATTTAACTTAAACGGACAAAAAGGGCAAATCTCACAACAAAAAAACACCATCCTTAGACAAGTTTAGTAAATATATACGCTTATTGTATTATATTGTTTTACCGATATATGTATTTTTTGACTAAATCTATTCTATTCAGAATCTGTATATATACATATACATATACATATACATATACATATACATATACATATACATATAAGTATACATATACATAAATGATATTATCACTTTAGTGGAAATTTTCTTTTTGCCATCTAATTGTTGAATTGGTTGGACATGTTTCCATTATCAATCAGCACTTAATATTGCGCTCTTATTTTGTAAAGTTCCGTGCGATTCATTAGCTGCTACGAATAAGAAATCATGGAAACCATCTCCACAGACACTAAACCCGAAGTCTCACCGGCCATCTCGATGTTGAAGGTGCAGGTGTTGCTGCCGTGCTTGTTGGAGGCCACGCACGTCATCTCCCCGATGTCGGAAACCTTCACCTTCAGGAGTTTCAGCGTGTGCTGGTCGTCGTCCGGCATCGTCATCTCATACAGGCCCGGTCTGCTGGACAGGACCATTCCCCTCCTGCCGAGAGGAGAGGAGAGGAGAGGAGAGGAGAGGAGAGGAGAGGAGAGGAGAGGAGAGGAGAGGAGAGGAGAGGAGAGGAGAGGAGAGGAGATTATATACAGTAAAACACGGTGAGATACAAAAGATAAAATGAGATTAAGTAAAATTAGATGAGATTTGATGAGATGAGGTTAAATGAGATTAAATGATATACAGTGAGACAAGATGAGATACAGATGAGAAAGGATTAAATAAATTGAGATGACATGAGATGAGATACAAAAGATGAGATGAGATGAGATGAGATGAGAGAAGGTTTAAGAAGATGAGATAAAATTTGATTAAATTAAATTAAATGAAATATGGTGAGATGAGATGAGATAAAGCAAGATGACATAAAGTGAGGTAAAGTGAGGATGAGATGAGGTAATAAGTGACGAGGTGCACTTCATTCATTCACATCAGTAAATTCAGGTACCAGCTCAAATATTCACTATTGAAATACTACACCAACGCTGTAGTAAAAAAAACACTTTGTCTTGGTTATTAAAGAACAACATCTTCAAGCAAACGAACAAACAAACAAACAAATAAATACAACTTTACGAAAAACCCAAAACTTAATGTAGGCTTTCTGCATTATATGTCTTGGATTAATTGTCGTTGATTTTGTTTTTGGGGTAAATGCCCCATAAAAAAAAAAGAAGGTAAACAGGGAACGTGGATTAAGCCGTGTGACGCACCTCTTCCAGATGACGGCGGCGTTGACGTGGTTCAGGGTGACGGTGATGGCGACCGACTGGTTCTCCATCACAAACACCACGTCCGGCTTGTCCACGATCACCGGAGCCTCCTGGAGGTACGGACCTGGAGAAAAATATCTATTGACTCACTAGTAATACAATTATACTAATGTGCTATTTTCAATTCAGAACCGCAAATGCCACACAAAGGAAAGACAAGCTCCCTGGGAGTGATTTATTTATCGTTTAAACAGTTCAGAGTTTTAGATTTCCATCAATCAGCACTTATTATTGCGCTCTTGTATTGTAACATTTTGTGAGTTATTTTTTGCGTTTATATGTCGTTTTAATTTTTGACGCCGACAGAGATCGTTGTGACACAGTTTTATGTTGGATTATCAATTTCTTCAAATCACAAGGAGCACAGGTCGTGCATGCACGACATGTCAAAAGCAGACAAAGAGGTGGTTGGACATTCAATACCTAAGAAATGTATTTATTTTCAACCACAAAGTCTCCTTCGGCGATTTATTTGCTGCTTGTTTTGACTAATAAAACCCCCCAAAAAAACATGTGACCTCAAACAGATTTCTTTGTATTTATTATATTTTTATTAATCAGATTAAAACTAATTTACATTTTTCTTTTGTTGGGAATATTGTCAGTACTACAAATGTATTGGATTATCATGTCATGAATTATGTGCTCGAATTGAAACTCTCAATGCATCCTAAAAAATGGCAAAATTGCCAAAAAAATGTAGTTTCATTGTATTTTTTTGCAATTATTGCGCTTTTCTATTAAAATTCTAAATGTTTTTTTGTTCGTAATGGTGTTAGAGGGACTCGATTTGGTTTCAAGTACTTAAAGCACTTTATTCAAGTGCTAACATTAAGATTTCAAAGTTCAAAAAGGATCATTGGTGCACCTCTGTCAAGCAGCTGCACGGGGTCAGTGGCTGGCGAGGGCTTGCTGAAGGCCTTGGAGGTGATGGTCAGCACCCTGAAAGCGTAGCGGACGCCCTTGGAGAGGGTGGAGATGGTGTAGGAGGTTTCCCTCAGGCTGGAGGCGATGATGGTCCACTGGATGGAGCCCAGCGCCTGCTGCTGGATGGCGTACATCAGGGATCCAGGCTCTGGAAGCACACGGACCGTTACTCAGGGGCCTTAAAATGGGCTCCCCAGGACGACATTCCACCGTCTAGACCAAAACTAAAACAACCTCAGGAAAAAAGTGTTGACATTTGTTTTTGAATTACACGTGGTTCTTCTATGTATATATGTACGCATACACAGGGCTAATGCAGGGTGAAATTGTCTGAGTTTCCCATGACATTCCATGACCAAGTTCCAATGACATGGCTAACATAAAGAATATAAACCCATATCAATTTCTAAGGCTGTAGCCTAATGAGCCTTCAACCACAGGGTTCATTCTAGCATTACACAACGAAATTCAAGGCCTCTCAAGTACTTTTTAAACACAATTTTTTTTCCATTTTCAAAGACATGACGCAGAGCAAATCTAATCAATTTTCAATTAGATATTTATAAATTAAAATATGATGTAATCTCAGTTTGACTCACATAACGTCGTTTTGAGCTACTCTGAAGATTTGATGTCATGTTATCACGGGAACTACCAGCACAAATGACAGTTGTCCGAGTTCCCACGGAACAAACTTGGAGCGCTTTCTAATCCACCAGAACCACCGAGGACGGGCATGGAGGTTGCCATGACGTCATTGACCATATGTGGATATATGCCATATAGGCCATTTTTTATAATAAAAAAAAACAAAAAAGGTGCGCTCTGACTCAATAAAACATGATATCATTTACAATATGTCCACTTGATTTGTCCAGTTGAGAGGGCAGAACAGACTCCAGCAGCTTGTGAGAAGCGCCGGTGCTCAAGAAAAAGTCCCGGTACGCCGAAGAGTAAAAGGTAGAAGTGCCGGTACTGCGGACCGGTAAGAACCGGCCCACTTCGAGCACTGATTGCAATTTTCCTCAAGGACTTTTCAAGCACTTCAACACATTTCAGGGGCTATTTTCAAGGTATTCCAGTACTTAAAATCACTGAAGATGAAATTCAAGCACTGCAAGCACCTCAAGGACCTGGTAAGAACCCTGCAACTAGAGAAAAACATGTAATAAATACCTCTTTCTAAACAAAACGGAAATCCCTATCAACATTCAAAACCCCAGGACCAGTCCAGGCATTCCAGGACCCAATTACCCAATTACAACCAAATGTAATTAATGTGGCTCTGATGGCCTGGAATCAAATGTTCCAAATTCCCTGACTTTCTTTCCAGAAACGTTCGTACCAGTGGGACCCTGAATATGGCGACTATAACATTGATATTTATATTGTGCTGTGTACCGATGGAGGGGTCCAGTCTCCGTGGTTTCCTCCAGCTCAAGGTGACGGTTTTCCCAGTGATGGCCTCCACGACTGGAACTCCGTCTGGAGGGTCGGGCAGAATATCTGGAAAAAGATAAAAGGATATTTTCATATTTCAGGATAGATTTCGTACGGATATGTTTTACAGGATGAAATGACACTAAAAGTTATTTATCTTTCGAGGTCACCTGTGACGTAGAGGTGGGCGTAGCAGGTGGCCTTGCCCACTTTGTTGGAGATGACGCTCTTGTAAACTCCTCCGTGGGCGTGGCACAGCGAGCGGATCACCAGGCTGTGGACGTCCCGGTCTGCGGGACAAGAAGAGGGCTTCAAGCTCGATTTCAATCGGCTCATCAGAGGAATTGAATTAACAGAAATAGCAAAAATTGATCACATTAAAGGTCATAACTCGAAATCCGCCATTGGACGGCAGACTGTTGCAAAGAAAACAAAGACTGTTGGAAGATTACAGTGGTTTTCCTTTGTAAAAAAGTCCATAATAAATAACAAAAAACATATGTATTGTATCTATTTCGATTCATATAGGATGCATCATTCAGCTGCATAGGATGCATTGGACTCATCGGCTTCCTTACAAATGTGAAATGTGCTTTATTTCCCTTTTTGACCACGTTTTTCTTTATTTTCTATATCAATATCAATATATAATGGATAAACTTTAAGCAAAATAAACACATAAAAAAGAAATTATTAAATAGAAAAATTGTCGCAAAAGAGAATAAATAAAACGGATAAATAAATAATTACATGAATGACATTACGGGTATAAGAGAAAGGTCAGAGAGGTGAGTTTACAACATGTACCTGCGTGCAGCCATTTGCTGTAGAAAGTGATTTTATGTGTGAATCACATGTTATCACATTGAATAAATACATGGATTTGGAATATGTGATGTTGGAACAACTAACAACACATATTCCAATTCCATGTATTTATTTCTATATCTTGGCTATTATAGGCTTGATTATTATAGGCTTATTTAAAAATGCTTGAATTTCATTTCTGTATTAGTGCCAATATAGTTAAAAAAGTTGCAAAGTTCCACCTGAAGCAAAGGTGAGAAGAGATAACGATCAGGATTTGAAAAATGATATGCTTCATACAACAGCCAAAGCACAGCTTTCATTTCTTGCAGTGAATTTATTGCATTTCAAGTATATATGAATGTAATTTTTTAATATTCACATTTTTTTTCAAATTTATGAATTAATAAATAAAATAAAAATGCTTTCAATTAGAAAAAGTCTCTGTGTACAGACTTCCTACGCCCGCTTCACACCGAATTTGACAAACGGCAACGACAAACCAGAAGTCCATTCATTCCTATGGAGAGTCGGATACGTTCACATTTTCCAACTCTCGCGACAAGTTTCTGATCCGACACTACGACCAGAAGTTACGTCAGTCAAGTATTTTTTATTGGAACTGGTCTTAAAACAAAGTAAATAAGTCATGTATATAAAGTAATGACGTTATTAGCGTTAACGTTGGACGTCACCATATCCACTATCAATAAATCTATTTTTATACAAGTGAAATTATGTGTATTTTTACTTTATTTTTTTTGTACTTTGAAAACACTATATAAAGGGAGTTTTAAACTCTAATTCATGGAAAATGTTAAACGTCCAGCTGAGCAAACGAATCGCTGCTGTACTGGAAACAAAACAAACTCTCCCATTTTTTTCTGACATGCATTGTTTTGTGATTCAAAACCCAGACGCAGTTCACCAAACGGCCACTAGGGGAAATGAGCCGACTGTCGGATGCGGATACGCATTCGGTGTGAAGCGGGCCGCAATCTCGGAACAATTCCAAACACGACTGTCTTTCAAATTGTCACATATTGGATTAGATCTCGGACACACTCACACTGCGTCATCTTCCTGTCCTCCGTGCTGTCGATCCTCTTCCCGTTGTGGAACCAGACGATGGTGGGGTAGGGCAGCCCGGCCACCTTGCACTTCAGCACCGCCTCCTTCCCCTCGATCACGTCCAGGTCGTACAGCGGCTTGATGAAGTCCGGCATGGTGAAGCGCTCCACCTCGTTCTCCGGCACCTCCGGCTCCTCCGGGATGGACGGCATCTTCTCCAGCTTGGCCCTGGAGACAAAGGGATGGATTGATGGAAGGATGGATGAGAGAGAGGGGAGACAGAGGGAGAGATACCAATCAATCGAGTTGCATGGGATGCATAGGACCATGCACCAAGTTTTTCTTTATTTTCATTCCATGATAAGGGATGCAGGGGCCTTAACAAAAGCAACTTATCCTTGACAATAATCAACAGCAGATTGTGGGATATATAATGGATATACTGTAAGCAAAATAAGCGCATGAAAAAAATATGTACGTAAATGAATAAATAGAAAAATTGTTGCAAAAGAGATTGAATAAAACGGATAAATAAATAATTACATGAATGACAGTACGGTTATAAGAGAATTTCAAAGAGGTGAGTTTACAACATGTACCTGCGTGCAGCCATTTGCTGTAGAAAATGATTTTATCTGTGATTTTTTTTTTTATAATGAATCACATGTTACCAAAACACCAATTTTGTAAAAGGACAGATGTGATTACATGTTTTCACATGCATTTCCATATTACATCTGTGTTTTACATGTGGAATTGTGTGACATTTTTTGGAAGGGTTGCTTTGGATCAACGTTGAATAATCGCCATAAGTCTTTTCAGAGACTCACAAAATAAATACAATTTTTAAAATAAACCCTTGTAACCAAGACTAGAAACGAGTCAAATGTAGGTTTATCGTACACTGCCAAATTCTCAGATTTTACTTATTTTTGGGTTTATTGTATATTTCCATTAGTTCCATTTTTATTCTTATTATTTGATGCCAGCCGCTGTTGTACTGCATTTTACCTCTGAGATGAATAAAGAAAGTATCTACTGTATCTATCTTTCCATCCATCCATCCACCCACTTACCCATCCACCCATCCATCCATCCACCCATCCATCCATCCATCCATCCATCCATCCATCCATCCATCCACCCAACTACCCACCTACCCATCCATCTATCTATCTATCTATCTATCTACCACACATGCTACAGGTGTCTCTTCATGTCCCTACATCTGTGAGGACACGGCGGGGCGTGGCTCTTGGACGTAGAGCTCGGCGGAGCTCTCCGCTTCGCCGAGGCCGTTCCGGGCGGTGACCGTGTAGAAACCCTCGTCCTCGTTGGTGACGTGCGAGATGACCAGCGAGTGGCGCCCTCCTTCCTGCAGGAGGCGGACGTCCTCGCTCTCCGCCAGCGGGTGGTCTGTAAACACGCCGGACAGAGCAGCAGGAAACCTGGGATCAATACGTGGAATTGTTCACTGTGTGGTGTGACACGTTTCCAGCATTTGTTGGGGGTGTGAAGTGATGAGACACCGAGTAATGGCCAACCCCTTCACAACTATTTATCATACAGAATGTTTTTAGGTGAGAGGAGATGAACTGGTCCTGAAAGTCCCTATCGGTTCTTATTGCCCTACCATTCCACGAGGGTTCTCAAGCTTTTTTCGGCCCACAATCCCATTTTTAGGTCCCAAAATCAACTGGAGAATGTGTTTATTTGCGTTTAGCATTTTTTTGGAGCCAGCCAGCGTTATTCTATGCGTTACAATTCAAATTCAGAATAAAGAAGAGTTTTTCTTTGCATATTGCATATTAGGCAGTTTTATTGTACATTATCATAGAGCACGGAGAGAGCTCCGATTGTATTATATAGTAATAGTGACACATTTCAAACCTATTTAACCACGTTTTAACTTAAAAATATATATATACCACTTAAATATCAATATATCACTCAATATATGATATATAATGTGTGCATATCAAGTGACCAAGTTGAGTTGTCTGCCCCATGCACTATATGAGCCAATAGAGCTCAACAGTGAGTTTTTCCGGAAGTGAAAACCCCATTCATATACTGAATGTATGTGTAGCAGCTCCGCCTGCCACGCGCCACCCGAGCGGCATTTTTAGGCCCATCCGGTGCAGAGTCACAGTCGCCGGGGATGAAATGTACCGGTTTTATTGTAGAGAGTGGGCTGGGCGGAACAAGCCCGGAGCAGATGGAAAACATGTCACGACGGGGGCTCCTCTTCTGCGTGTGTGCGGTGACGGGGCTTTTACTTGTTGGCTGGTTCCTCTAACGGGCAACAGGTGTGCAGCCACACTGATAGACCCCACACAACCACACAACACAACCCAACCACACCACCCCCACCACCACAGCAGGATTTTGATTGTAAGCCATAACCTCGTAACCATCCCAGGTAGACTCACCGTGAGCTGAGACTGTGAAGCGCTGGTATATGCTCCTGTAGAAGCCACAAGTCCGTACAATATCAAGCTTGTTTTAAGAGATAACATCACAATGTCATGGAACAGTACTACACTACCCACAATCCTAAAGTGTGACAGCAACGTCTCTAATTGGTGGAGCTCGCTGTTACCATGGTGATTTGTTTCCCGCAGTGAGTTGTTACTGCTACCACAGAAACCTACGATCGCTTATACTTTTACCACAGAGCAGCCATGACTACAAAACTATGATTAACAATATAAACATTCGAATGATAACAAAGGTTCAATTCAAGAAGCTGAACTATCATTAGGTTTGAAGTCGTCGGAAAGGTGTCCTTCGCAATGATTTATGGGATGAGCACTTCCTTCTCTCCTAAAATAATGATGTGCAGTCTTGTACCTTTGCCTTTTTTTCTTTTTTTTTTTTTATGTTTTATTTATCTTTTGCTCTGAATCAAAGT
The DNA here is from genome assembly GCF_960531495.2 of Zeus faber. NCBI lineage: Eukaryota > Metazoa > Chordata > Actinopteri > Zeiformes > Zeidae > Zeus > Zeus faber. The sequence continues at coordinate 23,719,365 of NC_137210.1, forward strand.
TTTAATGGTCTCCATGCGTCTCGTAGTTGGTTGGCTTGGTTCCAGGCTCAAATCTCTTTATAATAAGGGTTTTCTGAAACGTTAATGGAGTGAATGAATTGGAAATTCACTTCCGGAAAATGAGCCATTCGAAAAGTGGCCCTGTTCGTGCCTTCCCACCCTGGACAGAGGGTCATTCTCATTAACCCATAAAACACACATATTCACAGAGAATGTGGAATAATTCATTAAAATATGAAAGTACACAACAGCTACTATATGGCCCACTGAGTTGTTTTTAACTGTAATCTTATTTAAGTGTTTTCTTTCCTGTGCTTTTCTTATCAAAAAAGGAATGGCCTTAACATGTCCGGGCGAAAAGACAGTTACAGTGATGTACCCTACATTACTGTAACTATGTAGTTTCTCATATTTATGAAAGAAATAATATTTTTTATAAATTTTAAACAATCCTGTTAGAAATACTGAAGCTCTCTTATGACCTATTTTTGAAAACATTACGTACATTTGCATGGATTCATTAAGCATCTGCAGGGCAGATTTATCAATATATTATCACCATGTAGCGGGCCACTTTAAATTGTCCCACAGGCTGGATGGTGCCCACGGGCCTGTAGTTTGGGACCCCTGATTTAGACTTTAATAATAAGCACAGTTCTATATGTTTTTTGGGGGTTTGGGGATGTTTTTCGTGGTTAACAGGATAGTGGGATAGTGCCGTGGGATATTTTCATTGTAACCCCGTGCCGTGGCAGAGAGAAGGCTGGAAAACGCTGCTCCCTTCCTGGTTTTGTTGTATTTTGTATTGTTTGGCTTCACAGTGATTCCCCCCTGAACAAGACAGACTGAAACAACCGTGCCAAAACAAAAAGAGCAGATTTGAATAAAACTCCAAACTCCAAAGGATGGTCCTACCGAAGTGACTCCAGGTGACCCGGGGCGGGGGAGTCCCGCTGACTTTACAGTCGAACCGGGCATTACGACCCTCGATCACCTCCAGAACGTCCAGCTTCCGGGTGAACAGGGGCTCGACCGAGGGAACCACTCTGAGCTTACCACACGATGTTACCTCCTCTACAGCACGGGATAGATAGATGGATGATAGACAGACAGACAGACAGACAGACAGACAGACAGACAGACAGACAGACAGATAGATAGATAGATAGATAGATAGATAGATAGATAGATAGATAGATAGATAGATAGATAGATAGATAGATAGATAGATAGATAGATAGATAGATAGATAGATAGATAGATAGATAGATAGATAGATAGATAGATAGATAGATAGATAGATAGATAGATAGATAGATAGATGGGTGGGTGGGTGGGTGGATAGATGATAGAGACAGGCATAAATAGATGGAAAGGGTTTACTTCTGTGGCAGAAGTTAATATTTTCTGTCAAAGTAATCAATTCAAAATAAATAGACATGGGTCAGGGGAACCCCAGGGGGTTCTTCAAGAGGTTATGGTGATTAATAGCTAAACTTCCCCAATACTTCATTTACAAGACGTTAGCAACATTAAAGAAAATACAATACTGGCTGTTATAGATGGAATTCCATGGATGGAGGTTTGGAAAACATCGTGTCCAACAACAATGAAAATCTTCTCAGATCGGGGTCCCAGAGACAAAAATCGTATCAAATGTGGCCCAACTGAGGGTCCTGGATGGGATCAAAGTTGAGAAAGGGACCAAACGAGCTCGACCAACCTTTGGCAGTGCTCAGCTTGCACATGTAGGTCCCACTGTCGTCCTCGTGCACCGAGTTGAGCAGCAGGCGGCACTTCCTGCCGTCAAAGTGCATCTTGCAGTTGAGCAGAGCCGGCTGGATGAGCTTCCCGTCGGCCAGCCAGTCCACGTCCGTGTCCTGGGGTCCGATGACGTGGCACTCGAACAGGACGGTCTCTCCGGCTTTGGCCGTGATGTCCCTCACGGGGCGGATGACAGCCAGGCTGGGCTCAAAGGGAGGGGCTGGGTGGAAGTTCACAGAGAGAGCTCCAGTTTAGGGACGTCCGAACCTCAGTGTTAACAATCAAATACTGCAGGTTTAATCGCAATTTATATAATTGATCCACAGTGGTGGATGAGGTGCTCAGACCTTTTGGGCTTTTTTTGTTTTGTTCAATTAGGAAATGGAGACTTTTTTATTTGTTTTGTTTCAGAGAAATGGGGAACGGGGACGCGCAGTGGAGAAAATATGTGCCAGTACTCCCCTTATTCACATGTTGGCCGGGGGGGCAACACAATGCGCTTTACAGAGAAATACGATCAAAGAAAATATATAGAAATGTCTGTGCAATCACAAGCACAGGCAGTGCAGAATAAACAGATCTCACAGCATACAGAACACACACACCTACACAGAGGTCAGTCATAGGCTGTAGTGAACAGCAAGGTTTTTAACCTGCTTTTAAAAGTGTTCAGTGTGGGGGCCTCTCTCAGGTCCTCAGGCAGGGTGTTAGATAGATGGCATAGATACAGAAGCAGCCTTCCCTGCTTTCGAGTTACTGCGAGGGATAGTTTAAAGACCACTGCCTATGGACCTGAGAGTTCTTGCTGGTTCGTGTGTAATGAGCATTTCTTTTATATACTGAGGTGCAAGGCCATTTAGAGCTTTATATACAAGTAGCAGAATCTTAAAATCAGTCCTAATTTTAACAGAGCCATTGTGGAGATCTAAAAACTGGTGTTATGTGTTCAAACTTTTTTGTCCCAGTGAGAACGCGTGCAGCCGCATTTTGGATTAACTGCAGCCGCTACACAGGTGATTTTGGGGAGGCCGGTGAACAGGCCATTACAGTAGTCCAATCTACTCGTTATGAATGCGAGGATTCATTTTTCAGAGTCTGCTTTTGACAGGAAGCCTCTTAATTTTGAAATCTTTTTCAGATGGTAGAAGGCTGGTTTTGTAATGTGATTGATATGGTCCTTAAAATTTAGATTGCCGTCTATGATTACACCCAGATTTCTGGCTTCATTCTTGTTCTCCAGAAACAGAGAGCTGAGATGAGCTGCAATTTTCTGTCTCTGAGCCTTTGCACGAAAGATGAGTATATTTTGTTTTATCTTTGTTCAGTTGTGAAAAGTTCTGTGACATCCATGCATTGGTGGCGCAGTGCATCGCAGTGCCTTGCACTGCTGCCTCACAGCAAGAGGGTCCTGGGTTCGATTCCCGTCTGGAGCGCTGTTGGCACCGTGCTCTGGCGGGTTATCTCTCCAATAGGAGCCTTTCTGTGTGGAGTTTGCATGTTCTCCCAATGCTCACATGGGGTTTCCTCCACCTAACATCAGTAAAGACCCCCACCAAAAACATGCACACATTGTCTGACCAGCGATGGTCCCCGGGCACGTCGACAAATGCTGTCCACTGTTCCGGGCTGCCCACCCGGAGGAAGGACAAGACAGGATGGGAAAAATGCAGAGGCCTCATTTCACTAGCCACCATCCAAAAGGTGCGTGTGTGTATATGCATGTGTTGTTGTATTGCGGTGTGTCATGTGACGAATAAAGATTCTTCTTCTAATATCATAAATACACTGAGTGGGGGAGTAGGTCATCAGGAGATAGGGATATGTACAGTTGTGAATCATCTGCATAATTATGGTCATTTATTTTCTGTTTCTTTATAACATGTGCAAGTAGGAGCATATAGAGGTTAAACAATAATGTGCCCAGAATCGAACACTGGGGCACTCCACATATAACATCCACTTTGTTGGACACAAAATCTCCAATGGACACAAAGAACTACCTGTCCTGTGGGTAGGTTCTGAACCAGTTTGAACGGGGCCCGATAGGTCGACCCATCTTTGTAATCTCTCTAATAAGATCTGACGGTCAACAGTGTCAAAGGCAGCACTGAGATCCAGGAGCAGAAGAGCAGATGGTTTTTTAGAATCAGTGTTTATATGCAGATCGTTCACAACTTTAATGAGTGCTGTTTCTGTGGTATGGTGAGGTCGAAAACCCGGGTGATAGGTGTCTAAAAGGCTGTTTGATGTTAGATAGTTGCTGAGCGGAAGGTAAACTGTTTTTTCAGTTTTTTTTGCTGAGGAATGGCCGGTTGGAATTGGGCCTGTAGTTGGCAATAACTGTTGCACCGAGATTGCTCTTCCTCAGGAGTGGTTTATTGACGGCTGTTTTAAGAGCTCCAGGAAATATACCTGATTGAAGAGAGACGTTTAAAATGTCCTATACCTCATGTGCGAGGCAGTTAAAAACAGTTTTAAAAAATGTGGTAGGGAGAGGGTCCAGGCAGCAGGTGGAGGACCTGAGCTGACCAACTGTCTGTCTGATAGCTATAATTTTGTTACTGAAGAATGTAACCAACTCTTCACATTTTTGGATTAGTCGATCAACAGTGGAGAAGAGCACTTCACTATTGTTGACATTTTAATTGATGATTTTTGAGAAGAGAGACTGTCTGGCCTGTTTAACTTCTATGCTGTACTGCCATCAGTACAACAGTCTATGCTTGTAAACTTCATGATGAACCTTAAGTTTAGTCGTTCTCCATTTTCGTTCTGCCCGGCGACACTCTCTCTTCAGCTGCCTAACAACTGCTCCATTTCTCCAGGCGCCTTTTTGTTTTTCTATGTATTCGTTTTAACAGGTGAAATGTTATCAATGATATTTTGTGGATCCACAGTTGACGATGCCATGAACAGCAGTAACTAATTTACAATTCTCTTAAAGGTTTCAATGGTATTATTGTTAATGATATGTTTTTTAATTGTTCGGTAATACTAACACCTACCAAATTGTAATCATCTTATATTAGAGTGATATTGGTGCTATATAATTATAACCCGCATTTCATTATGTAGATAGGAAGAACGGGGAAACATGATAATGGAGAGAATATTTTTTGTTATATTCAGAGTGTTTCTTTCAACTATTTGGCTTGCATTAAGGAAAACAATGCAATCCAGGCAAACCAGACAAAATCTAAGACATTTCTACCATTATTAAGATTGAGGAAGTGTTGGAGGAGTGTTGGAGGGTTCGTTTGTTTTTTGTCTGTGTTCATTACTGAGAATTATTTTACAATGAAGCGTATTCAAGCAGCAGTTATTCGAAACCAACAATTAAAGAGAAATCCATCCTTCAATGTCTGGCTCTGTTTAATCCGTTGAAAAGGGCCCTGAACTATTGGAAGGATTAATTTGAGAATTGATTGAGAATGATTTCAGAACAGCTTGGGGTGGTTTCAAGACCCTAACAACCCTCAGAATTCAAGACAAATAATGATTAAAAATCATTCACAGAAGAAAGATCGTGATCCGTCAGGGTCTATAATTGATGACCCAAGACTCGATACTTGAGTTTCTATTTACCTATTTTTACTACATGCATTTTGCTTGCTGACCTTTGACCTCCAGTCTTCCTTCGCACTGCTTTGTCCCGTACTCGTTGATGATCTTGCAGGTGTAGACGCCGCTGTCCGACCTCGTGGCCGAGGTGACGGTCATTTTGAACGTGCCGTCCTCCGCCTCGCGCACGACGTGGCGTGGGCCCGTCTTCACCGTCACCCTGTCCCGAAGCCTGGGAGAGGAGAAGAAGGAGGAGGAGGAGGTGGAGGAGGAGGAGGAGGAGGAGGTGGCAAATAAAAACCCAGTAAATATGAAGTGGAATATCCTCTGCCCTGCTCACATATGCTGCCGAACAGGCTTGCTGTGCTGCACACTCGCTCAGTTTCACACCTTCAAACCTGCAAACCACGCACTGCTCTGCTGGAGCCGCTCCAGCGTCTCGGGAGAAATAACGCAACAGAAAATCTCTGAAGAGGCTCTTTCTGCTTTTCTGAATCTTGTGCTGTATTTTTTGTGTGTGTTTCGTGATTTCTCTGTTGTTATTTATTTGTTATATAGCTCAATCTTTAATGAGTGACTTAATCGCTTACTTTTTGTTTTTGCCGATGTCATTTTACTCTGTAATTGTAGCAGAATGTGGAGAATTTCCGGGTTTCGGAAAGTTTAAATCCCGCCATGTTTTTGCTCCACCCGTGCACTGATTAGCCAATCCACGTGGTTGACTCAAAATCCCAGAGTGGATTTTTTTTCTTTGTGAGCCCGGATTTTCCACCTCTGAATGTAGCAATTAGAAATGGTTGTAGTGTTATTTATATAGTGTTATTAGATATATTTCTAAAGCCCTGTACCTGTTTTCTTTTAGGTATGGGTAATTCAAATAACGCTCAATGTTCAAATATTTTAAAGAAATGTGACTTTTAAACCGCCTTTTGATTTTTAGACGAGCATCTCAAGACAAGACCAAATTAATCACTTTCACAAAAATCATGACCAATAGTCATGAATTTCCATCACCTTTATCAAGGAAAAACGCATCACGGCAACATGCGTCTAAAAGAAATGGGTGCAAGCCTTGGGATGTGTACAACAAATCAAACAGCAGTGAAGCGTTGGATGCCATGAGATAACCTACCAATACAGCATGGGTTTGGGCTGTCCACTGACTCGGACTGACATGGTGACCTCCTGTCCCTCAATGACCGCCTGATCACTCATAGTTACCTGCATGAAATGGAATGCGGGGGGGTTAGAGGTTGAGAGATGCACTGGGTGTAAAGTTTGTCTGAAAAGGTGCTCTGATGGGATGAGTAAACCCACACAATGATGACACCCACATCATTGAAAAAATAAGATGGCATACAGGAACGTTCCGTATCCCCATGCGATATTCTGCGGTAACTTGGTCAAAATGCCTTTCAGTGAGTGTCGATGGCAAAAATGAAAGACATTTCGTTCGATCTGTTTTTTACAGAGGACGAGTCGGCCGGGCTCACCAGGAACGCTGGGGGCTCCTTGAACCTGGTGTCGATGGCCTTTTTTGGCTCCGGTCCAACGAAATCCATGCCCTCCTCCAGGGGACTGAGGTACTCCTCATCAGAGGTGATTGGACTGCTAATGTCCATGGGCACTCCCAGATTCCCCCTGGGCTCCTGTGCAAACTCTTAAAAACCACCACCGTCACATTGTGTTAAATAACGTTGAATTATTTAATAATTTATTTTGTTACCACAGTGGTTTGTTTACAGTGGAGCGATATGTATCCCATGTTATTTCAACATGATGTTGTGAACAAAGCTCAATGTATCGTATTTTGAATATGCTCGGCTCTTGGGCAAATGCTATTATGTAATCAAGAAAACATGCCACATATGAGATCAGTATGTAACCAAGGACCTCATACACAAACAATAGTGGGTTCACACAGAGTGGAACCCACTGCGCCTTAGTGGGCAATTTATAGGTTTGACTTAGCCTTTGAGTTTCCATGGCAACTATATGTAGGGTTGCACAACTGCAATATATGGCAGACATTTTGCTGAGAGAGAGGGGGATGACAAATCAGCTGAAATACGACAGCAGCATTGAAAAGCGACATCATTTGATAAATTTAACTGACTGGACGGAGCTAAAAATATGATTTCAGGTCACAAAGGAGACGCACTCCTCAAGCGTGGACCTTCATGTAACAGTGCTGAAGGAGTGCAAGAAACACTGCACTTGTATGCATCAGATGCCGTTTTCTCTGTGATTGCTTGCATAAATGATTAAATATACACATACTGAATTCCAGAAGAATATCTTACCATCATTAAACCTTTATTTGACTCAGAGTCTGGTCTTGTCGTCACAATCTCTATTGATTTTTCCATAGAGAGGATTCTCCCCAGACCCAGACAATGATTATGTGTTGGATGTCAAGATCGTTTCAAATAGGTAATTTAGTCTGAAGTTGTTGAAAAGACGTGTGCTGTGCATTCAATACAAAGAAACATTTTTAGTTGTCAAGGAGATTCACGTCCCGTGCCAGACAACTCCAAAATTACCTGCTTTGATGATGAGAGTGGCACTTGTAGACACTTGGCCAACTTCATTTACGGCGGTTACGCAGTATTTTCCACCGTCGCTCGGCTTTGCCGATTTGATGAGCAGACTGTGGCGTTCGCCTTCCACCTTAATCACATAGTTGGCGCCACCAGTGAGCTTGGCATTGTCCTTACTCCAGGTAACTTGAGAGAAAAAAAGCTCAATCGTCAGTTCTGTGCATGGAAATGTATTATTAGCACTGCGTATGGATGGTGTGCATGTATAAATCCCGCCGGCTACCTTCTGGGAAAGGGATGCCAGCGATAATACACTTCAGCAGGACCTCGGCACCAGCCGCTGCTACAGTGTCCTGAAGTGGGGATTCAAACACAGGGGCCTCCATCGGGTCTTCACCGGCAGACACATAAGAATCGTCTGAAGAATCTGCACAGTTTCTCAAATGGGAAAATGTCCTTTGAATATCAGATATTGGGATTGATCGCCAGGTGATTAGGCTGGTATATCAGAAATTGAAAGAGATGTTCCACACGATGTCGTACACAATAAGAAAATGCAACAAATCTCACCTAACTCCGGAGACATGGGCCGCGTTCGACGATTCTTTCCTTTGGTCTTCTGCAGATGCCCACCCTTGGAACTAGTAATTTGGCATGGCTGGGTTGTTCTCTCAGGAACATCGCCTTCCATCGGTTCATTTTCCACAATAATGGTGGGGATGCTTGGTTGAACGGCTGGCCTTGGGATCTCCGCTTCCTTTTTTTCTTCCAGTGGAGTGACTGGGATTACCCTCGCGGGTTTTGGCGGCGGGGGAGCTGGTAGTTCTTGTCCAATGAGGGACTTTCTTTGCACCAGTGGACTCTCGGGCCTGCTTTCAATTTTCCGTAATGCTACTTCCACTGGGGTCTTTCTCCCTGAGGACTCGTCCTTATTTGGCATTTGCACAAGCGATTGCTGAAAATGTGGTGGCTCCTGAACTCTGGATGCCCTTTGCACGAGGGGACTCGGTGGCCTTCTTTCAACTTTCCGCAACTTCACGTCAACAACGTTTCTGATCGGAGATTCCGCCCGTTGCTGACATGTTGTTGCTGGTGAAGATGACCTCTGAATGATTTCTCGAGCTGGACTGGCTCTGCTCATTTCTCTCATGTGCCGCTGTCCAGGTAGGTCAGACAGTTGCATGGACTCTGGGGCGCTTCCACCCTCTCCCATTCTGCCGATCACCTCGTTTGTTGTCGAGGTGCCTGCCGTATCCGGGGGTTGGTACTGAGAGACTGCTTGCCGTGTTTGCTCTTGTTGCTGTGTCGGCTGCTGACCTTGAAGCTGCGGCGACCTGGGCGGTGGGCTTGCTCTAGCTTGTTCGTTGTTTTTTTGTTCCTTTGACCATTGGGTACGTTCCCGTTCCTGCAGTTTTTGGAGGACTTGTGGAGGTATGGGCTCAATTTTTCTGAAAGGCTGACGCTGCCTTCCTCTTAGAGTTAGCTGCTCGGTCGAGAAAGACTTTTTCATGTGAGGCTTGCCCACAAGCTTCTTGATACGCTGAAGCTCCTCGGTAAACTTGTTCTCAATGTCCTGAACCTTCTGGGAGACGCGAGGCTTGTCCTCTAGCGAGGCAGCCCGGTGCCTGAACATCGACCTCCTTTCGGCAGCATCTTCTTTCAGAGCCTCCCTGAGATCTTCTCGAGAACTTTCTCTCGAGATCCCGAGACGGCTTCCCCCGTCGTCTGAGTCGACAGATCCGGCACGATTGAACCCGGCCCAAGATCTCCCAGAGATGGAGCCTTCTGGGATTTCAAGGCTTCGTCTTCGTTCTTCCAAGCCACGAACCTTTTCAAACACCTTCGAACTGGCTCTGGTGAGCTTCGGGGAGGGTCTGTGTGTGAATTCCTTGCGGGAGTACTCGCTCACGGGAGTCTGCGGTCGGGAGTCTTGGGCACTGCTTTGGGACATTGTCACCGATTTTGACTGTTTGACCTTTTGTTCAAACTCCCCCGGAACAGTGTCTTGGTAGTCAGTCGGAACGGCGGTCTTCACGCGCAAACTGAGGGGTGTGGTTGAGCCGGAGCGACTTTGCATTGGAGAGGTGGAGGGCCGTTTGATGAGTCTCGGGGAAGGGGGCGGGAGAACTTGTGGGGGAGATTCCCTTGAAAGGTCGTCTGAATGGCTCCTAAAATTATTTAAAGAACTGTTCACCAATATTTATGTAGCTGCTGTAAATCCACAATCTGCATGAATGGTTTGGCATGTGAAAACATCATGTCATTGGCACAAAATGTTCATTTTGTTCACTGACCTTATTGCTTTGGAAAGATCTTCATGTCCAGGTGCTGAACTGTCATCTGCACATGTGTCCATCACTACAGCCCGTGTAAACAATGAGATATGTACATTTTTGACATGGACTGGGGTGATTTCATAAGAAAACACAAATGATTAAATACTTTGCTATATGACCAATGCTGCGGCTATGTTAAAAGACCTTGCCGTGGCTTTGCGCCGGTCACTTCAAACACACATTAAAAAATAAAAACACGGACTGTGGTCATGATAAGCACCTGTATGCGAAGCCCGGTCCTCGAAATCTCCGCCATCATCTTTGGTCTCAAACTGGTCTCCGCCTTCATCCTCTGTAGTCTCGGAGTCTGAAAAGGACAATTATTTACGAAAGCAAAAGGTGTCAAACCATCATACCTTTTTGCGACAATATATTTGGATAAACAGCGTAGAACAATTTAAAAAAGGGTATTTCAGTCAGAATTTTCAGAATTACGGAGCGACAATTAAAAATAAAAACAATCCCCACAAGTGTCGAAAATATGACTGAGTATTACCATTTTTGATCTTCCTGCACTAGTGGGATAGGTGTGTTTCCATAGTGGCAGCAGAACAAGCAAAGAGAAAACACTGTTACTATAGGAACAAAAAGAAAATCTCCTTCTCTGAGCAGTTGCTGGTATATACCATGAGTGGGTCGGCCTCTGCACTGTCTCCACTTTTCGATATTCATGATGGTGAATGCTGTCTTGCTCACATGGAGCGGTCTCTAATTATACAGTGTATATATACAGGAGACAACAGTTAACATATGATAGCAGATGGCGTTCTCAGAAGTATGAAATGGCTAACAAGGCCGAGATGAGACGGATTCTTTCCGTTTTGTCGGTTTGTGTAAGAGCAGCTGCCGTCCTGGTTGATACAAACGCTGTCACCGATCATACCTGAAAAGTTTATTTGTTCTCATAACAATAGCGACCAACAAAAGAAAATATGATTATGTTGCCCAGAATGAAAACAATTGTACTCGCGGAGCCTTGCCAATTCATAGCTCGGGCTCGGAATAGCAATCACTACTGACTCATCAATATCGCAGAGGCTCAGGAGAGGTGCTCGGCTCGCTGTAGGAGGACTTGCCTAAAGCCCGCTACTCGAGATTAAAGACGCAAACGCGGGGTTGCTGTCCGCTTATATCAAGCCGAGGCGGACTGCCAAAAAAAACGGGCTTTCATGTGGTTCAGACCAACGTTGGGGAGCGGAGAAGGACAATGTCGGCTGTAATGAACGCGCGGAGGAGTGAGTGCGGGAGGGTTGGGGGCGGAGCGCAAGAAAAACGCCACGGAATCAACAAGTCATCTGGGCGTTTTCACTCCTGTGACCTATGGTTCAACGTACACTCCAAGTGCAGCGGAGAAGCCCTACTTTATGTGCTGTGTGTGTGTGTGTGTGTGCGTGCGTGTGTGCGTGTGTGTGTGTGTGTGTGTGTGTCTCACAACCTCATGACCGAGATGGGAGCGCGGGAGGGGCTTTACGAAGGCGACATCCCTCGTGCGCTCAGTGCACACTTTTGAAGCATTTCCGAGAGATGAGTTGGAAAAAAAACACGCACAAAGACGCACAAAATGGAGACGGTTTAGTTGCGATGTCAAACGTTTTATTCAGGCATCATTTCATGTCTCAAACAACACAGGCGGGGCAGCCGGGCCCGGCCGTCACATTTCAGCGCGGCACCGGCGACTGGCGCTCACGGTGGAAGAGCTCCCGTGGGATGCTCGCCGTGTTTACTTGTTCTACTCGTCGTCCTGAATGTCCCGGGGCTGTTATGGGATCGCCCAATCCAACACCTCCATGGCCTGGGTGGTATGACATGGCACGGGGATGAATGACGGCAGCGGCGGCATGTCACACATCGAATGGGGGGTGAGACGGGGGGGGGGGGGTGAGACGGGGTGAGACGGGGTGAGACGGGGGCGTCATTTTCGCACCGCGTTCCCTGTTCCCTTATGGAAAACGATGCCCCTGGACAACTAACTCTACTTTGCCCGTTTGAAAGTGCAGAGGGCCAGTTGCACGGCTGCCCACGACCATAGGATCGTACCATTTTACCCGCACGGTAAGTTCTGTGTGAACCCCGCAGTAGGAGCCTGCTCTCACGCGAGGCCGGTGTCAGGGCTCACCCCCGAGTTGAACGCATGTCTTCAGGAATATGGGATAGCCAGATAAGTAGGAGATGCAGGCGTTTGATTAGGAGACGCAGGTGCAGTTCTATGAAAGCCAGTTGAGCAGGTTCAAAGCACATTTGGTCCCTTTGTTGCTTGGTGATGTACTTTCCAGCCAAAGTTTCCACCCATAGTTTTTTTTTTAGTTTTTTTTTTTATATGTTTGGAGGGCGTCTTCCTTTTCGAACGCTTTGTTTCCGAAAAGCGGTCAAAAGCGTTCTGCTTTCATAGGGGCACACAGAACTAGGACACTCGGAGTCCATCACCTCCGACGCATTCGGAGCAGACAGGTGTCCAAACATGTCGCCTCAGCTGTTTGACAGGGACTGTCTGTCACCAGACACTCTACTGTGTGTGGAGCCCACAAAATATTTGGACGACATAACAGACCTACACCAGAAGGAAGTGCACCTACCTGCTTCTTCCTCTTTGACCTGGACTTCTTCATTGTGGGTGTGCTGTGGACCATCGTCTTGGATAGTTCTTATTTGGAGCCCCATGGACGTGCATGGGGCTTCCCCTGTTGGGCTTATGGTTGCGGAGCATAACTGTTACCCAACAAACCAGATCATTTTCTGGAGGGAAAAAAATAAGACTTTTAAAGGATATAACTTTATAAATATTAGAATAATTACTTGAATGTATTATTGTAAATATTATAAAATATTATCTGAAGATATTTTATCAATATTATAATAAATAATGTTGGATACTGTTATTATAAATATTATAAAATATTACTGCAACATATTTTATTAATACACTAATAAATGGTATTAGATACTATTATTAAAAATATTATAGAATAGTATTGTATTTTTTTCCCCTGAGATGTTAATGAACTTACTATATATGCTACTCCAGCTCAAACATGTGAGTAAAAGCTTCGAATTAACAATCTGCGTGAAAAGAAGAAAACGAAACGCTCCAGTACACAACAAGTTAAATCCAGGAACAGCCTCGCGAAACGTGCTTTCCACTCAAAAAAAAAAAAAAAGGGATTCCACTCAAAAAAAAAATAAAAAAATAACAACAACAAAAATATAAAATAAACAAAAAAGAGAGAGAGGATGCTGCATCCACAGGGCGCTCAAACCGGGCGAGCACATCGCCGCATCATCCGGAGGAGATCCCCCCCGGTCCGAGCCCCCGCGCTCCGTCCGAGCCCTGCGCGCCTCGCGGCTCCGGACCAGGAGACGCACCAGCCCCGGTAGGATCCGTGTTCAGCGGCGTCGGGTGGACATTTCTCCCGTCTCTCTCTCTCTCTCTCTCTCTCTCTCTCTCTCTCTCTCCCGTCTCTCTCCCCGTCTCTCCCCCTCTCCTCCTCCTCCTCCTCCTCTTCCTCCTCCTCCTCCTCCTCCCAGTGAGGCAGCATTGTTTTGCAGTGGGCGGATGGGGGAGAATCCCTGCAGCAGAGGATCCTCCTCCGGATCCGCCGCGCGTCGCCGGGCGCATCCTGCATCTTTTATTCCTTCGTCTTGTTCAAACAAGAGCACAAATGAAAATGATTACGAAACACCTCATCTCTATTTATGCCGCCACCGGCTGCTGATCGAACCCAAACTAAACAACAACAACTCCTGTTGATCCATGGCGCACGTTACCAAACTTGGAATAGAAGGGTTTCCCAAGCGCTGGTCCCTGGCCCCGCTCGCCGGTCCCCGAAGGACGGCACGCTACGGTACAAACCAAATTGGGTTTCCCCAGCCGCGGTCCGCGGCCCACCTCCCGGGTCCTCGAAGGACACGAACGGGGCTCCGCATGGATGTTAACAGCCAATAGGGTTTCCCAAGCTGTGGTCCGCGGCAGGCCGCTAGGGGGTCCGTGAAGGACATGAAAGGGGTCCGCATGAAGGTTCGCAGCATGCCTATATACAGTATAAATCAAATAGGGGTCCCGAAGCTGTGGTCCGTGGCCCCCCTCGCGGGTCCGTGAAGAACATGAAACGGGTCCGCACGAAGTTTGCAGCAAAGAGGGGTTTCCCAAGCTGTGGTCCGCGTGGCCCCCTCTCGGGTCCTTGATGGACATGAAAGGGGTCCGCATGAATGTTCGCAGCATGCTACAGTATAAACCAAATAGGGGGTTCCAAGCTGTGGTCTGCGGCCCCCCTCGCGGGTCCGTGAAGGACATGAAATTCTGCATGAATGTTCGCAGCATGCAGTATAAACTTAATAGGGGTTCCAAAGCCGTGGTCAGCGGCCGCCACCTCATGGGTCCATGAAGATCATGAAAGGGGTCCGCATGAATGTTGGCAGCAAAGAGGGGTTCCCAAGCTGTGGTCCGCGGTGTCCCCCTCGCAGGTCCATGAAGGACATGAAAAGCACCCGCATGATATTCCCAGCAAATAGGGGTTCCCAAGCTGTGGTCCATGCCCCCCCCCCCCCCCGCGGGTCCGTGAAGAACATGAAAGGGGTCTGCATGAATGTTGGCAGCAAAGAGGGGTTCCCAAGCTGTGGTCCGCGGTGGCCCCCTTGTGGGTCCTTGCTGGACATGAAAGGGGTCCGCATGAATGTTCGCAGCATGCTACAGTATAAACCTATTAGGGGTTCCCAAGCTGTGGTCCGCGGCAGCCCCGTCATGGGTCCATGAAGGACATGAAAGGAGTCCGCATGAATGTTCGCAGCAAAGAGGGGTTCCCAAGCTGTGGTCCGCGGCGGCCCCCACCCAGGTCCACGAAGGACATGAAAGGGGTCTGCATGGATGTTTGCAGCAAATAGGGGTTCCCAAGCCGTGGTCTATGGCAGGCCGCCAGGGGGCCCGTAAAGAACATGAAAGGGCTCTGCATGAATGTTCGCAGCATGCCTATATACAGTATAAACCAAATAGGGGGTCCCAAGCTGTGGTCCGCGGCCCACCTAGGGGGGCCCATAAAGGACATGAAATGGGGTCCGCATGAATGTTCGCAGCACGGATATATAAACGACATAGGCCTTCCAAACAGATCTCCGCGCCCTCCTAGGGGTCCGTGAAGGAAATGCAGCATTTCAATTTTTCTTTATTTTTTATCTATATCTATTTTTTTTTCTGAAATATATATACATATATGCTCATCCTAAATTCCATTGTTGCTACGTTGTGAAAACCAAACTCAGAAAAGTGCAAAGGAACGGGCATTTCTTTCAAAATTCCCAAACGGAATTTGGGAGCAGATCCGGGTCCGAGTTTGCCGAGATAACAGATCTGACATCACAGCAACATGGCAGCACACAAAGCTCCCTTCGAATGGGTTTTTTGTTTGAAAAAAAAAAAAAACCAAAAACTTTGATGTGATTATTTAATAATATTTTTTTACTCAGCCTCACTAGGGATGGTTCGTTTTTTTGTTTTCTTGCCAAGGTTGAAGTTCAATCTTCAACCACATGGCAGTTTATTATAGGCAGACGGAGCTTATAGTCTACCACAGGAGCCATGAAAACATTTGGGAACCCCTGGTCTATAAGATCCTGCTCGTACATCCTAGCTGGGCTCAGGACAGATATCCTAATTAACCCCCCACAGGCTCTGAGAACCCGCTCACACTGGGAAGCAAAAATGAGAAGCAAACCAAGGTTCAGGTTCATTTAGAGAGGTACAGATACATAGCTTCAATTATTTTGGAATTTAGGAATCAGTTCTTCCTTATTGCCTGAAATACTGGATCTCATAATAATGCAATCTTAATATTTATCAAGGTTGTTTTGTACTGGGATTTCATTTAAAATAATATGTGCATGAAAAAATATAATTATTCTAATGGCTGTGGAGTGGCCGACATAAGAAACAACAAAACTCAAAAAATCCACCATCGTCATCATCGTCATGTCAACTCTTTTAGGACCTCTCCTGTTCTATGAAACACAGGAAACACAATAGCAGCTCACTAATAATACCGAATTGATAGAAAATACACCCCACTATAAACATCCCTAAATACTGTATACTGTACCAACATAAGAACATGTTTGTAGAGTTGGACCCAGATTACTAATACCACTTTTCAGAGCATTCCATGTAACAGTGTTTCTCAAGCTGGGGTCCGTGGGCCCTGCGGGGGTCCGTGACACCTGTCAAGTGGTGTCCCCGGGCACCGGCCAAAATATCTCTGGCAAAGAAAAAAGGTCGTAGCCTTGCTCACATCAGATCAGTGGATCCAGACTTATTACATTTATTTGCCCATTTAATGTCAGGTTGCAGGTGATTCATCGGACTCCCAGAGCAAAAAGTTCACTAAAATTAAGACAACGTATTAATTATTACAAACTACAGAGTGAAACATTAAGTCTCACTGTGTTGTCCTTGCTCAGCGTCTCTATAGTTCTGCCTAAATTTGTATCCAAAGTAAAAAAAAAAAAAGCTTCTACTTCAGGGAGCGGATGAGAAAATCTCTTGAAATTGGATTTTTCTTTTTAAAGGCCCCATGCCAAGCCCCTGCTGATTCTGCTTCATTTTCACAGAAGCTATCTCTTCAGGACAGTTTTTTTTTTCTCAATTATTTCAGGCAAATACAATTTTGGGCCGGACTGAACGTGATGAATAACATAAGATTTTTAATTGTCACCCATAAGGACATCATTTACACAACACAACATACCATAACATAACATATTGTGGCTTCTCATGTATTTTATCTTTTTATTTTTTTACTTATTCGGGACATAATAGCGAGGGCCTTTTTTTTTTTTTTTGCGTAAAGGATATTCCAGGAAAAAACACTGAAATAGATCCTTCACTTCATAAACTTTGAGGGGCACTGCCATGGAATACGTCCACTGACCTTAAAAAGACTCAGTAATGAGGCAGAGCGCTGGTTTTCACCCTGTGTGTCTGGGAGCTCTTCATCGCCTCCCATTATGCCCAGAAGACTCCCTGCACACAGTTTAAATCAGGGTTCCCAAACCAGGAGGGATCCCCAAATCCAACCTGCTTCAGTTTGACACCGCCCTGGTTTAAAAGAACCCAATCCATTTTCTTCCATCCGTCCATTATCTATACCGCTTATTGTTTTTTTTTTGTTTTTTTTGTGGTTGTTTTTTTCTGAATTGGTTCTATTTTCATGGTTTTTAGGACGGACAACACATGAAAACATAGAAGTGATGGATTCTGTTACAATTCACAGTTGAACCTACACTCAAGAGGATTATGTTTTTCCCCAATATTTAACATGAGAAAACTTTAGGAATTGCCACGAGGAACCTTGTGACCGACCCCCTTTCTGTGATCTCTGTTGGGAACCCCCAATTTAATTGGCCCTTCACATGCCCACAGGAACCCAGGTGCCATTTCCGTCACAACCGTACTTATTGTTATTATTATCATGGCCTGCGAATAATTTTCACTTTCGGCGTGAAACCGGTGCTATCCTGACCGGAGCCCATGTACTACTGCAGCGCAGCCTTACAATTTTGATCTTGTAACACGAGAGTTCCATTATTTATTCTAAGTGGGTTTTGAATTTCTTTCACTCATTTTTTTTTAAATCAGAAGCAGAATCAGAATAGCAAACTTGCCGATACTATGAGAGAACATAGTGTATGACGGCGGCGACAAACGAAGCGTTCTGAGGTCTGCTCATCCACGGAATGGCTGCGGGCGATGGATCGCACTCGGAGAGAACGTCCACTCTTTGAGGAGGAAGTGATTCCCTTTCCCCAAAAAGGAAAACACACCCTCAAACACTCTCAAGACCGAGTTGCCAGGTCTGTGGTTTTCCCGTGAAATTGGACTAGTTTTTAAGTGTTGAAGCGGGTTGTTGTTTTTTTTTTATTGTTTTTTTTTCGCGGGTTGGGGGATGACTGGGTTTGTCACCTGCACCTGCTGCGACTGATGGAGACCTACACCCGTGGCCATGTTCACGACAAATGTTTTCTTACGTCACAGTGAAAGATGTGTCTTACAACGAATGAAGTGCCTCTAACTGGATGCTTTCTGAAAAATACGGAAATATTGACAACCAGAATAAAATCAGAGCAAAAAAAAAAGGAGTCTGGCCTTTTTTTCTCCGCAGGATTTACTTTTACTTAGATTCTGTACATTTAATATTATATAATTACTTTTGATACTTAAGTACATTTAATATCATATTTAATATGTTTGATACTTAAGTACCTTTAATATCAGCTTCTTTAAGACTTTTACTCAAATAGTATTGCAATGAGTGACTGATCAAATTAAGGCAAATAAACGCCCCCGTTTGATTTCATCAAATTCATTCGATTTGTTAAACCTATCATTTCAAGGTTTTCTCAACTTAAAATGTGCATCTTCATTTCTCAAATGTACGTTGAAGAAAAAAAAAAAGGTTGTTTTTTGTTTCAAATTAAAGCATTTTTCTCAACCAATGATTGATTTATTTTTTACCCCAGTGTTGTTAATTTCCTCCTGATAGTAGATACTAGGATACTTATTAAAGAACTGAATGAACATAGCATCAGAACATCCCATCATAAAGCAACGCTGCAAAGAAAAAAAGCTACAACAACCACGTTTTGTCGAATGACACCGAAAAAACAACAACAATCATCAAAATGGTTCAAGTCGCCCGTTCACCGCACACGTTCGATTGCATTCAAAATGGCGCTTCCTGGCCTCAACCCTACTTTTTGATTTCCCTTCCAAACAACAAACATTCATTTGTGTTGAACCCAGCGCGGTGACGCGGGGGGTTTCCAGAGCGTGAATCGGCCCCCACCTGCTCCCTCAGATCTCTGCTGCCACTGACACATGACACAGCCAGGAAAGTATTCCGGCACGTCCCCTGGAGAGGGGCCGCGGCGCTGCGAGGCGCCGTCCAAGCCGAGCCCAAATACGACGTCCCAGGGGAATACGCACAATGTAGTTTCACTGTTTCAGCAAGTCGGAGAATTATGATAATATTCGACATGACGCCACGTCATTTATCCGACAGGTTTTCTTCTTTTTAATGATAACAATGAACATAGCTGCAAGCAGCAACGAGCGGGTGTCAAGCCCATGCACGACCCCGGAGCCCGACCTCCAGCACGGCCGCAGCGATGAAGTTGGACCAGAACGCAAAACGTGCAAATGATGCTCAGGTTGGAGAGCGTGGCCGTAAGTTCGTGAGAAAGCTATTGACGCATCCGTTTTTGGGCGCTCTCTGACCTCTGGCCGCCACATGACCTGACCCGCCCGACCCGAGCTGAAGGTATCTGATGTAAAATAGTCTGATATATCGGACATAGCGTTTACAAGCTACGCCTACTTCCTGACTATGCGGCAAAACATTTGTCTATTGTTGGGCCCTTGGGAACTCTTTTGGTCACTCTGAACAATAAAGGTCCAACAAATCCAGTAAACCAGGTTTGGTGTAAATTGGACAAAAGTATTATAGTGTCAAAAGTATTTATTGATTTATTTTTCCAGATAATGCAGAATGCTGGAAATGGTGACGGCGTAAGTCAATAATTCCCTTCACAAATTCATCTGTCATGAGGAGCTGCATCGTATGACATCACACACATGGCTCTAGGTCACACCGCATTGGGAGATTTGGCAAATTCACTGTTGCAGCATTTAGATGATGACTGAGGGGCCCCCTGTGGGCAGAAATGTACTTTTTTTTTCCGTTCAATCTTGACCCCTTGGACTTTCCATCCACCCAATTCCATGAAGATTGGACAAATTGAACCCCGCCTTTAGGCTCCTGAATATTGATCGGCTTGTGGCGGCCATCTTGCTTTGACCACCGACCTCATCTTTCCTGAGCCAATGGAACCTTCAGTCACAAGTGTCCTAACGTCAGTTGCGTTTAAATGGGACACACGGTAGTAGTAGTGACCGTTTTCATGAATTTCCCGGTACAGCGCCCCCTTCGGTCCAACCGGATGCACTAAGTGGCAGTACATTCAGTACAGATGACTGGACTTGGGAAACAAGCTTTGTGAAAATTGGCATACCTCCCGTTTATGCGGCGATGTCGCCAATACATTTGCACCTGTAGCGGCCATATTGAGAGGAATTTCAAAACTCTGATTTCTAAAGAGGGGAGTGCAAGGAATAGCACATAGTTGGTTTGTTTGAAATTGGACAAATGGACTCAGAGGAGATGTCGAAAGACTTTTTCAGAAAATTCAAAATGGTGGGAAACCTGACGAGGCGGAAGTCAACAGTGTCAGTGGCAAAGTTGTTGGTTCCTCCAAACGTTCGTAGAACTTCCTGCGGTGCGAAAACGCCCTCCGTGACGATTATAGTTTTTGGGATTTTGTGAAACACAGTTAAATTTTTCCGAGTTTACTTTAAAGGCAGCATCGGCTCGGGTTGTCAACGCAGGTTGTCATTGAGCGCTATGCAAGTCGCTGGATGTGACTGACTACCGAGAGACGGACTATGGACTTATATAACTTCGGATGATGATGTCACAAAGCGCCCCGCCCCTCAAACTAATCAAATCGCGCCAACGTTCTCCTACTTACGGTAAATTTCCAACAGTTTTTGTCTCATTTCTGTTCCAACTGTACATTGATATTGATCAAACTCCAACAACAGGACCTCTGAAACGTCCTGGTTCCCCGACTGTGTTTGTGTGTACTGTGGCTGCCATGTTTCAGACACCTTTAGCCCAAAAAACACCAAGAAAGATAATAATAATCCAATAATTAGAACAATTATAACAACAATAAAAAAACTACTATGGGCTCTCTGACGTAATTAATATAAACATATCATAATGGGGGCGTGAAGTTTGTTCATTCAGTGTGGATTCTTGTGAGCACGCTTCTCTGACCGAGCATCTAATTTTATAGGCGGTATTAAAATACCAAGTCCAACGAGTAAAGTCCTATCTGCAACGTGGTTTCTTATTTTTATCTGGTTTGGCAGTAGTGCGTTCACTACATTCAAGCGGTGTGGTTTGCACTTGAACTATAAAAAAAAAAAAAAAATACTATTAGGTTATTAATAGAATGTGCTGAACGGCCTCCGAGCTTTCATGGAAAAACAAAAAGCATGAACCGAGGGGAGCTGGATTCCTGCTGCTTCTGACGAGCAGGAAGTGGAACCAACCCTGGTTTGGGACTCGCTGTGGTCCTTTAAAGTCCTTTAAAGCTCTCTGGGGATCGGCCTACCAATGAAAGTTTAAAGCCAAGTGAGAAAAAAAAAGGATTAAGTATTTATTACTCACCTGGGTTTGAGTTTATTCCCCGAAATTCTGATCAGAACAGCCCCTTTAAAGCTAAATCCATTGCAATGCTGCAATGCAGTGTTCACCAAACAAACACTTTTTACAATTTAATAATCCCGCGGCACTATACCACTTTAAAACTTCAAAAATGTACAGTATATCTGTACTTATTATGATTGTTATTATTGTTATTAGTGTCATGGATAATGACTAATAATTCCTCACTTTCACCATGAAACTGGTGCTATCCTGACTGCTATCCTGAGTGCTGATGTACTAGTGCACCCTTGCAATTTTGATCTTGCAACACAAGAGCTCATTTCTATCATTTATTCTATGTGGAATTAGAAAAAATTTGACAAAAAAATAAAAAATCAGAATCAGAATCAGTTTAAT
Organism: Zeus faber; assembly: GCF_960531495.2. Lineage (NCBI taxonomy): Eukaryota > Metazoa > Chordata > Actinopteri > Zeiformes > Zeidae > Zeus > Zeus faber. Next base: position 23,741,235 of record NC_137210.1, read on the forward strand.
CCACCAGGCATATGTTTACAAATAGGCTACTGGGAATTTGTCCTGGTGAGGTTGAGTGCGTTTCACTACAGACGATTTGCTTAAAAAAATAAAAAAAAAATAAAAAATATTTAGAATAAAAAGAATAATGCAAGAATAAAACAAACAATAAAATGAAATAGAATTAAAAAGTGAAGTACAAAAATAAAAAATTGTCAAATATAGACAAATGGCCCCAAAATAAAAAACAGAAATAGTCAGATATATAAACATATACAGAATATACAATTGTGATTATATACACAGGATCAATTATTGTTATTCTTATTCATCCCGTTGAGCAGAGACAGACACATACACACAACCCGTTATTTTTTGGGTCATCGAAAAATAACTCAGAAATGTGTTTCTGAGTTCCATGTTGGTAGTGCAATATACAGTCTATATATATATATTTATATATATATATATATATATATATCTGTGTGTTTCGAGAATTAAGTAAAAATACATCCCTTGCTCTCTCTCTCTCTTTCTCTCACTCTCCTTATTTACTCTCTGTCTGTCTCCCTCTCCCTCTGTCTCTGTTTAGCTCTCCCTTTCTCCGTCTTTCTCCCTCATCCCTCTCTCAGATGGGATGGGATGTGTTTTCCCTGTGTTTTCACATGTGTTTTGGAATTCTGACTTTATTCTCAGAACTCAGTTTCAACATGAATGAAGTTGAAATTTAGTGTAATACTCTTCTGTATATTTTTGTAAGCTTTTGGTTTGTGATTGTAATTGTGTTTGAATTGAATATTATTTAGTTTTGTGGTTAAAGCAACACTATGTAACTTATTTACCTTAAATATACACTGGTACTGGTACACTGACTGGTGGTATGGAGAACGGCACCTCTTTCATTCTCACCCACCCATCCCCTTGAACTCCTGTTCTTGCTCTATGTAACATCTGTATTCGGGTACGAAACCACAGAAAAAGTGCGATACGCTTTACGGCACTACGTCACTTCCTTCATGTTTGGCTCCGGTAACTACCTAAAACAAAAAAAAACCTCCAACTCCACCTCCCCGACGGCACAGACGAGACAGGCCAGTGGTCGGCCGCCGTGTGCCGGCCCTCACTTTCATCGCTCCACGGAGTTTGCTTCGCCCTCTGACTCGCGTGGTGCGAGCCAATCTGGCAGGCCGAGCACATCTGGTAACTGCGCCGGTAGCAGGGGGCCGATCCCCGCGTATCTCTCCCTCTCTCTCAGGGGGAGCTGTGAATTGAGCGCTCGCTGAAGCGGTGAGGTGCGTGCGAGGGGCACTGTAACCTGGGTGTACATTATATCTGCGCTTGTAATATAGACTGTTATCGAAACACACCTGACCGAGTTTTACCACAGTGGTGTAAAGGCGCCAAATCCCAAATACCAATAGTTACGCATTGCTGCTTTAAGTTGTTATGAATGAAAAGGCTAAAACTAAATAATAATCATAAAGACATTGGAAAATGTTGCATCGCTGCAGGAAAAGCTGATTAAATGTATTAAAGCTTAACAATTAAACTGTATTAAACTACTATTACACTATACTAAACAATTCTAAAAGTTTGAGTTTGACTGCGCTGCAGTCAAAACTAAAACTGCTTCAGGTCTACAGCTGTCCCATCACTCAATACATCCCTCCCTCTCTCTCTCCCTCCCTCTCTCCCTCCCTCTCTCTCCCTCTCTCTCTCTCTCCCTCTCTCTCAGGTTATTTATACCGTGGAATGTGCCAGGCCTCAGATTTTTGTGATGTTAACGGGCCGCGCTCGGCGCTCGCTCCTGTTACAGAGGAAGACATCACTGGTAATTTTTAGTCTTCAGCCCCCATAGAACTTTATATCAATTTGGGCGGTGTAAGGGGATTTCCATCAACAAAAGATAAACAAAACACCACAACAACAACAACAACAACAACAACAACAACAACAACAACAACAAAAAGCAAAAGGAGCCTATTTGAGTAGAGCAGTCTGCTTTCGTTACGGGGCACAGTAAGAAACATTGATTGGCTTATTCACATGTGAGGGTGGGGGGAGGGGTTACCAAGATAACAGACCTGGGGACCACCGACACTAATTACTGTAGTTTTCAGAGTTTCCATGGAACGCGGCATCACTTCCTGCTGTCTCTAGTCTCGACCCGATACAAACTTTGAGCGGTTTCTTAACTTTCGATTGTGTGGGCAAGACGCACGTTTGGGTGGAGGCCTCCTGAACGCTGAGCTCACCCCCGCCCATGGCCACGGCCCTGATGTTGATTAGGTTGGAATTTCTGCAGTATCAAACACAGATTTGGTGTACACATACACAAATTTTACTTCAATGATTAAATGAAATGTAATCAATTTGGATTATTATTGCTACTATTATTATTTTTATTTTTTTATTACTATCATTATTTTTTTAAATTATTATTATTACTATCATTATTATCATTATTATTATTATTATTATTACTACTATGGTTATTATTATTATTATTATTATTATATTTTCATCCAAAGCCAGAATAAGCCAGTCAAACAAAAACAATATTTCACAAATAACACCATCAGGACTAATGCTTACCAAGCAGCATTCAAGCTTGTTTTAATTCCCTACGAATTCTAATGATGGTGTATTTTTAAATTAATTCCAAAAGCGAGTAAAGTTAAATAAATAAACTTTTCTCAGATCAAGCATTGTACATTTAAATCATTATTTGTCCTGACAGGTGAACGTCTTGTTGCTGGTTCTTGGATCTCCACAAAGAACTCTCCTCCTGTTTCTGCAGCATCTATTTATATTTTGCAACACCTTTGCAATTTATGTACATTAAAAATATGTGCGTGCGTGCGGGCATTACCTTCCCCCAGATCCAGGACGGCGAGCACGGCGCTGCTCCGTGCTTCCCCCAGGTGGTTGTTGGCGATGCAGGTGTAGAGGCCGGCGTCGCTGGGCTTACAGTCCCGGATCCAGAGGCCTCCGTACTCCTGGTTGTCCATGTTGAGCAGCTCCTCGTTGTGGTACCAGTACAGCGAGGGCTGCGGATCGCCGCCCACCGTCACCTTGAGGCGGATGTCGCAGCCCGTGCCCACGGCGGCGTTCCTCATTTTGCGCAGGAACACGGGCGGGGACTGCGTGGGATAGGCGGACGGGGGGTCCGGGCCGGCCTTGGAGGCTTTGGAGCGTTTCGGGGGCACGATGGGGCTCTGGGGCGACGCTCCGCGTCCCGGCCCCTCGTCCGCGCCTTTCTTCAGGGTCATTTGTACCTCGGCTTTCCTCATGGCTGCAGTCATGAGGCGAGGAGCTTGCTCGTACCCTAATTGCCCGACAGTCACCTGAGCGGCTTCAGCGGGGAACGAGCCCTCGATCTGCTCAGTATTCTGGAACCCAGGCAGGTTTCACGACGCAGCAAGGGCATCGGAGGAATCGGGCAACAACTAGGAAAAGTCTGTCCTCTCCAAACACGTTACAATCACCATGGTGCATCCCTTGGTAACACACCGATCGGGAAAGGGGTTGAAGAAATTGCACAATTCCTTTGGACAGAAAACAAGTATGGGATCATTAGATTATTAAATTACCTCAGACAAAGCCAGACTCTTTGGAGACGGCTTTGGGAGTCTCGGTGTCCAATCGAGACAACAGCTCGTTGATTATCGAGTAATTTCTCAGGTTGAGATAGCACTCACTCCCCTGCAGAGATGTATTTTTAGGGCAAGACCTTCTGGATCATGTTGCATTTACAGCTCCCTTGACTTCCCTCTCGTGAGTGACAAACCCTCCTTTCTCTCGGCCCGTCCCCGACTTCTCACCCCTCCTGCGCCGTCGTGTTTTTTTTTTCTCTCCGCCGTCTCTTGCGAGGAACAAGCCCCTGGGACTCTTGGGGTTCCTTCCTGGTTTTTGTAGACCCCTGGATCGCTTTATTTTCCTCTTGCTTTTGTTTCCTGCTCGTATTTGTGCATCAGGTCCGGTCGGATATGTTCCCTGGTGTACCGACCCCCCCCCCCGCCGCTCACTCCTCTTCCCATGAGCTAAGCTCTCCCACTCATGATCTCCCCCCACCTCCGCCAGGCAAGTCCTAAGGGGGAAATGACAGACACCGTCCAAGAAAGCCTTTCAGTGACAGCTGCGTGCTGATCTGTCTGCACAGTCACCACCGTGCTCCCGCCCACCGCTCATTTTTAGCCAACCCATGATCGTCAGAGCACGCGGGGTGGTGCAACACTTGGGCCACGGCGTGGAGGATAAGTGGGGATCCGGGCGAGAGATTTAATTTGTAGGTCAAACTGCCAGAGACAGGTTACTGGGACCGGAAAACCATGAATAGGGATGCATTGATGACGACACCCCGGGATGACATATCGGTGTGGTAACGGGGTGAAGCAGGGTATTGTGTCAGAGAATACCATCTGTTAGAAAAAAAGAAAAAAAAAAAAAGTCTGGCAACAAAAGCCATTTCAACCTGATATAAAAAAAAAATGACTTGATTTTCTAGGGTTTTTTTTAGACAGTGATAATTTTTTCAATTATAGTGACCCTAAGCTAACTAGAGCGGGGTTCACTCTGCGAGATAACAAGTCTCAAAATTTTAATCGTTCGAAAGGGTTTTTTTTGTGACAGATTATCCTGTGGTGTGAGGGATGTTACGAGTGTTTTTCACAAAATATTATAATATTTACGGCGATATCCTGTAGTACGGCGGGAACCCCCGAGGGCGTGGTCTGTGGATGGTCACTGAGGAAAGACAGACGGCAAATTTGGAGCTGAGGACTCTGGCTGTTGGTGAATGGAATCTGTTGGTGTGTGCTGCTGTTTGGGCAAACCGTGGCTCTCCACGCAGGAGCAGGGTGGGGTCCGCCGAGGCAGAGCTTGCAAAGTGGACCTCCCACTCTGGATGCAGCAGATCTCCTCTCCATCGACTTCCCAAAGCACACTGATAATAATTCCAGCTTTGGTTTCGGTCGAGCTGCTCTTTGGACGGTGGCCCGCTGCAGACGTGCCAGCCGCGACGAGGGCGGTTTTTGGGGTGCTCGGGGGGAAGGAGTGAGCGACCAGGGCCGGGCCCCGACCCTCGAGCGAGGTATCTCAAGAAACACTCAAACAAGAGGCACGGGCCCGGCCGAAAGAGGCGCGACGCGGACACAGTAACCACGGGACACGGCTCCGCATCAGTTCCGTGGTTAATGAGAAGGAAGCCTTCGTCGGGCGGTCGGCCCTCTTGGGTCTCGGTGAGGGAAGCATGTCCGTTTAAGCGAGGGGAGGAGCTTGCTGACCGGCTGGGACCGCTCTTGTTGCCTGATCGGCGGGGTTTGGATTTGGATTCGATTCAGATTTTAGATTCAACGAATTGTCATTTAGATCCCTAGGAACGCAGTAGCGTTGGCTGGCCGGTGTGAACCGCCCAATGCGCTGGATGCAAAAATCACTGTGTCACTAGGAACAAAACTGTTGAATTTATCATCTGTCGTCATGTGTGGGGTCTCTCACATTTCAAACATCTGAAAGATGTTAAAATCTGAAAAATCTTGTAGTGGGGTTTCACGCTCGAGTCTGTACCACCTCTACTAAGTAATGGGAAGGAGCGGTACTCGGTACCAGCCGATACTTCCGTCAGGACGAGTCTCATGAAAGAATACACCGAAGCCACCGTACCCCTTCACTTGCAGCTGCTGTAGATCAATTCTGATCCACGAAGGTGGAGGTGGGCGGATAAAAGCGATGCAGCAGCAGTTTCCCGATGACAGCACAGACGGCAGGTGAGTGGAGCCATCAAAAACCGTGGCTCTCGAACCGTGAATTTAACAAGACATCACAGTGAGGATTGAAGCGCTCACTGATTTAAAACCAGTGAGCCGCTGATGAGTAATGTCCATCACATGTGTCATAGTTTGGGTGGATGTAGTGAAGTGCCTGTAGTGGAACATTTCATTTCGTTTTTACTCTCTGCAAAGTGCCGTCGTTGTGGATGTTTAACCTTCACCTTCAACCTTTCAAGAGGGCGACTCAAGCAGATTTGTATGGCAATTAAAGTTTAATATTTTCCACAGATACTACCAGACAATCAGCTCAAACGTGCTTAGATGATGTAGGAAGTATGTTTTTGCAGTATTCAATGCCATTTTCCCTATCGGATTTGAGCCGCACAAGGAGAGCTGCGACCGAAAAACCCGGTGTGAGGTGTTGCTGCTCGGCCTGTGATCCATCGAAACTCATCTCTATCGCCGAGGAATAAACTGTACATCCAGTAGCCACACAATGATCAGTTCAATAAATGATGGCACAGAATAGGCAAACCTTTAACTTGCAGCATTCTTAAATGTATCCAATCATATTTATTATTACAGTATCTTACAATCAGTTATAAATATTGAGCTGCGGTGACCTTTCACACATCACAACACAAGGAGGCACTCTAAATCTTATCAACGAAACACTTACAAACCTAGGGCAGGCGTGGCAGGGCGGAGGGGATGCGATACAGGTCACAGTGTGAGCAATCAATCAACCATTTAATGAACCAATTTACCACAACACAAAGCTTCTTTTTTTTTTTTTTTTTTCATTATATCGCCCGGATCTCCAGGAAGACGGACACATCTGAGGCCATCGAGCCGCTACCGTTTTTACTCTTGCATTACGAGTCACTTTAAAATGTGAAAATACTGTGAAAATAACACGCTTTTAAATAACCCACATTGTTGCCTTTCAATGCTCGAACGGGGAAGAGTTCACATGAGACACTTTTAAGACAATGGAGTAAAAATTAGGCGGAAAAAAACAGCTCCTGCATGCACACAAACACACACTCAAACACTCACACACACTCGATGTCCGTTCTGCACACGCTCACATGATTGTGGATGTGATTTCCGATGACAGTGAGGACCTGCTCGGCCTGGACATGGACGTCCTCTCGAGCAGCCCCGTCCTCCTCAGCCCCTGCTCCAAGCGGCTCCTGAACTTCTCCCCCACGAAGGCGTACAGCACCGGGTTGACGCAGCTGTGGAGCAGGCCCAGGCTCTGCGTGGCGAACATGGCCTTATCGATGGCCACCCTCACCGGGCACCTGTAGGGCATGATCTTTGCCCGCAGAAAGGTGTCCGCCATCACCGCCAGGTGGTAGGGTGTCCAGCAGATCAGGAAGGCGACCACGACGGCCACGATGACCCTCATGGCCCGTTGGCGCTGGAACCCCCCTCGGGTGTGCAGCAGACGTTGGATGGTGACGCCGTAGCAGGCGAGCATGACCACCAGGGGGACGACAAAGCCCAGCGTGTGGCGCAGGACTCGAGTGGCCAGGCGCCACTCGTCGGCGCTGTTGGGGTCGTACTGCTCGGTGCACATGGCCAGGTGAGAGCTGTTGGAGGGGGTGGCAGAATTAAAAAGTCCTGGCAGGGACAGGAGCCCTCCTGCACACCAAACGCCGGCACAAATCGCCCAGCTGATTTTCTCTCGGCTGGTCTTCCGGACCTCCATGGCCCGGACGATCACCATGTAGCGGTCCACGCTGATGCAGGCCAAGAAGAGAATGCTCACGTAGAAGCTGAGCTCTTGGAGGATGCTGATGATTTTGCACATGGCGTCTCCAAACACCCACCCCAGCCTGATAGAGGTGGCCCAGAAAGGGAGAGTGATTGCCAGCAGGATATCTGCAATCGCCAGGTGGAGCAAGTAGAGGTCTGAGGGCGACAGCGGCTGCTTGTTGAGGCCGATAACCAGCCCCACCACCAGGTTCCCAGGGATCGCCACCACAAAGATAATGACGTAGAAGACGGAGACGGCGATCATCACAGCCTCGGAGAAGAGGACGTGATCGCAGGGCTTGGTGATCGGGTCAAGGATGAACTCGCTGTAATTATAAGTGAAGTTGAGCTCCTCGTAAATGGAGCCAAAGTCGTCGAAGGAGAAGGAAGTGTTTGGGTCTGGGAAGAGAAGGAAAAAAATATCCTTAATTAAAGTTATTAATGATGGGTTCACTTTTCCCATTTCCCAACACATTTTTAAAAATACATTTTGTATAGACACACACACACACACACACACACACACACAGCCATTTTTGGGGATTTTTTTTTTCTTTTTTTCATATAATGACAACAGTGTTCATATAAATGCATTTTCCTTCAAAAAAGAAGGATCACTGCTGTCACAGAAAAGTGCAGATTTGCTCAAAAATGAAGCATCCCTCTCCCTGGCCTGATGAGTGCAGATTAGAGTGCATGTCACTGATTCTCTGATGGGTGGGCAGCCACATTTCACAAAGGCTCGAACAAAGAGTACGCGGACAGCACGGGGGTTGCAGCCAGGCGCTCTGTGTACAGCGTCTCTCATTCCCCTTGACAGCCCTGTGACGTCCCTCCCTCCGCCTGTCTCTGACGGGGCAGACGGCTTCCTCTCCGCCGGCGACTCTCTTCCCGGGGCCGCCGGCTCTCTCCCTCTCCTCACCAGAAGCCACTTTTCTTTGGTTTATCTTCTGCCATCTCACACCCTTCACAAGCGCGTCTCCACTCATATAAGTATTTATATATTTTTTTGATGTTGACTAAAACTGCATATATCAATAATATATATATATATATATATATATATATATATATAAATATATATATATAAATATATATATATTATTGATATATGCAGTGATAGTCAACATCAAAAAAATATATAAATACTTATATGAGTGGAGACGCGCTTGTCTCTAAAAAAAAAATATATATAATGTTAATTATATATAATATAAATATATAATATTTATATATAAGTAAATATATATATATATATAAGTATTTATAAATATTTTTTGATGTTGATGACTAAAACTGCATATATCAATTATATATATATATATATATATATATAATTTTGATACATATTCAATTTTTTATGTATTAATTATACAAAATGATTTGAAATCTGTATATTGTATGTGATTTCTCTGTCAGCTCCTTCACCAGATCAATATTTAATCAATCAATCAATATTGAAAAGATGAACAGTCAATAGACAAAGGCAGAAGACAATAGCTGGAACAAAGGAGTACTCCAAAATGAGTATGGTAGTCAGTCAGACACTCACCCGTCATGGTGTCTTCTTTGCAGCCCGCTCTGTTTGCAGCAGAGAGGTGAGGAGCGGTATGAGGAAGGTCTCCTCACTCCTCCCCTCATTGCCCGCTACGCTTCCCTCTTTGGCCTCATACATCCAATAAGCACACAGTCCAAAAAAACACCCAAAAAACCTGAATCAAAGATGTTTTCCGAGTATGAATTAAGGGTTCAACGGTGCCAGAGGAATTTACAATCACGCTATCCCATTCTACAGTATGTCAGGTCACACACAGCGTACTGTACGTCCTACATTTTGGTCTCAACAAATCGATTATTTTCTATGTGAACACCTAATCAAAGTGCTGCTGAACGCAAACATGTGGAATAATCCCAAACTATTCATTACACATGAGAAGAACAATGCACAAGATCATCTCCACCGACAATATTGTATTATTTGTACTTTGTTTTTGTTTTTCAAAGCAGTACTTTCAAACCCCCGTGTTTTCGAGGTTAAAAAAACCCCCACAGTGACACATCCAGTCATAAGACCAGGGAACTTCATTCGCTCGCACAAACAGCTAAAGCGAAAACGAAAGTGCTCAGCCGACGCGATGAAGAGGCCCGGGGCGGTCGAAGTGAAGCCGTCATTTCTAATGATTCTCTTTACCTACAGAAAGAAAACAATTATATAGAAAAAAAACCCCAATCATTATAAACAGTTTGCAATGAATGTACAGACAGACTTATAGCGCACGAGACAGTTGAAAAACACCCATTGACCCTGAATTGGGATTATTTGTTGCAACGTTGCCGCGGGAGGAAGTTCCCGCGCTCTCATGACCATCATGACCGTTGACACGAGTGCCTTCCATCACACTTCCTGTCGTACTTCTCGTATGTTCACACGCTTGTGACACTCCCAGTGTCACAAGCATGCGTGCTGACTTTACCGTACCGGATGAGAACCACCTTGAGAAGCGACGGCGTCAAAGTTTTCGGTGGCGGGTTGGTCAAACGGTGACTTTGTGAGTTAGCATGAGGGATCGCGTGTTTTGTCTCTCCTACGACGGGTGTGTGATTTTACGCATTTCGTTTCATTTTATGAGCAAGATTGATAGAAAAACAACCTTTAAATCGTACAATTGATTCCACCATACAACACGTACCGCAGACATGTAACTGAAAAATATATTTGCATCTTTCCCACACCAAATAATCAAAATCTGGCAGGATTGAACTCCTCCTTCGGCCAAATCCAGCCCGCGGGCTGCCTGTTGACACCCCTGCTTTAGACTGTCTAATGGCGTCAAAATGAGATTTCATACCTCCAGATAATTGCATAACTGGGTTTTAAATTGTGATACGATCAGAAATGCGGCCATATTGGATATTGGTCCAGTACCATAAATTGGGAGAATGTTATTGAAATCAGTGTATCCCCAATATGAAAATCCAAAACCAAGAACTACATCAGACTCGCCAAATTGATTTGGCTCCCTGCCCTGACACAAAGTTCAAGCATGTTAGATTTCCAAAATGGAGAAAAAAAAAAAAAAAATTCCGCTGCAAGTCAATCATGACACTGCACTCGTGTTAAACTAACAATCTATGTGTATAGTTTTTATAAAAGTTATGGACCAGACTTCAACTCAGCATTCAGTGCTTAAAAGTTAAGGTTTCATCAATGGTCGTGAAAAACGGGTAAAACTCCAAACTTAGTTTTAATACAAAATGTCTTCATCAATATTATTATAATCGGGGGTATCTGTGTCTGTGTGTGTGTGTGTGTGTGTGAAGTTTAGTACCATGGAGGTCCAGAATGTAGACTCACAAACCACCTCAAACCAGTGTCAAGGTGCTTGGTGCAACAAAGGATGTGGGCAATTGGAAATCTTGGTTCTTTGCAACAGCTCCTTTCAAAACAAACGACCCACAGAACACAGTGACGTGTGCTTGGCTAAGAACCATCTCCAAGACAACACTGACGTGCTACACACCGTTTAGCCACAACATTAAAAACACCTGCCTAATATTGTGTAGCCCTGCCCCCTGCCGCCAAAACAGCTGACATGGAGGCATGGACTCCACAAGACCTCTGAAGGTGTTCTGTGGTATCTGGCACCAAGACGTCAGCAGCAGATCCTTTAAGTCCTGGAAGTGGCGAGGTGGGGCCCCCATGGATCGGACTCTACGCCGCCCATCCACATGATGCAAAAGAAAAGGTGATTCATCAGACCAGGCCACCTTCTTCCATCGCTCCCTGGTCCAGTTCTGATGCTCACGTGTCCCATGTATGAGCTTTCAGTGGTGGACAGGGGTCATCATGGACACTCTGACCGGTCTGCAGCTACACAACCCCATACACATCAAGCTGTGATGCACTGTGTGTTCTACACCTTTCTATCAGAGCAGCATTAACTTTCGCCAGTTTGTGCTGCAGTAGCTCTTCTGTGGGATCGAACCAGACGGGCTAGACTTCACCCCGACACCCATCAATGAGCCTTGGGCGCCCGTGACCCTGTCGCTGTTTCACCGCTTGTCCTTCCTTGGACCACTTTTGGTAGGTACTAACCACTGCATACCAGGAACAGCCCACAAGACCTGTGGTTTTGGAGATGCTCTGACCCAGTCGTCCAGCATCACAATTTAGTCCTTGTCAAAGTGGCTCAGATCCTTACGCTTGACCATTTTTCCTGCTTCCAACACATCAACTTCAAGAAGTGACTGTTCACTTGCTGCCTCATACATCCCACCCCTTGACAGGTGCCACTGGAACCAGGTGATCAATGTTATTCACTTCACCTGTCACTGGTTTTAATGTTATGGCTGATCGGTGTATATATATATATTATAAGCCCGCCCACAAAGTGTTATCTAAATAGCAAGGCAGCTGGTTTAGTGTTTAGATATTTTGGGGAAATGCAATTCTCATTGGGAAGTCAAGTTCACACACCCACAGGTACCATTATGGTCAAGAGGAAGTGGTCATCAGTACGATAATTAACATCATGGTGTGCCCTCCACATCCCACATATTAAAATTAATTTAACTTTGTCCGCAGCAGAATAAAGGTCTTCGTCTCTGTGAGATTTTGGTGGAACAGGATCCATGCCAGGATGTCGACACATTTTCACACTTTATACCGTGGGGGGGGGGGGGAAGGAAAGAAACCACAGCTTAGCTACACCGGTCAGAGGTGCAGGTGTGTGGTGAGCAGGAGGAAACATGTACAAGACGTATATTTCCATTGTAGCACAAAATCAAAAATCAATGTCATATGATCAGCAACTTCCTTTCATCTATTTACCCATTGAATAATATCCTTCTGCCACAGAGGCGCTGCCATCCTGTTTGTTTTGCCAGAAAACGCTCAAGGTGTCGAGGAGGTTAAGTCAACGTTTGGATCCATGAATCGGTCTTGTTTGATAGTGTAGTGTAGGGTCTGAGGCTCCGGATGAAAATGTTGATTGTGATAGGTTTTGCTACCAACCACAGGCCCGTTTCAGATTGCCAACAACTCCTCACACTCATTTCCACGGTGGGCATATACAAAGTTTCCCAAAACCACAACTTTCAACCTCAATCTTAAGTGTGTCGCTTCATAACCTCGCAACAGCTTCCTGATTTAAGAAATCCAAAAACGTCAGCGGGAAAACATTCCCATGCATGGTGTTTAGGACACGCGCTCGGCTCGACAAACTACAGTAAACGCGGTGTGGCAGCAGAATTAAGTTTAAAATTTATTTTAACCCTTTTGTCTTGTCAGTTTAAAGCAGTCTCAACCCAGTGATGGTTTAACAGTAAAAAAAAAAAAAAAAAGAAAAACAAAAAAAAAACAACAACCCCAAAACACTCCACCAGAATGGTTGGACCCAATTGTAATCTACCTCATTAGTTCAAAACTATCACCTGTCCTTCGAGAGTCACTTCTGATGCTATTTGGTTGAGGGACGATCCTTTGAGGAGCTCCACCTGTGCATTCAGTCCAAGAATTGTTTTTTTTTTTTTTTTTAAACCCACCTTAAGGCCTTTTTCCACTGAGGAGCAGAAAGTGTTTTCCTGAATTTAATGACATAAGATTTCCACTATAACTTAAAAGATAAAAAAAGTGCATCAAGTGTTCAAGTAGGGTGTATAGTTTTAGAGAGCAAAATTGGGGGGTGGGATAGTGTGTGTGTGTGTGTGTGTGTGTGTGTGTGTGTGTGTGTGTGTGTGTGTGTGTGTGTGTGTGTGTGTGTGTGTGTGTGTGTGTGTGTGTGTGTGTGTGTGTGTGTGTGTGTGTGTGTGTGTGTGTGTGTGACACTGGCACAGTACTGGCTAGTCACAGGGGGAGTACGAGGATTGAGACTGGGGGGGTTAACTGAGTCGAGCCAAAGCTCAAACTCTAAGTCCTGCTAGTCCAGGGCCTATAACTCATATTTAGGGTCGCAGGTCATGTCAGACCCCTCTGCCGGCCGAATCCAGCCCGCGGGCCAATGTTCCACGGCCCTGTGCTGGTTTATCAGCGGTAGAGATCACAATTACTCACGGTGCCACTATAAGCACGACTAGCGCTACACGCAAACACAGTTGAGTAGGTTAGCTCATAGAAAAACCGGTTCTAGTTGAGTTGTCCATTGTCGTGGAAGCCAGAGTTTGGCCACTAAGAGGAAAAAAACCCAAAAACGAAAGGAGGGGCAGGAAGGGTAAATGGGGCGGAGGGATCAAGAGAAATTGTTGCTCCGCGTGCCCCCCACACCCGACTTCCCATTTTCATCTTTTGGCACGCCGTGGGTCTCTGCCATTGCTAATGGTAACGGAGGGCTTGGTGGCTGCGGGGGGGCCGGCGGTGGTAACCGGAGGGGCCCCGTTGCCGGGCGACCGACCGTTGGGCCGACCCGTGGCCCCAAAGGCAGCATCTCGGGCCGCGCCGGGCGGGGCATTGTTGTTGTTGTTGGCAAACGGTGGCATGGTACCGTTACCTGTGGAGAAACACAAACTCTTACTTTTACACATTTGACCTTCTGTTGTTTTTGTTAGAAACCAGACACCACCACACAAACAAATCAATGACTCAAGCACCACAAACAGGTACCAAAGCTCAGTTTTCATCAACACATTTCCTGGAAAACTGCCTTTGTGGATTGTTCACTTCCAAAAATAAAGCAATTTTTGGTTTGTGAAAAAAAATAAAATAAAAAAAAACAAATTTGATAAAATATAATATATATATAAATTTTTTTTTTTTTTTTTTTTCTCACAGCATGGAAAGATAATAGAAAACCCCAAGATGTGCCAACAAACCTGGTGCGGCAGGTGCACCCGAATTCTGATTTGGTGGAGAGTTCCCCCTCTGGTTCTGGTTCTGGTCTGGCTTACTCTGTGAGCAAACGCAGGAAGAACTGTGTCACAGGATCTTTTATCGGCATGGCCACGTTAATAAATTGTGCCAATAAAAATGAAACCACAGACGTCAACCAATTTAATGCACGTCAGACAGTAAACTGAAAATTCTAATTAAGCTTAAAATGTTATCGAATGCCATAGAATCATTGTCATGTTTTATATCAAAATGGAATCGTGAGATACTGCCTAATATGCAGCACTTGAAATGATCCGTTCAGTTGGGTAAGAAACAAGGGTCTCTGGTTGCTACTCACAGACTTGTTCTGCTGGTTGCCCGACAGCAGCTCTGGGTTTGGTTCACTGAAATTGGGAACCTCCGAATACACCATGCAGAACCTGGGAGGGAGGGGAAGGGAAAAAAAAAAAAAAAAAAAAGGCAAAATGTAGAGACACGTGAGACAAACCGTGCTCAGAAATGAAGGCCGCGCGATATGAACTTACAACTTTCGCACCACGACGTTGGCCTTATGATGTGCTCTGGTAACTGCGCTGGCAGAACATAATCTTGTTTCCACAACAAGACGCGGCTGCAGGAAACAGAAGCTGCCCACGCGTTTCTATTCTGCAGCGCACCGATAACCTTCAAAGAAACGCGGCACGTACACCCACTGCCATGTTGGAAAAGCAAGACGGCACGGCTCCCGTCAGACCGGGAAGGGAAAAGACTCATGGAGTCTAAAAATGTGGGAAAGGCAATCTGAAACATGTGCTTGTCCACACTGATCTACTGGATTATAAAGCTCTCGAATCTGCTTTGAGAATAATGCAAAGTGTAAATTATACATAGGATGCTACCAAATAGTGTCACGGGCCCTGAAATCTGCCTCCTTTCGCGCGATTGACAATTTGGGGGGGGGGACGACGGCGACGACAACAATCATTAAAAATAAATAAACAAACAAAGAAATAAATATATAAATGTGTATCGATTTTTTAATAGTCAAGTGCTGTCGAGCCCACGTGTCTGTTTGTGTTTCCATGGCGGTGGAGCTGGAATCCACAGCAGGAAATCCTTAGAAAAACGACAGCGTAAACAACAAGAAGCAGCAACGGCGTTGGTCCAAGTCCTGCGTATGCCACGGTCGTTTCCATTTCCATGGATATAAAGACGCGCGGTCTTGCTCACGCACTAAACTTAAATGTCACGCTAAGCTTGTGACACTTAAGTCTTTTAACAACGACACCGTTGGATGTTTTGGCACGCCCGTGTGTCGGCGTGAAATGACGTGTTTCTTCTTAGTAAAGTCTGAACTGAAAGCTGGTATTTTTTGAGAGTCCTGGTCCGTGAAATTGAGCGAAAATCCCCCTGAATTTGGTAGGGCCCTATTCATAAAGGTTGACATTAAATAGAGCAACATTTTTTTTTTTATTATTTCATACATTTTATTTACTATGCCGAGCGACCGTATAAGGACAGACTGTGTACCTAAAACTATTTATAAGTCCTTCTTGAAATGTCATGTTTCAATGACACAGGCGGTCTGGGAGAATGGAGAAAGGGAGATGTACGACGAGCAGGATTCCAGCGCCGAAAGGAACTTCCTTCAAGTATAAATAGATTTGGAGCCGGCTACTCACTCGCCGATCTTCTGCAGGTCTCCTCCTCTCCCGGTGTACAGGGTCAAGCAACCCTTCCAGATGGACGCATATCTGCCAAGGCAATAAAAACACACTGAAGTGCGCACACAGGAAGACAGAGGTAATAAAATGTTCATCTTAATGTAACTACCAGAGACGGAAGTAACAACTACTCACATTAATAACAATAATAGTAGTAATTCATTTGCTTTTTGTGTGCATGCACTTTCATGAGGATAGAATTGAGAAGGTTTCTTATATTTTGCCGTTTTTATTTATTTTTAATGGCCTTAATCTCCTGGTTCTTCAGAGCCATAGTTTCTTTAATGTCTGAACTTCTGTTGAATGCTTATACTGATAAATGCACTAACTTTCAGTTTGAAATTAACTAAAACTTTCATGACCAGTATCTAAGAATACTTTGTACTTTTACATATTTATTTATTTTTAATAGCAGTACTTCAACTCGTCAAGTACAACTGCAGTATTGTAACAGCACTTCTACCGGAGGACATATTTTCAGTGCTCTTTCCACCATTGATAACTATATTACCAAAGTATGCAAGTGTTTTAAATGCTTGGGAGTAGCTAATAGTTGTGTAAATGTCATAATCCTTGGTAGATGTTGACTTACAAAGCGCTTCTGAAAATACTTCCACTGGTCAACTCCGAACTAGGAAAGACTGCTTGAAACTTTTGCGCTCGTGGAATAACCTACAATCACTTTAAATATTGATCCCATCATACCATTGGGACATTTTAGAAATATGCTGACGAATCTCATTGTTTTAGAATGTTATTGTTTTAACCAACGTTGATGTTTGTGTTCCTATTGTCTTCCTGACTTCTTTGAGATGTTTTCATTTTGTCATTTAATTTTTTCTCCTGCCTAACGGGATCACGGCAGCATTGAAAATAAGGTTTCTTCCCCCAATGTGTCCCCGAGAACAAATCAAAGAGGTGAAATTAAAGAATGTCAAAAGGGGTTCAGAGGGAACACAACAGACGGTGATGGCTACCCTCTGGTCAGCCGGATGATGTCCCCCGGCTGGATGAGGCTGCCCAGCTCGTCCCACACAGAGATGGCGATGCTGCCGCTTTTATCCGCCACCTTGCAGGAGCGCACCTCGTGGCCATCCTTGGTTTTAGTCACTCGCCCTGCGGGGGGGACGGACGTTCAAAGAAAAGTTCAGGACGGGGCATAACCAAAGGCTTTAGAAGGCGCCGTTAACGTCAATGAAGCAGTTGTTGGGCGGGCAGCACATGCACCCGCCGGCGGGGGGTGAGGATATGGAGAAAATCTATGTCAAATTGAATGAATTGCGAATTAACGAGATGGAAAATGAACGCGCGTCATGAGACCAAAATTTAACCAGACATCGGGAGTCACAAGAGCTTTCTGGTTAAAACTTAAACTACAGGTATGGGGGGGGGGGGGGCGGACGTGGAAACACAGAAAACAAGTAAACAAAGCCCAAATTGTCCTGTTTTGGTGGCATGTTAAGCTCACAGCCCCAGTGTCTGGTATAATATTAAATGTTTTTGAGTCAAGTAATGGATCATTAAACCACTTTCCTCTCTGTATTTAGCCTTTTGGTTAAAGAGACAAATTCATTAAAACACATGTTTCAGTTAGATATTTTCTGTTTTCATTTCCCACAAACCCCCGAAGTAAACACGGTGCAATCAAAAAAAAAAAAACTTAAAAAAAAAATACAAATAAAAACAAGGCACCATGTCAACAATCACATGTCATAAGGGCAGCGGGGACACACGCGACCCGGTGGCCGGGAACCGAAAGCGAAAGCTCAAGTTAGGACCGGGCACGGAGCCGCTTCGCCTTGTGACGCTCCGCCGCCACCACTCACCAATCTCCAGGACGATGAACACGATGTTGAGGTTTTTCGACCCGGGCTTCACGTCCTTTATGAGGAACAGGGCTTCACTCGTCGGGTTCGCCATCGCTACAGCAGACGCGGGAAACGTGAAGCGGAGCCCGCGGGGAGTGCCGAGGCATCCGGTGGGGGTAACACGCCCGCTAGCCGCCTAGCCTTCTGGCCAACGCGTTAGCCGGCAAGCCTGCGCTCAAACTAGCGGGGCGGCTGGGAAGGCGCCGTGACGGCTTGCAGTCGTTCGGTTATCCAAAACAGGCGACCGGCCTCCTCGGACAGGATGCGCCGACTAGCTGCTAACTAGCTAACGCTAGCTAGCTTCTAGAGCCGTCCCCTCCGGGTTCCTCGCCATGACCGTCTCATTCTTCTCCATACAACGCGTAAACAACGGCGTGTTTGCCCGGGCCCCGGAGCTTGGCGAGCGGTTTAAATACCCAACTTTGGAAACGACGGCGTATTATTGTCGTCCTTCTTATTATTATTATTTTTTTCAATCAATGCAAAAAAAACTGGGTTGTTATGTTAACTCGGGAGTTGTGGTCGACGACCGGGTCCGGTGCGAGACCCCACGTTATTAAGACCGGGGGGCGGGGGGCGGCGGAGCCGGCATTTGGAGGTGATATTTCGGCCAAAACACACGGATCTGATGGGTCAGGAAAAAAGAAAAACCGTCGAACGTCACCGATCCGAGCGCGCCCCGCTGCTGCTGCCGCTGCCGCCGACGTCTCCGGCGACAATGCCCCCGAAACTGCGCCGCGCGGCCGCCGCCGGTCGGATTTATCCACTTCGGGCGATTCCATTCCCTCGTGTGGCGGAGGGGGGGGGGGGGGGTTTTGGTGTCCGCGTCCTACTGCTCGTACAGGAGGTCCGGCTGCGCGGTGAGGGGGGCGCGGCGTCTCGCGTACCCAGGTGACCGCAGCACCGCGGCCCTCACGGTGTCCGCACCGGGTCGAGCGCAGGCGAACTTGCGTGCGAGCCAGAGCCCACCCCCCTCCGCCCGGCGTCGACCATTCCGGAAGAGAGCGAAGGGAACCACGCGCTGCATTCCAGCGCAACGCGGAAATCGGGAATTCCGGCCCGGTGTCCCCCACCCCTGGAGGAATTGCATGTAGCTGCCTCCGTTTGGGGAAACATGGACGCCCACGGCCCACGTGTGGGTCCTGTTAGTAATCCTGTCAGTTAGACAAAGCGCAACACGTGTTAACGTAACGTTAGATCTATACGGTGGTTTAGCTCGAGCGCCGAAATCCCAGACTTCGGAGTGCAAAGGAATGCAGCACTCGCCGCCGCCGAAGGCGCCCGTCGCGCCAGGCAGCAGCGCCGCCATCTTGCCACGGTGTCAGACTGACAAATGGCGCTGCTTTACACCGGGTCACGTGCAATAATAACGATTGTCATCGCTGCACGGCCGCACACGTGCAACTTAAAAAAAAAAAAACCCCGCGTGTGTTGTCGTTGCCCCGCCCACACAGCCCCCGGCGACCTGCGCGCCCACGTGCGGCATCTCTCACGAGATAACGGAGTGTCATTCCGGTGCTTGTCGGTGCGTTACCGGTGGTGAGCAGGGGCAACACCGCGCCAAGGTGGCGGCGCTGTTGACGCGTGTGGGCCAGCGCACTGAGCCGTCTCTGCACGGGCGTCGGTTTGTTTGGTCGTTCATCCCGCGGCGTCGTCGACGGACACGCACGAAAACAAGTGAAGCGCCGCCCGGGAACGTTTTTACTGCGAGTACCCCCCCAAAAAAACTACGTCACGAACAGGATTCGAACCTGTGCGGGGAAACCCCATTGGATTTCGAGTCCAACGCCTTAACCTCTCGGCCACCGTGACTGCATGGATACAACTAACGGCCAATCGCATATGAGATTTATATAATATTAAATTCGTAATAGATCGGAAAACCTGTAATCAGTGGTGTTTTTAACTTGACACGGATGGATTTGTGACTGTGTATAAACACTATGAGGTGGAGAAAGACAAGCAGCGGGGTCTGAATGTACACACTGCTCAATACTGACACGTGGGGGAGACAAACACCCACAAAGCGGATGCTTCCCTCCGTTTGGGAAAAAAAACCCCAAAACATTGTCATTACACTGTTGCTACTCTTACTACTCGTACTACATGTTAGATCATACATTGTTGTTTCATTGGAGAGTAATTGTAAGACTACAGACAATTTATGTTGCGTGAAAGACAATTACATTTCTCCATTTTTTCACACAGTAATCAGTGTTTCTGCGATGGCTACAGCTTTTCATTTGTAAATTTGTTAATTACTTATTACTTACTTTTACGTTGTAAAGGCAAGAGTTTCAATCCCCAAATCTATACCAAAATAATATTTCATCAACTGGAGTCCTTAAAGGTGCAGCGTGGTGCAGTGGAGAACCGGACCCCCCACACCCCGCAATTTTAACGGCAATAGCCAACAGCACATATGGAGCACTGGGGTTTTCTGGGGGGGGGGCGGGTGGCAGGTGGGTCGTGTGGGGGCGTGGGTTGGCCGGGGGGAGGCCGGGTGAGCCCCCCGCCGGCTGGGCTCGAGTCCTGGCGGCTTGCGCCTGGTGGTTTCTGGAGTGCTGCGACCTGCGGAGAGCGTCGCCGGTGGCCTTCCGGGGCCCTGGGGGGCTGCTTGCTGTTGTGAATGTGTGGGGTTGGGGTGCCGGGGGCGGCTGTCGCAGTGCTCCCCTGCAGCCGTGGGGTGACTATGCAGCTGCAGGACTCAGGGGTGGCCTCGGGGCCCTTTCCACTGCTTGAAGGCGCCACCACATTATACCAACCTCATACACCAGAACCAATTGGGATAGGTCTTGGACACTCATCTGTGGACACTTCACACACACACACACACACACACACACACACACACACACACACACACACACACACACACACACACACACACACACACACACACACACACACACACACACCTGCTTCAAGTGCACCCCAGCACCCTCCTGGTTGCATTCCTCTCCTTTCCTCCCTCATTTGCTGCCATAACTATGACAGCAAGAGGCCACGTGACCAGTTGTAGTTCCAGTTTTCCTGGACTTAATTAACCGCGTTTTTCATTACATGTTGTCATCCAATGTTTTTTTTTTTCAGTGTACATGTTGTTTGGTTCTATGTTTATTTGTCAGACCCGTGGTAATTCTCCCCCTCTTGGAGTAGTGATCAGTTGTTTATAGACCCAAACATGGTAAAATAGTTCACCAAAGAGGGGGGTTGGTGGTGGTTCTGTGTGACAAAAGGTCATCCACAGGACAGAGTTATTGCAGCAGTTCTTGATGATTTAAGAATGAGAGTTGCATTGCAGGTTGAGAACTTGAACTCCACATGCAGACTAACTCTGTCCTAGATGCAATAGCATATACAGTTAATAGTCCGAGTTGTATGGCCAGCATGCTGACAGCACAGGTTAAAAAAAACAAAATAAAATAATAATAATAATAATTAAAAAAAATAATAATAATCATAAAAAGGTGCAGTGTGCACAATTTACAGAACAGACTTGTCAGAAATGGAATATAATATTCACAAGTATGTTTTAATTACTGTATAACCCCATGAAAATAAGTATTGTTGTGTTGGGGTCACCTTAGAATGAGCCATTTTTATCTACATAGTATGCTTCATGGAGGCCGCCATGTTGCGCCGCCATGTTTCTACAGTAGCCCGCAAACGGACAACGGTGTGTTCAGTGGGTTCGGGATCTGCAACCTCACAGCCAGATGCCACTTGGTTCTACACGCTGCACCTAAATAAATAAAAAAAACAAAACAAAAGGAAGACAAGAACATCTGCAGAAATAAAATATACATATTTTATTGTAGTTTCACAATGCTTATAAGGACAGGAATTACGGGCGTGTTAATGATTACAAAATGCTAGAGTCAGTGTGAGGGATACAGGCCTGTACTGTCTAATGGTGGGAACGAGCCTTCTTTGGTTTAAGTGGTTGTTAGACCTAAATGTGCCGTAAAAATAACAGTAAATATTAACAGAATTCTTTGACGTGTCATCAACGCTATAGCCCAGTGTTATTGTTTAGGAAGGTGGATTATAACGGGGGACGGCTCCAATGAAGGATTCAGATTCATCCCCTTTTCTAGAGCATATGTGAGTCAGAATAATTTTTCAATATAAACAAACAAAAAAAGGGAAAGAAAATGAATTCAACCAAAGTGAAATAACGTCACGAATAATTGACAGAAGACAATAGATATCATAACAATTCAGCCTCTATAGCACGTACAACAGGCTGTACATATATCTGACGCATTTCCGACCAGCAATAAAAACAAAATAAAAACCAGTCCCTCAACAACCGCACACCGCATAAAACCATGAACCACACACAAAGCCAACAAATAGGACTTTTTTGTTTTAACCTTTTTATTGTAATGTAAGCACTTTTTGATATCTGCGAGTGGCCGATGGATGAATTGCGTCTGAGTGTCGCATTCCCAAAATATGTCAGTGAAAAGGGGAGAACTTTTCTCTTTTTAATCAGAACTACAGCCAGTAGTTTGTAGAATGATATACTGTATGATGACGGGATTATTTTGAAAAGGCACAAAAAATGTGAATGCATCCGGACGCGGAAATTCATTTGAGCAGCGGATGAAATTCCTCAACTTTGCAAATGATCTTAAACATAATTCATAACCGGGAAAAAAAATACAGACGTTGCCCACACAGATGTTGCATTTTAAAGATGAATCCGCTTCGCTGTAGAAACCGCTCACCTTTATATTCTAAGCACTTTCTTTTTTTTGCCACTCGTCTAAAGCCCCATCCCTGCCTATCACTCCATCATCTACCAGACGTGCACCCGCTCCCATCCCATCCCCCTCTCCAGGTCCAGGACCCCCGGAGCCCACGGCCAGGAGCCCCTGCAGGGCCAGAACACCTGTGTCTCCAAAGAAGCCTCCTCCTTTCCTCCCAGTCTCAACAAGTAGACCAGGAGTATGAAAAATGGCCCTGCGCGCAAGAGCCATCCATCAAACCCAGGAATGCTGCTCTCTCTCTCTCTCTCTCTCTCTCTCTCTCTCTCTCTCTCTCTCTCACTCTCCCTCTCCCTCTCCCTCTCCCCCCTCTCTCATGCAATTGCTTCTTCCGCACCTGGTATCATTTACTAAATAGTTTCAGTCGAATAGTCGTGACATTTCGGGAAGGCACCTAGGACTAAAAAAGGCCGGCGCTGCACTACCGATCATCCATAACATATCGCACATAAGGCACTTACTTTTCTCCAAAAAAAGAAATAATAAAATAAAATAAAGAGATCCCTCAGGCAGCAATTCAAAATATGAAGGTTGCTTCGAATACAAGTGTTTCGCCAGTGGAACATCACAGGCTCCATCTGGCTGGCATCAAACTCCAAAAAAAACAAAAACAAAAAAACCAGCCATGAGTAACGGCGATGCCGAGTGCATCGTCACTCCGCTCCCGGTGAGAAGCTACTCAGAGATTCTAAGGGGGGGGGGGGGGGGGGGGGGGACGCTGTCGACATCTTCTATCACAACTCTTATACGAAAAACACTGAGAGACCCCCTCTCCGCCTCCGCAGCTGCTCACGCAGGCCCGCGATCGTTTGGAGGCATCGGCGGCGGATTTCGCCTGTTTTTCGAGGGGAAGGCGTCACTCCGCAAGGTTACGCGAGATGAGGGTGCAGAATGCAGGGCGGGGAAAACGGAGACGCCCTCATTTGGAGGTGGAGGACGCCTGGCGGACCGGCGCCAATCATTTCCACGAGGGCATTGGTTGACGCCGGCGTAAAGTCGTCAAAGTTGGCGCCGAGAGTTGAAGGACACGTAATGTACCCAGCGGAAACCGCGCCGGCCGCCTAAAACGTTTTGAGATTTCTGCACAGAAGGAGAAAACAAAGAGTGTCAGGAAAAGAAATCATGAAAGACATGTTTCATTAGTGAATGTCCCTTCCATTACCCGTCATTTAAAAAGTGTTGGCACCGGTGTCGAGGAACTCAGCCCTGGGCCACGCGCTAATACAAAACTAATCTGTTTATTTTCTAGCCTGAGAGTATACAAATATTGTTTGCATAACAAATGTGGAGATTGTTTAAACTGACCAGAACATCCCATATCTCCTTTCTTGTGAGCATCATCTACATTGTCAGTTAGTTAAGTAAATTGAATTAATTAACTCAAGTTTCCTAACTTATTAGAAGGAACTCCTAGAATGGTGAATACACATGTGTAATTATATCAAACAAACAAGTCATTTTCATCCCAAACCGGGGTCAACACATACCATAATGAGGGGAAAGAACAGCAACAGGAGGATCAGCTTGCACTGCTGGATTAAAGTTCTAACCTTCATGGCAAAGTAAAAAGTTATAAAGAAGTTCTGTAAACAACCTTTGGGCGTTCTACTCTAAAGAAAACAAAAATCAAAGGCCCACTCCTCTGAAAACATGGCGTACTGCAGAAGAAGCCTCCCATTCCACCCCCGACACAGCCCGGCAACACACGGCCTCCACCGGCTGTCAGCGGTGGTAGATTTTCCAAAGATTTACCTGCCCTTTTTTTTTTTTTTTTTTTTTTTTTTTTACAAAAAACACAAAGAACAAAGAAGCCATTTCTTATCCAGACAGAGAGGTTCAGAGGCGGACAAACACAGCGCTATGGAGGATTGTTGGCTGGTCACCCTGGAGATGTGCTGCCCTTCAATAGCTGGGTTCCAGTGGATGAGAGTGAATTATTTTGCTGTTGCACAACAATGCTCCCTCGCTGGAGGAGAGCAACTCAAGGAGGTTACGGAAAAACCTGCGTTGGAAACTTCAGATTCCTGTGTAGGGCTGTTTTAAAAGTCCTCCGTCGGAGCGAAAGTCAATAGGACCGATGCGAAATAGGTCCGAGGGCGGCACAGGAATGCCATAAATGTGATTTCTTTTGAGGGAAAATGAAAGGGATTGTTGCCGTACAGTGAGAGTTTGGACAGAGATGACAACTTGTGAGGAAAAAAACAAGAAGAGAAAACAGAGGAACTCATCCCGGGGGGATCCTCTAACCGGTGATTAAGATGCTTGCTCCAGGGTAACGGCGGCCGTGGGAATCTGGACGTCCGCCACCACATCGACAGGCACCTCGCGGTGTTCTCGCTCTTTCTCCTCCTCCCGCCGTTGCCGCTCCTCCTCGGCGTCCTCCTCCTCCGCGTCGTCGTTCTCCGGGCGGGCCAGGGCAACGGGACGGTCGCCGTTCAGCTCGCACTCCACGCTTCCCGCCTCCCCGTTGAACACCAGCTCCACCACACTGCTCCCGGGGGTGGACGGGCTCAGCAGCTCCGCTTCCTCCCTGGCCGCGTCCTCCCCGGGGTGGACCTCCGCCAGGGGGAGATCTCCGTCCAAGCTGCCCAGGGTGGGGATCTCCACGTGGGCGATGTCCCCAGGCGACCCCCTGTCCTGTACGGGGACCTCCCCATCCCGCACCTTCTTGACGTTGAAGGTCATGGGCAGCACCTTGAAGGAGGAGCTCTTGGCGGTCGGGCTCTTGGGGTGGTTGGGCGTTAGGCTCTTCTTGATCTTCTCACGGCGCTCGGGAGGCACGATCTTGGTGCTGATCTTGTTCATCTTCTTCTCAATGCTCTGGCGCGAGAAGGCCTTCTTCAGGCTGTCCACCTTCTTCAGGCTGGAGCGCTTCAGCTTCTCCGCCCGGGACCTCTCGAAGGAGTGGGCGGTGCCCGGCGAGACCACGGCCTCCAGGAGGTCTTCGTCGTCGTGGGGACACGGGGCGTCATCCTCCTCGTCGGAAGACAGGCTGATGGTATGGAGGCCCTCCTCCTGGCGGTGGTTGACGTCAACAGAGCCTGCAATAGACGGTGTAGGCTGGGGGAGGTCCGCCTCAAACTGCGGCGGTTGAGTCTTGAGGGAGTCCTTGACAATGAGGCTGGAGGGGATCTCGTTGTCCTCCTGCGGAGAAGCGGAGAGAAAGGACTGAGGTCAAAGGGGTGTCCTGTGGACCTGTCATCTGAGAAAGCACGATCGCCTCAGCAAACATTAGCTGCTGAGGAGACACTGATGCATTAAACGGGTTTACTGAAACACATCAAGTTGCGCAGCAGGCGACATGGTGGCTTTAAACGTCAGAGTAACTCGTGTTTAGTGTTTTAAAGGAGGCCCCTATACCAAACCTCAAGACCCCTAAAGATATCCGGGTGTACTTCCGAGAGGACACCCCCGATAAACCGGTTGTGTTTGTTCTGTGTATGCATGTGCCCCACGCTTTGGCCCGTTGCGCATGATGTCGAGGCTCATCTGCAATAAATTCAGACGCGCCGAACTGCGTGAAGGACGGAGGGGGAAACCCATTGCCGCACGTTTGCCCCATTTTTTTTTCCCTCTCCAGACGTCTGAAGAACTCCACCTGTTTCTCTTCGGTAACCTACTGCCGCCCCCCTCTCCTCCCCTTTTCTGCCGCCCCCTCTGCTCGGACCCGTCCACCCGTGAACACATCCATGACCATATAGAGGGCGAGTGAGAGAGAGAGAGAGAGAGAGAGAGAGAGAGAGTGAAAGAGAAATGAGTTGAATAGGAGTTGAAATTCTTCTGCTATTCTGCGCTCGCACACAGCCCCGGCATTTTATCACGTCTTTGCGTCGGCGGAATTTAGTCCGGAGGTTGAGGTTTGCATCACAGCGTGAGATTGGACGGAATGCGCGGCAGACTCTAGGAATGCCACAAGTTGCTGGAGGACTGTGTAATGCGTCTGTCATTAGCACATACTTGAGGACTGGACCAACCAGATGGTCTGGAGGAGCCCCGCCCCCTGTCAATAATTCACTCACCACCGGTGGCGTACCGAAGGCCAATTATACCATCGGAAAACTCAATCTCATACGGCGTACTGTGTGGTTCATGTGCGTCTGAACCATAACCCTAACCGCAAGACTGTAGGCAACTAGTAAAAAGCTTTAAAAAATAATTGTATATTACGCAAAAGCCTGGGGCGGAAAAGTCTGTGTTTTTGTCTACACTTATAGAACTTTGGTCACTATAAGAGATAAGCCAAATTAATTCTGCTCAGACTGAAACTCCGGATCCTCAATAGCTGCCCATATATGAGCATCGACAGCTTCACGGCGCGGGTATAAGTCGCAGAAAGTGAGAAAAGCGGAGCAGATGTGCTTTGTGTTTTAACCATCCTGGAGACACCTGATCCTCGGTACCTTGATCCAACTATGCAGTCATTATTCAAAGCCTGGCCAGGTCTCCTGGCGAACGCCAATAAATCTGTCAGCATGATCTTCACACTACCTCTGCAAGCTCGATGAAAATAAACATACCTCATTTATGTTATAGCATTCGTGAGAGCACTGTAGCTCCCAAATGATCTGTTGTTAGCAATAATGGCGAGTGAGCAGAGTATATGTGAGAAATATGTTATAGGGGTACATTCTGGCATTACAAAATGACACTATTTATTTTCACTTTCAAGGACTTCAGGCAAAACACTTGTGAATTTTCAAAGTGATCTTTATTCATCAAAATATGATATGATCTTCGTCTCATTGTCTATTATTTATATAAGTATATATTTTATCTATATATCTATTATTTATCTCATAATCATCTACTATTGTAAGTCTCTATTTCTAGCCATGCTAGATTCAATTTTACATTTCCCTGGCATCATCTACATCGTAAAAGCAATTTGGGAAAATGTTTTATAATGTTAGGATTTGAATAACAAAACCAGATATCACATACTTTCAATGGCCGTGTGTTTTTACCTCAAGACCTTTCGAGCACTTCAGCACAAAAGAGGCTATTTTCAAGGTATTCCGGCACTTACATTTCTGAGAATGAAATCCAAGCACTTCAAGCATCTGAAGGACCCGGTGAGAATCCTGTGTTGTGTAACGTTAACAAATGTAGCCAATGCTGTGTGGAGTCAAGGGGTTGCTATGATATCCAAAACATGTAGGACAACCATTCTGATGTAGATCTGAGTGTGTGTGTGTGTGTGTGTGTGTGTGTGTGTGTGTGTGTGTGTGTGTGTGTGTGTGTGTGTGTGTGTGTCTATGTGTTGTAAGTGGTTTCAAATGGTAGAACTACACCAGGCGCATTGCTGCAGAGTACTGGGCGTGGCGTGGCGTGCTGTAAGTGCACGCTTCGTGTTGAATCCATGTTAATCCACTGTTGGAGCTACACTGGCCATGTCAGCCATGCGGGGTCCTGTCACGTGGCATTTCTCTACTTTTATTCAAGAGGTCTATTTTTACTTTCAACTTTGCATGGCTATGCGAGCCTTTTCCATAGAAACGTGAGACAAAACTGCATAGAAATGTTTTTGTAAAGAGTGCAATCAATCAATTTAATTGTGTTTTATATGTATACCTCTGCGGCTGCAGGGCAGAGTGCTAAGGGCTTTCTTGCAGCCGTGGAGTGTCTATCCAGCTGCAGGACTCAGGCGTCGCTTCGGGGCCTTTTCCGCTGCTTGGAGGCGCTACGATATAATTCCGACCTCATACATCAGAACTAATTAGGACAACCTGCATGCACTCACCGGTGGACACGCACACACACACACACACACACACACACACACACACACACACACACACACACACACACACACACACACACACACACACACACACACACACACACACACACACACACAGGCAAACACATGAGGCGCACACCACCAGCACCTGCTTTGAACACACCCCTGAACACCCTCCTGATTACATCCTTCTCCTTTTCTCCCTCATTTACTGCCATAGCTATGACAGGAAGAGGCCACGTGTCCAATTACTGTTCTATTTTTTCAGGACTGGATTAACTATGTTTGGTAGATACTCCTTTTTATTTTTTTTTCCCATTGTAAAGTGTCCTTGGGTTTCTGAAAGGCGCTATATAAATCCCAGTTATTATCATTAGTGTAACATGTTGTCGTCTATGTTTAAGTTTTCCCATGTACATGTTTATTTCTATGTTAATTTTGTCTGACCCATGGTGATCCCACCCCCTGCCTTTTTAGAGTAGTAATGATGATTAGTTGTTTCTCGATTTTTTTTATAGACCAAAACATGGTAAGATGGTTCTCCAAAGAGGGGGGTTGGTGGTGGCTCTGTATAACAAAAATCTGTGCTCTTGTCATCCCACAGGTCGTCCACAGGACAGAGATATTGCAGCAGTTCTTGGTGATTAAAAAATGAATAAAGAGTTGCGTTGCAGGTTGAGAAGTTGAACTCCACTTGCAGACTAACTCTGTCCTAAATGCAACGTGTTGTATGTCCAGCATGCTGACACCACAGGTTAAAAAAAACAATAATATAAAAAAAAAATTTAAAAAGAAAAAAAAAGTTTTGTATGAGCGTACATTGTACCAGAGACCTAGAGCTGATGTCAGATTTGTTTATTGATCAAGACCCATTTGAAGTACAAAGAACAAACATAGTATACGTGATATGTAAAAGTAATGCAATACAGTACAAACATATACCTTATGCCTTATTTAACTTCAAGCGTCTGCAGAACTGGATCATAGGACATATTGTGAGACAGTCTAAACAAGATCAACCTGTTGTTATGTAAATTTTAATCAAGTAATAAGCAAAGATCACGAAGATTGTTTGATATTTTTCACAAAATAACTGATAAAAGCATTGACGGTTTTTCGGCCATTAACCGGATTATCAAACTGTGTGCTCCAAACCATTTAAATCTCCGTTGTTTTTCAATATTCCTCCTCTCTCTACGGCAACCCCGACGCGTCTGGGACGCTTCAGCACGTAGACGGTACGGTGTAGCAGGTAATAAAATAAACGAGAAAAAAAAAACATGCTCCGCCCCGCACCCGTACAGCGCCCATGCACCTGGTGTGGTCGGGGCGTGAATCGAAATCCCATTGGACAACGCCAACCTCAGGGCAGGATTCAGGTTCCAACACGACCTCCTCGGTGGACCGGTTACCCTCCTTGCTCAGATTTTCCCTCCAGCCGCAACGGAATCAGGCGAATGTCCCCACACACACGCACGCACGCACGCACGCACGCACACACACACACAGGGTGCAACACCCATGGAGATAGGGAGTCAAGACATATTAACACTAAATCTCCGATAACATCTCACTTTTCAAATGACTTATCTGTATCTGCCCTAAATCATGGGTCAAACAACACAACAACGATTTATCTGAGGATGATGTTCGTCTTTGTTTAAGTGGGAAAAAATGTTGAGGTTTAGTTTAGTTTACGAGGTTCACCGCTAAACAACTCGGGTCATGTCGGATCGCATTGTGTCGCTGCTACTATACAAACATGTCACTTGTGTTTGTGTGTGTGTGTGTGTGTGTGTGTGTGTGTGTGTGTGTGAGAGTGAGAGTGTGAGAGAGAGAGAGAGAGAGAGAGTGTGTGTGAGAGAGAGAGAGAGCAAGAGTGTGTGTGTGTGAGAGAGAGAGAGAGCAAGAGTGTGTGTGAGAGAGAGAGAGCAAGAGTGTGTGTGTGTGTGTGTGCGCGTGTGTGTGTGTGTGTGTGTGTGTGTGCGTGCGTGTGTGTATGTGGATGTGTGTGTGTGAGAGAGAGAGAGAGAGAGAGAGAGAGAGAGAGAGAGCGAGAGTGTGTGTCTGTGTGTGTGTGTGTGTGTGTGTGTGTGTGTGTGTGTGTGTGTGTGTGTGTGTGTGTGGGGGGTGGCTCACGTGGTGGCACATTCTCTTGGGAACTCTGGTAATTAACGTGAAGTGAGTGAATCCTCTCATTAGGAGCAGAGAGCGCTCAGAGTGTGTGGGCGTGTTGGATCCGTCCTCGCAGTCGGACCACGTAGGACAACACAACAACAACAACAACAACAACAACAACATCAGGGTGAAAAGAGGGGAAAATCCGTCCTGACGGAGCCTTCTACTTAGTCAAACAGTGCAACGACGTCCAAAACGGAAGAAAAGAATCAAACCCAAATAAAGTCAAATTATCGTTTAACCTGATTTTCTTAAAATAAATGATAAAAAAAATTCTAACAGGTCTAACAGAATACTTTCAAATAAGCAAGGACGTATAGAAACGTGTCACTTAAACAAATCCAGATTTGGCAAACAAAGACAGATTTTATCCATGGTGGTCAAACACCCTCACCCCAAAATATAAATACAAATAAATATAATGATAAAAAAAACCCGTTCCACTGTAGATTTCCTTTCAAAATGTATTTTATCGTTTAGGTTTTTTTGGCTGGATAAGATTAGACAAAAACAAGAAAAAAATAAATAAATAAAATAAAAAAAACATTTCGAGAAAGACCGTTGAGAACGCCGCAAATTCAAGCGCGAAATGACGGACGTGTAAGCGTGGATCCATCCAGCGTGGATGGATCGGCAGAGAAGAGAAGCGAAGAAAACCCACGACCGCGGGAAGCGTCCTTGGGCGTCAACATACAGTGCACTCACAACCGCCTGGAATTTGAGGGCCTGAGCACCGAGTTCCAAAACCCAAACGGACGCACTCTTCAGGGGACGTGGCGTTCCTCTTCCCTCCGTCCGCCACCGCACCTCCCGGCTCGACACGTTCATCTCCAAATACCACGGGTTCGGTTCATACACCGTTTTGTTTTTTTTTCCTGTTAAATCTCCTAAATTGACGGCGCTCGCACTCAAGCGGTCGGAGGGCGAACTGCGTTTTTAAAAGGGATCGTCCGGGTCTCTTTTTTTCCCCGGAGGGAATGGCACCGGGGCTAAAAGAAAATTGCTGGCGACCTTCCCGTCCGAACCCGGGTGAGATGCGTGGTGGCGCGTTTCGGGACAACGACCAACGGCGGCTCACGAAGACGATCGAGGCGAGGCGGCCGTAGCATCGGTTTTTTTTTGGGGCAGAAATGGGTGTTACAACAGGATTTTATCAGAGGAAAATATGTTTTTGCCGTTCTTGGATTTGGAAAGAGTTCGATTTACCAGCTTGCCCCTTTGGTGAGGAAGACGATGTTCCCGCAAACAATCATATTTTCGGCAGATGTACTGATATATATATATATATACTGTATACTGTATATACAGCACACGTATTTGGTAAATCTGAAGGTGCTCTCTCTCAAGTCATGGATTCAAATCGAATCCTTGCTGCCAAAGGCCGGTCTTCCTTGTGATGGCGACTGTAAAGACCTCGCAAAAGACAAGGCCGGCGGAACCTGGCGCCTGTCGGTCAGACGGACGAAGGGGCCAATTCACTCACTCACACACACATCCCTTCAAAACCAAGGGTTCCAGGACCGCCCAGGTGAGTCAGCCTCCCGAGACAGAGTCGAGCAGTACGGATGGGGCGGAGCGCGTCGACGCGCGTTTTGCGATGCATATTCTTTTTGACGCCCATTAACCGCACAAAATACGGTTTTCTTGGCCACGCGGCTAGAAAAGCTTACCCCGAGACAGTATGGCCGCCGGCGAAAGCAGATCGCTGACCCCCGCAGTAAAACACAAGTGCTCAGGGGTGTTTTCCTCAAACCCGCTGGACCGTGCGCAATTTGACTGGATCTGCATACGCTTTGATTAGACGCCGCCCATTGTGGTGAAACGGTGTTTGTGTGTTTTTCCCATAATGAGGTCGGCCCTTTCCCTGCCTGCCCGGCGTTACATAACGCTCCGTCCCCAAACTCCGTAGGGGACGGAGCAGAGGAAGGACGGACAGGAAGGAAAGGCAATTACGCTCTTCGTCCGCGCAGCCGATGTAGATGAACCCTGGGAACACAAGATCAAAAGGTATCTGTGTACGAGCAGCGTTGCGTAACCGGGAGGGGGAACTCAGAGTCGCACGTGCTTCGAGCACAAAGGAGCCCGAGCGCGCTCTGACTATTACGCAACAGATAATCACGCTCGACTTTGTCTTTTTCTCGTGTTTGTGTTGACCTGCAGAGGTTTCAGAAAAGCACGCTGGCGCCGCCGCAGAGGGGCGGCGTCTTTTTCTTCAACTTACTGTACCTGTTTCATGTGCATCTGCCACCGACAGCCGCCTCAGAAACCGTGGGATTACTACATGCAAGACACGCCTGCGCCTCGAGGCGACGCGGTAAATTGATGGACCGTCTCTAAGACGCGAACATGAGGTGACTGGGCTCCACGCGGCGTCCGTCCCTCTTAAGAGTCGCCTCTTTTATGAAAAAGGGAAGCGCGGCGCTGTACCGTAGTTTTCAGGGGTGCCGCGGCTTGTGACGTCGGCAGCAGCGCCCTCTCAGGTTCGCCCCTCGTATCCTCGGCGCGGCCGCTGCTTTGTAGGGCACCTCCGGTGCCACATTGGTACCTCACCGCCTCAAAAATGGCCCCGATTTGTCCGAAGGGATCGGGGCTTTCGTTCCTCCAAAGGTACAATCCTGCTCTTTAATTTCCATGCATGTGGGATGATCTCCTTCTAGAAATAGAACAGAGTTCCTTGTACGCTCAACACTGTGATGTCTCTGGTATGCACATTGCAATGGCCAGAGCGGTGAATAGAACATTTAAACTATTATAAGATTCTCGTATTTGTATTGTTACTGCTCCAGCACCGTGGCTGTCGCTCTCCTCTGCCTCCTTTGTTGAAATCTCTCAAAGTTCAAACACACTAGCACTGTATCGGCGCCATTGTTTGATAAGGGCATCTCGGAGATTTCTATGCCGTTGGGCAACGCTGCTCTCAATTGTTGCAATGTTTATTCATCGACGGAGGTCAGAGGTCAGAGGCGTCCGGTGGAAAAAAAAAAACGGGGAAGTAGACGTGTTATCTCTGCTCAGGGATGTAGGGTTAAAAGATATTTATATAGTGGGAAGCTAGGGAGAGACGTTGCTCCTTTCCCCTGTCGTGTATCATTACACCAAGGAAAGAGTTTAGACGGACGAGAAGGAGAGAAAACGAAATGATGTTTATCTGTGGTTTTAGCGAGAGCTTGAGCTTACTCAAATCAGGTGTACGAACAATAATGCCGCCTTCCATGGCAACTGTATTTTTGTTGCTTCTCCTTAATTTTGTTGTTCAATTTGGTATCGTCGCAACTGTGTTGAAGGCACAAAAAGGTTTTTTTTTTTGTATTTATCCTGTCATTTTAGATATTTGTTCTGCACCAAAACACTAAACTAAGCATGGATGTTGAATATTAAACTGTAAAGAGGAAAAAGACGAATTACAGACTCCCTAATTAGAACTTGCACGCCCCCAAAAAAGATAAACAAACAACAGGTTGGGGGTTCGAAACATTTATATGTCCTTCTTACCTGTAATGGTAAACATCACAATATATTTCCCAGATTCATGCCTGGAAGAAGCTTGTAATATGATTTCAGACCCCCCAAAGTGGACCGTACCATTACTATGCAACTCAGATCAGAGCCATCCTTTTTCCAAACAAAGCAAGTAAAAATTGTGTGTTTTTTATTGGAGATACATCCAATTTCCTCCTTTTTCTATTTGAACTGTGCATAGCCGTGCGTAACGGGGACATTTTCTCAGCCACTGACCCCCCCCCCCCCCGTTTATGGTGTCAATTTAATGCAGCTGTTTATACAGAGCTGGAGTGCTTTGTTCCCTTTTCCCCCATTGTGTCCATCCCTTCCAGCCCAAAGCAAAATCCAAAAGAGTAAAAAAAAAAAAAACTAAAAAAAAACAACACAAGTAAACACAATGGAAGCAGAACTTCGCCAGAAATCCACCTAAATAACTGACACACCCACCCCGCCGGGTTCCACGCCGCGCTCCCGTCATTACACCTTCCGCACTCGCACTCACGAGCAACAACAAAATTAAGACGCTGCAGTTTGCTTTTTCTACGAGGCATTTAAAAAAGAACATTCAAGTCACTTCAAGTCACCAAATCACCATGTATTTAACCGGAGGAATCTGCAGTTTATAGCGAGCGGCCAAGTCAAAGATAGACCTGTCAAACCTGAATGTGGCGGCGGGCGAAAGGGAGGAGGGACTCAGCCTGACAGCACGGCAACGCTCCTCAAAGCCGCCAAAACCACAGCTCTCTGTCCAGACAGACTCATAGTGTTCGGGGGAAATGTACACGATTGTCCTATGTAGTATCTAGTGACATTTAAATATCTACTTTGTACCTACAGAATACTATTGATCGAACTAGGATATTCCCAAACAACCTGAAGTGTGTATGTTTGTGTGTGTGTGTGTGTGTGTGTGTGTGCATGTGTGCGTGTGTGCGTGTGTGTGTGCGAGGGGGGATGGGGAGGGGTGAGCTTCCTAAAAACAGCTTAGAATTGGCTTCCTACAATCAAAGTTATTCTATACTACGCTGCAGTATCTCGTTCTTCCTGTCTTGTTTCTTTTTTTTTTTTTTTTCTTATTTCTCTTGGAACCCTCCTACTCCCTCTTTTATTGTTGCCTGTAAAGTGTGAGGATTATCTAAGGAATGAAGCCCAAGGGGAAAACAAGAATGGTAACAAATCAGGGGCACGGGGTGTAAACAAAAAGAACAAACCATCGTTTGGGCATCGCGGAGCCCATCTCCCTGCCAGAGAAGTTTTGAAAAGGTTTTTGAAGATGTTGAAGATTCTGTGTATTCAGTGCAGTCGGTAATTGATATATTTACTATTTGTTTTAGAAAAATCTGGTATTAATACGTTTTAACAATAGAACATTGCGTGGGAACTCTGTGCAACTGCCTGATCTTATGTTGGTATTTGGTTGAGGGCTCAGAGAATTTTTAAAAGATCAAGTACACGAGCACAGCCATGATCTCGCAGACCGTTTTACACTTTAAAGACCTGCAAATGTTTCACCACACATTCCAAAATACACGTATTGCAGTTCTTCCAAAACTTAAAGAATTATACAAGACTCAAAGAGGTAGGCTTGCACTCAATGGATCTATTCTTTTGGACCAACTGGGACAAAACGTTACCGAAAGTGTTTGAAAAACATCAGTGGTCTCCAAATAAACATCTTGTTTAAGTAGCTAATATACAGTCGTCTCTAAGCAAGGCATTTAACTCCTATACTCTAGTTGACCTGCATGGTGGCCAGCAGCAGAGGAATGCTGCTATAGCCCCCGGGTGTGAATCCACATTTTTGGAAGAATGCAGGGTACAGTTCTCCACCAAGAGGGTCTGAGTGTCCCAGAGGACCCAAGTGTCCAGGTGTCCAAAAAGATCTAACTGTGCAAGACGGTCCAAGAATCCAAGAAGGTATAGGTGTCCAAGAAGGTCCACGTGTCCAAGAAGGTCTATGAGTCCAAGAGAGCCCAAGTGTTTAAGATGGTATAAGTGTCAAAAGAAGATCTAAGTGTCCAAGAAGGTCCAAGTGTCCAAGAAGGTCTATGTGTCCAAGAAGGTCCAAGTCACCAAGAGGTTCTAAGTGTCCAAGATGGCCCAAGTGTCCAAGAAGGTCTAAGTGTCCAATAAAGTCCCAGTGTCCAAGATGGTCTAACTGTCTAAGAGGGTCAAGGGCCAAGGGTCCAAGTAACCGAGAATAGGGTCTATGTCTCCAAGAAGGTCCTTGTCACCCAGAGGTTTTAAGTGTCTAAGAAGGTCAAAGTGTCCAAGAAGGTCCAGGTGTCCAAGAAGGTCTATGTGTTCAAGAAGGTCCAGGTGTCCAAAAAGGTCTATGTGTCCAAGAAGGTCCAAGTGTTAAAGAAGGTCCAAGTGTACAACAAGGCCCAAGTCCCGAAAAAAATGTAATTTTCCAAGAAGGTCTGAGTCGCTGAGAGGCTCTAAGTGTCCAAGGGGGTCCAAGTCACCAAGAGGGTCTCAGTGCCCAGGAGGGTCTCAGTGTCCAGAACACCCACTCTGGATTATTTACAGTCACAGTTACAATGAGCTTTGTTGGAAAGTCTTGGTATCGGCAACAATCTAATGTCAAGAGTGTCTTTGTTGTGCTCTAATACAGCATTGCTTGAAGCCATGAGATACTGTGCCGAGCCCAGTGGAACAAGACACCTGCCATAGGTGCACACACACACACACACACACACACACACACACACACACACACACACACACACACACACACACACACACACACACACTGACTGCAGTGGCGTGCTTCGACCTGTGAAACGTGGATATGATA
The DNA here is from genome assembly GCF_960531495.2 of Zeus faber. NCBI lineage: Eukaryota > Metazoa > Chordata > Actinopteri > Zeiformes > Zeidae > Zeus > Zeus faber. Next base: position 23,778,140 of record NC_137210.1, read on the forward strand.
TAGAATAGGAGCAATATCATTGACTCAGGCAGGATATGCTCTCGTCTTATAATACGACACTGTCCTGCAGAGACGGCTTGGAATGATTTGTTCTTGTTTTCGGGCGGAGGGGGTAATATCATTAAAGCCATGTGTTTCTATCCTTTGGTTTTACAGTCTTAATTTTGGCTCTTGGCAAAATGAATTCTAAGTAAGGGAAAGGTATCAGGGAGCAACATGAGCCATTTAAGACAGGCCCCAGGGGGGTTGCATTTTGAATGAATGGTGCAATATTTCGGGAATTCTTTCAGGAACCCTCATTCCCAATAGTTACTGTACCTGCTATTTCATATTTGAGGTTTGGGCGCGGCTTGAGTCGCAGCAACTACTCCATCCACCGTTCAGCGCACGGAGTTTGGATAAACAGACTTTGCTTGTACGCCATCGACAGTTAATATGAAGGAAAAACCTTTGGTCAAGAGGTGAAGGCATTGTGAGGACCGGCGGCAAAGCAAATACACAAATCACACAAACCCTCTGTAAACAGACACTGGGTGAGACGTCAATGGAAGTTGGTGACTCTGGCTAACGTGTAAATGACAATGATTTTATTTTAAAGTGCCAATCCATCAGATCATCTGTGTTGGGTGGATTACACCCCACCCAAAAACCTGCAATCTCTTCAAGTCTGATCCAGTGATCCACGTTTTGAGGTGATGGGGATATTTTCTTTTTTTTCTTTTTTTTTTTGTGAATTTTAATCCATATCAACAGTTTACTGACCTTCGCGTTCTTTCCTGGCAAAGGCGGACCCCGCCACCAACAATGGAAACAGCTCATAGAGCATAGAGCATACATTGAATGGCTGTTTCTTAAAAAGTACCTGATTTTTAAAAAAGTGTCAAATTATGGGATTTTTTAACAAAATAATCTTGCGGATTACCACTTTAACCTCCAATCTACTAGACTACTACTAGTCTAGTAGATTGGAAGTCTACTAGTCACTTCCCTGTTTTATAAGTACTTTGTATATGAAAAGAACAAAACCGTATTTCTTGGGACCAATTGTGTCTAAACCAACACGTATCCACTGATCCTACAGCACAGTTTATGAATGTGGGTAAGAAGAAATCTCAGCCAAACCCAAAAACCAAATGTTTCAAGCCTCAGCATTGTGTTTTGTTGGGTCGGGAGGCGTGGCATTCTTTCCTAACAACTCGACGAGTGCGTTTGAGAGAAAAGGCCCGGGACTGCAACTCCGTGATTACGACCACTCCGCAGGCTCTCCATCGCACTCCAAAGACCCCCGACACGTCACGACGGAATAAGCAACATTCTCACGGCAATTCAAATCAAATTAGCTATTGTTATTTACGAGGAAATCGCATTGTGACACACACAGGAGTGGAGAGATTTGGATCTACTCGGGCACAAATGTCGTCAGGAAGCAGGAAATTACATTGCAATCTGGAGATTTCCGATGAAATGATGTTGTGGTAGACCACGGGTCACGGGCACCAGTGAGAACTTTGAATCATATCTCTGCGGCAAATAGTGGCAGATGAAAATATTTCCAGAGCCGCCCTCGGCGTTCTTTCTCGCCATTTCCAGAGGCCTCCTGATGCGCCCTCCCACCAGAGGCTATTCACCTCGTCCCTAAACAAAAACGTAGTTTGCAAAGTAACAAGCCGCCGCGCTCCGTCAGTAGCAAGTTCTCAAGCTGGGCGATACTCCAACGGGGGCCGGGCGTCAGGGTCCCGTACGTGCGTATCTACCGCGGGGCCACGTGCGCAAAGACAAACAAAAAAGACGTGGAATCAAATTGGAGCAATTAAGCGCCGTGTGTGGTTCCTTAATTTCGCCGCTCGTTAGCTCTGGTTAGTGGGAGGAGGGAGCAGTGGAGCAGCAGATCGTCCCGTCGTCCCTGACATTTACCCACAATCCCCTCTGCTGTTTCCACTTGGGATGGCATGCACAGGGCGCTGAGTGTTCGGAGGGCCGGGCATTGTGTGCGTGCGTGCGTGCGTGCGTGCGTGCGTACGTGCGTGCGTGCGAGCGCACGCACGTGTGTGTGCCCGTGAGTGTGTGTGTGTGTGTGTGCGTGTGTGTGTGTGTGTGTGTGTGTGTGTGTGTGTGCGTCTGCGCTGCTCGGTCACTCTGTGTTATCACACCACAGCGTGAGACTCGTGGCATTTGCTCACCGTTGGTTTTAGGGAATCAGCACAGCTGTCTGGTCTAAAGGGAAGTGTCACACGTATAGGGTCGGCCAGGAGAGAGGGAGAGCGAGAGAGAGAGAGAGAGAGAGAGAGAGAGAGAGAGAGATATCTAATAAGTTAAGGGTAAAATGGTGAGAGGGTGAAAAGCAACAGACTGAGAGTAACGCGTGAAAAACAGAATGTGACACAGAGCGAGAGAGAGAGGCTGCACCGACCCAGTTCCTTTATCCCTTTAGTCCCTGCGGGCGTTTCGTTTATCAGCTCTGCAGCCACACACACCTGACCCAGCACGTCAGCGCAACCTTCAGCGGCCGAGCCACACGCACACACACACACACACACGCACGCACGCACGCACGCACACACACTACAGTCTACAAAGGCTCTACTCATACTGCACCTCGCAAGATTTCTGACAAACAACCACGAATCCACACAATCTGCGTTGTGTCCTTAAAATATCCAAAAAACACCAGTTCAGCCAAATGCACCCACTTAACTAAAAACAGCGGTAACTTCAGAAACCCCTCAAAAAAAACCCATTGAACTACCAGTAGAGGTATTAAAACAGCACGCACTTGTTTAACTGACCATAAAAACGGCTGTTTGGTTGTGGTTCACTCTGCGAGATCATCAACCATTTCAGCCGACTGTGGTCAGATCAGAGCGGCCGCACGGGGAGTGTTGCTGTTTGCTTTTACAGCACGCAAACAAAAGGTTTCTCCCTCACACCCGATAAAAAGACACCCAGCCTATGAAACGGATGAAGCTACCGCCCGAATCATCTGCTACATTGGACACAGGCCAAGCCGCTCCGTACACAACAGGGTCCGAGCACCTGTCGTCGTGGGGCCAAAGAGCCCGGCTCCAGGGAAACCAGATAACAGTGCTGGTGCAGGGCTCCTCGAGGCTCGTCCTGAGTCAACAGCAGGCACCACTCCATTTCCTGAGCGGGTGTGTGTGTGTGTGTGTGTGTGTGTGTGTGTGTGTGTGTGTGTGTGTGTGTGTGTTGTGTGTGTGTGTGTGTGTTTGTTTGTTTTACTATACTTGTATGGACCAGTCTCCGAATTGACTATTTCCTGGTTTAGAAGTTCACCAGGAACATAGATCCTCACATACAGAGTGTATTAACTCGGACATCACTTTGATGCCAGTACAAGAACAAGAAAATGTGTGTGTGTGTGTGTGTGTGTGTGTGTGTGTGTGTGTGTCTGTGTGTTTGTGTGTGTGTGTGTGTGTGTGTGTGGGACTACACTTGTGATGACTATTTCTTGGTTTAAAAGGGCACCAGAAACATGCGTCCTCTCTTACCGAGGTATATTTACTCTGACTTCACTTTGATACTTGTACAATAACGTGTGTGTGTGTGTGTGTGTGTGTGTGTGTGTGTGTGTGTGTGTGTGTGTGTGTGTGTGTGTGTGTGTGTTGCATCTGAACATCTATACACTGTCTGAAGCACAGACGCATGTACGATTAATCACCCAGCAACAGTCGCCCAGTTGCCCCGGGCAGTAGCCGGAAAAAAAAAAAAAGGCAAGTAATGCTTCCCCATTCTTGATATCACTTTCCGAATATCGCAATATGGATTATAACATTTTATAGGACAGTTATCGCTCAATTTTTTCCCGCACGCCATTAGAACTGTCAACGCTGACCTCACCAGGGGTCCTAACTGAGCCATGCACTAGGCTCCACTACCTACTGTACTGTATGTAGCATACTGTACCGCATACTGTGTCACTGTTCAGGGTTGTTCGTGATGCCGTATTGCTGCGCCGTACTGTTGTATACTGTGCTGTATCATCCCAAACACTACCTCACACTATTCACATTCACATGCCACTTTAATTCACATGCCACTTTAAATGCACATATCTGTATATACATAGGCTTATTCCTTCTATCTATTCCATCTTATTTCAATTCATTTTTATTGTATTTTATTCTATATATTTTTATCTTATTCTATACGTATTCCACTTACTGTATTACGTTTTAGGAGTCAGTTAGTCGGTCTATTAGAAAGGAATTTTCTACTTTTTATTTTATTTTATTTTTTTTCCTAGGACATATTGTGTGCTATCACCGGGTGCGTTGCATTACATTTCACTGCATATATGTATGGAAGTATGTATATGTATGTGACAAATAAAAAATCTTGAATCTTGAATCTTGAATCTTGAATCTTGAATTATAAAATCAATAAAATTCGTCAAGCATTTGGTCAGTCTTGGCAAAACCAAAAGGGTTGACATGTTTGACAACTTGGCAACCGCTTCAAAAAGTTCAGTGTCGGGCCGTGCGTAGTCACAAACAGCCAGGTGCACACCCAGCGCACACACCATGTGCAAGAACAGGAGGGAGAGCACGCCCTCCGATTAAGCCCTTTCTCAGGCTCGGAGCCGCCGTGCGTCGTGGTTAAACAATGATGCATCGGGTTAAATGAGGACGCCGTACATTATTATGGGTGCACCATATCAGGATCTCATTTTGACCAATAGGTGAATCCACGCGGCGACAACAAATCCCTTATTAAAAATGCCACTTATGAGGTCCACGGCAGACATAGAAGTCGTAGAAGTCGGATATGAGTTCTTCAGCTTTTAATCCGGTTAATGCATGAAAATGTGATTTATCTCGGCGAGCCACGACCGGGGCCTGTAAACGGATCTGGCCAAAGTCGGTCTGAGCCCTGCTCCATTATCCTGCAGCGCCATTCCCAGACACACCCTTCCCTTTCTCTCTCTCACGGCCATGCAAGCACCTGGGCACACACACCCATGTGCACACAAAGCACGCTCTCTTATGCACGCAGATGCAAATGCGGACGCTCTTGTTGAATCTGTTTGTTTGTTTCTCTCCTTATTTTCTCTCACATCATTTGCTCGGCCATTTTCCCCGCACTTTGCTGAGGCGCTCATAAGCCGGCGTGTTGTTTTGTTTGCAAGGGGTTTTAAGATGGAACAGGTGTCAGCCCCTGTCTTGTGTGTTCGAGTCGGAACAGGTTGGTCTGGTCTGCACCTGAGTTAATTTGGAGGCGATAAAACATTTAGCTGGATGGATAAATGAACCGTTTTTTTGCATTTCATTTACACTTCCTCCCTCTTCAAAGTGATTTCTGTCAACTGTTGTACATTTTTGGACTCTGAGCGGATTACATAAGCATAAATCAAACGGGAGAGCGCTAAGCACCTAGTGTCAGCCCCTCCACGGCCCAGCTCCATGCCGGGGCTCGCAGCGCTCTCATCCCGACGCAGCCAAACACACACCTTAAATGTCTGCGAGGAGTAACCACCCGACCTTCGACTCATGGACTATGTTCCCTACCGTACGCTCTCCCAGGATTTATTTATTATTCATGCGTCATTATCACAAGGTGCAATGGGGGGGGGGGGGAAAGCAAAATTGCGCAAAAGGCTAACACGGGTGAACATAAGACAAATAGTTATAATAGAATTATTCAAAATGTAAAAAAATTAATAAAATAAATGGCTGTTTTTTGGTGCCTGAACCAGTGTCAGTGGGATCACCAGACCAGCAATGGTGGCAAGGAACAGTACCAGGTACAAGTACTCTGTTTCTGTACTTCGGTGAAATCGGACAAATCTGCAGCCTACTTACTTATATTCACTTTAGTACACTCAGTTTAAGACTTTTGACTTTTACTCCACATTATATTTACAGCAAATACTTAGACTTTTAGTACAGGCTCCATTTTATCAGGTCACTGGGTTTGATAGGTACTTTTACTTTAAATTCTGAGATAAAAGTACATTTAAGAGAAAGTACATACATAACTTCTCTCACTTAGGAAGCAATGTCAATGTGGTACTTTTGAAGCTCTGAGTACTTCTACCACTGGGATTCAATAAAATTGTGACTGTAAATGAAATGTCTATTGTACCTCAGGAGGTGCCAGTGGGGACACCAGACCAGCTCACCCCAACGACTCCACCATCCCCCTCCTCCACCCCTCACCCCCGCCCTCCCAAAACCTCCACCTTACTCTCCCTACCTGGAAGATGAGCACTTTGAAGTTGTTCCTCTTCAGCAGGTGGTTGTGGTTGGCCTCCAGCCGCTTCACCTGGTTGGCCTGCTTGTCCATGCGCTCCCGCACCTCCTTCAGGTGGCCGCTCACTTTGCGCGAGCGCTCCAGCAGCTTGTTGACGCTGTTGGAGGTAGAGGTGTGGGTCCGGGAGAGGCGGCTCACGTCCCCCTGCACCACCTTGACGGCGCCCTCCAGGTCGGCCTGCCGCTCCTCCATCCTGCGCTGGTTGTCCTGCACCGACTCCATCATGTTGACCAGCTTGTCCAGCAGGGCCACCACGGTGATGGCGCTCACCTGGCCGCGGTCGGCGGGG